>NC_134358.1:536339165-536686665 GCF_048569485.1 Anomaloglossus baeobatrachus | reverse complement strand
CTTTGGAGTGCTGTGTGGCTCCATGAGACTTAGGCCAGAATCACACTTGCTAGTCCCTTGCGTGTAACTCGCGTGAGTCTCTCATGGTAAAACCCGGCATGGCCGCACACTCCCCTGACAGGAGCGGGTCGGTTGCATGTATCTCTATGCAGCTCAGACGCTCCTGTATGCATAGTGTGCGGCCATGCCGGGTTCTACCATTAGAGACTCGCCCGAGTTACACGCGAGGCACTAGCAAGTGTGATTCTGGCCTTAGGTTGTTAATTCCTATTCAGCTGTCTCCTCCTTATTTAAGGTTTGGGAGTCGGTTTGCTGTCAATGATAGCTTCTAATTATGCTCCTGTGGAGGATGGGTGATGTAGCGGGCATCGGAAGAAGGTAGTCCACACAGAGGTATAGTGCAACTGGTTTTTACTCACTACTGGTTGGTGATAACTGGTTGCCCAACGCCGGCTGGTTTCGCCTCCAGGTCCCCTTCGTCACAGTGCCAGTGTAATAATCTGGTACCTTCTTCCGCTGCACCTGTCTCTGGTAAATGGGTCCCCGTGGCGTAGAGCAACTGGGGGTCCCCGTCCGGTGGTTTGTCCACTTCTGTCCACCTGACTTTAGCGTGAACCCTGTGGGGTTGGAGTCTCTGGTCCAGTCTTCGGTTCTCCCTTTGCTACTGAGTCTTCGGATTCTTAGGGTCAGCGAGGTCCTTGATGGTCCCCTTGCTGTGCAGATATTAACAGGTCGGCTTGGACCTCTTTCCTGTCCTAGAGTCCTGTACCCCGTCGGTGCGTAGTGCCGGGAGTACTCCACCGGCAACTACTCTCCTGGGTACCAGGTTACCGTTAACCCGCGTCAGAACATCTCCTCACGTCCACCTTCCACTCCTCTCCTACTAACACTGACTACTCTCCACTGTCTGCCCCTCCCACCTGGTCAACTAGTGGACTGGTCTGGCTCCACCTCTAGGTGGCCATCCATTGGTCCGACCCTAGCTCTGTATCATTGTATGGGGAATTGTTGGGGAAAAACTGGGATTATCTGGGTTTTTGGTGTTACCGACACTGGTCTCCTGAGGCCCTAGGGGATAGGCCCTGCATCCTTGTGGAGATGCAGAACCTTGTAGCTCCCTGATGGCTTCAGGGGCACTACAGATGTACTTTGAGAGACATCCTACATCACATTTTTCCAAAGTTCTTTATCAGAGTATGAACCAGTTGCACAGATCTCTCATCCTTGTGATTGCCCAGGAGACCATGCACCACTGCAGCAAAGCTTCTCCAAGCTGCTTTCTCTTTTCTAGTCAGCTCCTTTACGAATTCTTCATTCTCTAGAATCTGCTTGATTAGTGGTCCGACCAAGATATCAGTTTTTACCTTTGCCTCAGACAGCTTAGAGATCGAGAGCTGTGACAAACTGTTTTATTAGGTCTAACTTGAAGTTCAGGGGTGGCATCAGCACTTTCCGTCGATCCACCAATGGCTCCCACTTCACGTTATTCTTTCCCACAGAAAACTGTGAAACTGTTTTCCCCATCCTGGCATGCATGTTTCCCCATCCTGGCATGCATGTTTCCCCCATCCTGGCATGCATGTTTCCTCCATCCTGGCATGCATGTTTCCTCCATCCTGGCATGCATGTTTTCCCCATCCTGGCATGCATGTTTTCCCCATCCTGGCATGCATGTTTCCTCCATCCTGCCATGCATGTTTTCCCCATCCTGGCATGCATGTTTCCTCCATTCTGGCATGCATGTTTTCCCCATCCTGGCATGCATGTTTTCCCCATCCTGGCATGCATGTTTTCCCCATCCTGGCATGCATGTTTTCCCCATCCTGGCATGCATGTTTCCTCCATCCTGGCATGCATGTTTCCTCCATCCTGCCATGCATGTTTTCCCCATCCTGGCATGCATGTTTCCTCCATCCTGGCATGCATGTTTTCCCCATCCTGGCATGCATGTTTCCTCCATTCTGGCACGCATGTTTCCCCCATCCTGGCACGCATGTTTCCTCCATCCTGGCACGCATGTTTCCTCCATTCTGGCACGCATGTTTCCTCCATTCTGGCACGCATGTTTCCTCCATTCTGGCACGCATGTTTCCTCCATTCTAGCACGCATGTTTCCTCCATCCTGGCACGCATGTTTCCTCCATCCTGGTACGCATGTTTTCCCCATTCTGGCATGCATGTTTTCCCCATTCTGGCATGCATGTTTTCCCCATCCTGGCATGCATGTTTTCCCCATCCTGGCATGCATGTTTTCCCCATCCTGGCATGCATGGTTTTCCCCATCCTGGCATGCATGTTTTCCCCATCCTGGCATGCATGTTTTCCCCATCCTGGCATGCATGTTATCCCCATCCTGGCATGCATGTTATCCTCCATCCTGGCATGCATGTTTTCCCCATCCTGGCATGCATGGTTTTCCCCATCCTGGCATGCATGTTTTCCCCATCCTGGCATGCATTGTTCCCCATGCTGGCATGAGTGTTCTCCCCCACCCCATGCTGTCAGGTGCGGTATCCCACACCCACCCCACGCTGGCATGTGTGTTCTCCCCCACCCCATGCTGTCATGTGCGGTATCCCACCCCATGCTGTCATGTGCGGTATCCCACCCCCACCCCATGCTGTCATGTGCGGTATCCCATCCCCACCCCATGCTGTCATGTGCGGTATCCCACCCCCACCCCATCACAGTCTTGATCTGCCGGCGCGACTGAACTAGCAGATCAAAACTGCAGGATCAGGCGACAGCACGCGTGCCAGTAGAATGGGCTCTGTGTGCCCCTGGTGGCACGCGTGCCATAGGTTCGCCATCACTGGACGATGGGGATGGTTAGTAAAGCAAAATTCATTTTTTAAGAACAAACGGCAGTTGGGGAGTCTCTATTATGAAGCTGTGGATATTCATATGTAGCGCCCCTGAAGCCATCAGGGAGCTACAAGGTACTGCATCCCCCCAAGGATGCAGGGCCTACCCCCTAGGGACCCAGAAAACTAGTGTCGGTAACACACAAACACTCCAGGTATTCCCTGTTTTTCCCCAAACATCACCCATAGAATGGTACCAGGCTAGCGTCGGACTAATGGATGGCCACCTGGAGGTGGAGCCAATCCAGTCCACTAGACGACCAGGTGGGAGGGGCAGACTGTGGACAGTCAGAGTTTGACAGTGAAAGTGAGCACACGGACTGACAGGAGTGAACAGTGACCTGAGGGCCCAGGCGGTTCGTTGCCGGTGGAGTAGTCCCGGAACTATGCACCAACGGGGATACAGAATCCTAGGTCAGGCAAAAGCTCCAGGCAGACCTCATAAAATCTGCACAGTGAGGGGACCATCAAGGACCTCACTGACCTTGAAGTTCAGGACACAGTAGCAATGGAGAACTGGGGACAGGACCAGAGACTCCAACCCCACAGGGTTCATGCTACCGTCATACGGACTGCTGAGGAAGACAACCAGGAGGGGACTCCCAGCTGCTCTACGCCACGGGGACCCACCAACCAAAGACAGGTGCAGGGGAAAGAAGCCACCAGGTCACTAAACCAGCATTGGGACTAAGGGGACCAGCGGTCAAGACCAGCCGGCCTCAGGTGACCAGTTACCAGCTTGCAGTGAGTTAAAAGAACCAGTTACACTGAACTCCCGTTGTGGCCAACCTTCTTTCAACCCCCACCTGCTACACCTATCTTCTGAGGCCTGGCCCTGCTTGTGGAGTGCCTAACATCCAGGCTTCCACTAACACCAGCCCCAGTAGTGAACATTGTGCAGCGGCGGATCCATCCCCATAGCCGCAAAACCGCAAGTGGCATCACGTATAAACTTTATTCAATAATCGCCTTTTCAAAAAGCACCCAGGGCACGGAACCGGGCAACAGCCACCAAAGTGACATCTTCCCAGGTATACACCGCCCAGGACCGAGTACCCCATAACCCTGGGTGACACACATAGGCACCACTGATCCATTCATTGTCTACCAAATACAAGACTTTACTTTCTACGGCAGTTCCGTAGATGATTAACAGAGCACTGGTGCATGTGTGAAGAGAATGCTCCATGCCTTCCCCCATATTCTCAAGTGATAATATGCTCGGCAGGCTCAGATGACTTTTCTTTGGTGTATATAGAGGTCTTTAGCAGGAACGGGAACAGACAGAAGAGAGTGCATACAGATCATCCATATCTACCAATGGCCGAGTCATCTTGCTCCGGAACTATTCAAGAAAACTTCTGTTGTCCGCGACTCTGCGTGCTAAGTAACGCTTCTGACTGCAGACACTGTTTTGACAAATATATGTGATTGTGCTTCTGTCACATTTATACCTTTGTTTCCCAACTTTCTCATTCATTTGGAAAATTAATACAACTCCGACATCTAAAAAAGCGAGTCACAGATCATCAATAATAAGCAAGACTCGGGGGGATCTTTCAGAGTTATCAAATGCGCGGAGAAATGGAGAATGTGTTTAAATTGCATTAGCAATTCTGCTGATGTAAGCTGCTGGCGTTAAATTTATTTTCATGCCAAGTATAATAGATGTTTGGCTCTTTCCGAATTGGCCTGTATAAATAAAAGCCGCTCTGATTCAGCTCAATAATTGTCAATAAGTTACTGCGCCCTGCGTTAACTTTTAATTGTTAAATTAAGTTAGCAGCATTGATTTATTTATTTTACATGACCACAAAATTACTCCTCTATTAAATGGGCATGTACTAAATTTATATAACAGGATGACATTTGAAAAGCTATGCAAAAAAATTGGGCATATTATTGTGTTGTAACAACAGGGGAAATATCTTGTCTGGAGCGGAAAAACAGCAATAGTTTGCAATAAAAACAGTTTAAGAACAAGTTTCACCGTTAATATGTATTTTAGGGGTTGGTTAGTTCCATAGCACCCCGAATACTTTAAAGAGAACATACTGTATATGATGACTGTCACTAGGTGGCGCTTGACATTACTTGCATGCAGTAAATGGAGAGGTCGTTAGACATGCCGAGATCATAAACCAGGAGGGCACAACAGTACACGAGGGGCAGACAGAGACGAGGTCAAAGTACAAGCCGAAGGTCAGGGTTCCAGGAGAGTACATACCAAAATATAGGGAGTAGACGGGGACATGGTCAGGAAGAAGTCCAAGGTCAGAAGCCGGGAAGTCACAACAGAAACAGGAGAGGACAGGCAGAGACGGGTCAACAACAGTCTGGAGTTGAGAGGCCAAGATCTGAACACTGAGCCCCACGAGAGCCAAGAGCACAACTGAAAACCAGGAAGTACAACTGGTGGCGTCCTGAGCTAACACACTCCCTAAGGCCTGCAACACACATCTGTGCTGCCGGTACGTGTTTGGGACTTTTTGACATGTACCGGCGGCACGAACACACGTGCACCAATGTTACCCTATGGTAACAGGCACACACACACGTAAAGCCACACGGAACGTGTGTCCGTGTGGTTTGTATGTGTGTGCGTTTTTTTAGATGGATGACATGTCCGCGTTTCTCCGGCATCACGCAGACACAGACCAGCTAAAGTCAATGGGCCCGTGTCTGAACGTACGTGACACGGACCATGTCCGTGTGCTATCCGTATGCAGTTTTTGTTTTTTTTAATGGTGAAACAGCTCAAGACAAACGGACTGCACACGGACATGACACGTACGTCTCTCACGCATTCACGAACATTCAATGCGCACGCACTGCAAGCATACGCCATCACACTGATGTCACACGTACTGGAGTCACGGACATCCAAAACGGAATACGGACCCGAAAAACGGACCGCGAGACACGCACGTGTGTTTCAGGCCTAAGAAGCAGAGCAATCACCGGGAATGAGAAGCATCTGCGTGAGCACCTCCCAGGACCAGCGTAGAAACCAGTGCTGTGAAACAACCAGCAGAGCATTCATCCTGCAAAATGCTTTGCACCATAAACAACATATACCGACTCCGCAGGAGAGCATAGCAGAACAATACAGAATGTTCTGCACGTAGAAATCATGAAAACATGTCAGCATGATTTTGTATTGTTAAAGTAAAGACATGTCTGCGATGACACTAATACTGATTACATTGATACATCTGGAGAGGAAATCACCATTTGAAGTTTTCTGTTAATTATATTTTGGTGCACAGAGGCTGGACTGTGCATTGGGGCTTCTCCTCCCTGTCTGTGATTCCCCAGCATCTCCGCCTGCCTCCAGTCTCCTCCTCTGTTTGAAATCTCAGCAGTGACTTGCCATTCGTAGACCAAACGCAGTGAAGGGGCTGGGGAATCATAGACAGGGAGGCGGAGACCCAGTGTACACTCCGGCCCCTGTGCACCAAAATCTAATGAGCAGAAAACTTCAAATGGTGTTTAAACAAAAGCCAAAAAGTTAATTTTTTTCACCAAAGGTATCAATTTAATCAGTATTACAGCAACATTGCAGCCATGTTTTTACATTACAAAATTGTGCCGACAGGTTCTCTTTAATAGACCATAACAAATCACAATAACAAGTGTAACGTTAGCCATGATGATGTCCTGGATAGATCAAATGATGAGCTTTCGAAATTCAATTATATACCCCATTCTAATAACACCATGAATAGCTTTGCTTGCAGAACAATAAATTATTATTATGTCCGAATGTCACAAATAAAAAAATCAAAATCATGTAATACAACACACATTGAGTCTGTCACAGATGAAAACACAGTCTTATAGAACAATGCACCACGAATCTGTCATAAATGAAAAACAGTCATGTAGTAAAAGGCACGCTGTGTCAGATGAACACACAGTCTTCTGGTAAAATGCATGCCATATCAAAGGTGAAAAAACAGTCATGTAGCACAATGCATGCCATGTCACAGATGAAACAGTCATGTAGAACAATGCATGCCATGTCACAGATGAAAACACAGTAATGTAGAACAATGGATACTATGTGACAGATGAATCAGTCATGTAGAACAATGCATGCCATGTCAGGGATTAAACAGTCATGTAGAACAATGGATACCATGTCACAGATGAAAAACTCAGTCATGTAGAACAATGCATGCTTTGTCATAGATGAAAAAAGTCATGTAGAACAATATCTGCCATGTCATAGATGATAAAAGTCATGTAGAACAATATCTGCCATGTAACAGATGAAAAACTCAGTCATGTAGAACAATGCATGCTATGTCACAGATGAAAAACTCAGTCATGTTGAACAATGGATACCATGTCACAGATGAAAAACTCAGTCATGTAGAACAATGGATACCATGTCACAGATGAAAAACTCAGTCATGTAGAACAATGGATACCATGAAGCTAAGAGAAAAGACGGTGTGCAAAATAAGGATACACCTGTATAACAGTGCAAAAGGTCTTTATTAATAAAGCATTATGTGGACACAAACATGTTAAAACCACTTAAAAAGGCATATGAAGCCTATATAAATCATGTTTATCCCCTGTAAAGGATAAAACATCCCCCTGGCACAATAAAGAGGTCACAAGGTTAGCCCAGTAGGGCTGCAGCTAATACAAAGGAGATCCTAGTAGTACAGCATGATAGTTGATATAAATATGTTGGATTAAACAGCAAATGCATTTACACAAGGTAGAACAACCACCAAATAACATAGATCATAGTATCAATACAAGGTCTCAGCATAGATAGCAGCCAAGATAATACAAAGTTGATGTAAACATGTTAGATTAAACAGTAAATGCATTTACACAGGGTAGAACAACCACCAAATAACATAGATCATAGTATCAATACAAGGTATCAGCATAGGTAGCAGCCAAGATAATACAAAGGACCCTAGGATCACCAATCTACCAGCCCATACCGGAGACACCATGTAACAAGTCCAAGTAATAGCCAGGGTGGGGTAGGAGAGTCCCCACGCGTATCGCTGTCACCTAGGACAGCTTCGTCAGGGGTAGGATGTGCCCACATAAGGGACTGGGGTTTAAATAACCCAACAAATTAACGTGACAGCTGTTTGAAAGCTCACCTGATAGTTGAGAACGCCGCGTTCAGCGTGTGCCCGGCGTCCCGGAAGTCACACGCACGCTAGCGTCCAATCAGGGAGAAGAAAGGAATTACTGAGTGTTTTCGGGCACCGCGCATGCGCGGGACTCCGAAAACATGGCGGCCGCCATGTATGGAGACAGAAATGCTAAGAAGTGCCGTTTTTTAGAAAAAAGGGATATTTTATATCAGAAATACATAGTAAGTAGGTCCCCCTTCAGAATATCAGATAGGTGAGGAGTAAATCAATCACAAAAATACCCAGAGCAAGGAATACAGTTAGTTTTGAATAGTATCTAGATCCTTCCCATTTATGAATCTCTCAAATCTGGGCCCATGTAATCCAGAAAAGGAATTAATTATATTATATATATTAGATATTATATGTATATAGTGGGATCACCAGGGAAACCCCCCAATTGATGGAATATGGACCCCCCCAACATATAGTTTTCATGCAAAAATACATACTTTTTATTTTTCCTTTTCTTTTTCTTTTCAAGGCCCAGACCAAAGAAAGTTACAAATGTAAAGTAGAACATTTATGAAGTTTATCAATATTCCCAACACTATCTGGGATCACCCAGAGTCCTAAATAGAGGGATCAAAATCACCTCTGTTTATAGAACCCCGTAAACAGAAGATCCTCATTAATACCATATGGGGCAAGACAATTTAGTTGGAAGATCCAAGCCGATTCACATCTAAGAAGATCCAAGGTGGTATTACCACCTCTAATATTGACTTTGATTTTTTCCAGTCCAAGGATCCTTATATTAGAGGTCCGCCCGCCATGTTCCTTCAGAAAGTGCATAGCCACTGATGATATCGTTTTTCCTTTTTCAACATCCACTTTCGCTGTTCCAATGGTAGATAGATGCTGCTGTGTCCGTTTTCGGAGCTCTTGTCCAGTTTGTCCGACATATATTTTGGGACATCCGCAAATCAGTCCAAAGACCAAATTCCTTGTCCTACAGTTGAAAAAACCCCGAGGACTCTGTAGGGATGGAAACATGGTACAAAAAATTAGATCTCTTGCTAGCATGAGGGGGCAAATACTGCAATTACTGCATGGATAGGAACCTTCAACCGAAAAGCCCCCATCCGTTCTTTTTGTAGGTCTGCAGAAATGACTGGCTGTGAGACAGTCCTTGAGATTTCTAGCCCTCCTGGCCACCATACCCGGTACATCAGAGATATGTTTAGTTAGGGCTTGTTCACTTTGCAGGATCTCTCAATTTTTCTGCAATATGCGACGTAGCTCTGACCACTGATTATTATAGACAGTAATGATACTAGTCTTATATTCTGCTCTATTTTGATCTTGTTTAACCAGTACATCTCTCCTTTCCCTAGAGGCAGAGTGTTGAAAGGCCTGAGAGATTACCTTTTTAGGGTATCCTCTTGCCAGGAATCTTTTAGTCAAATCTTGGGATTGTGTGTAGAAATCTTCCTCCCTGCTACAATTCCTTCGGAGGCGAAGGAATTAGCCCTTCGGGATTCCCCTGCGTTGGTGCGCTGGATGGAAACTTGAGTAGTGCAAAAGACTATTAGTTGAAGTCGGTTTCCGGAAAAGGTCCATTACGATTCTTGAATTCAGCACGGAAATTTTCAAATCCAGAAAATCAACTGTAATAAGTGATAGATGGGATGTGAGAAAAATATTAAGTGAGTTGTTATTCAATTCCGTAATAAACTCCTCACAATCCCCCCACGACCCGGTCCACAGCATAAAGACATCATACAGGTATCTGAACCACCTGTAAACGTGTCTTCCATAGTTGGTCATATTCTGGACTCTCGTCTCCTCCCACCATCCAAGAAAAATGCCAGCGTACGAGGGGGCACAGCGTGCCCCCATCGCGGTTCCTGACACCTGCTTATAGAAGACCCTGTCGAACACAAAATAGTTCAAATTAAGGATCATAGATAATAGGTTCAACAGGAATTCATCATGTTCTCTAGATCCAGTACCATTCTTGGACAGAAAATATGAAACCGCCCCCACACCCAAATCATGTCTGATATTGGTGTAAAGGGACTCCACGTCCATAGTTACCAAAATAGTACCTTCTGGGATGTCGAGATCTTCTAAGCGTGTGATGAGGTCCGCCGAGTCCCTGATGTAGGAGTCCAACTGAAGGGCAATGGGCTGTAAATAGAAATCCAGATAAAGACATGACTGCTCAAGAATCCCTCCTATTCCAGCAACAATAGGTCTACCTGGTGGGTTAATCAGTGATTTATGCACCTTCGGGAGCATATAGAAGGTTGGAATCGTTGGATACTTGATCGTGAGGAATTCAAGTTCCTTTTTGGTAATAATTCCTTGACGATGTGCATATGTTAGAAGGCGGTCCATCTTAGATTTAAAAATCAAGGTGGGATCAGAAGGGAGAGGTTGGTAAATATCTCGATTAGATAATTGGCGTTTAGCCTCATCAATGTACATGTTCACAGGCCATAAGACAATGTTGCCCCCTTTATCTGCCTCTTTTATTACTAGGTCCTTATTCTCTCTAAGGTTCCGTAAAGCTCTTATTTCTTCAACAGAGATGTTATTCTGTCTGTTGTTGTCTATTTTGAGGGCACGTACATCTCTACATACGGAATCAAAAAAGATCTGGACCGCAGGAAAGAGAGAGAGGCGGGGGGTAACTTGCGAGGGCAATCTGCCCGGGAAGGTTTTCTTACCCTGGGGGTAAAGTGATCCCTGTTTGTTTCTATTTATGGATCATTAAGTTCCGTTAGGTGGTGCCCGCCCCTCTTTCTATCAACAATGGATACCATGTCACAGATGAAAAACTCAGTCATGTAGAACAATGCATGCTTTGTCATAGATGAAAAAAAGTCATGTAGAACAATATCTGCCATGTAACAGATGAAAAACTCAGTCATGTAGAACAATGCATGCTTTGTCATAGATGAAAAAAAGTCATGTAGAACAATATCTGCCATGTAACAGATGAAAAACACAGTCATGTAGAACAATGGATGCCATGTCACAGATGAAAAACTCAGTCATGTAGAACAATGCATGCCATAGAACAGATGAAAAACACAATCATTTAGAACAATTCATACCATCCCTCAGATGAAAATACAGTCATGTAGTTAGGGGCGGATTATTTATATGAGAGCACTCTTGGATACCGTTCGGGGTCCAGGGTGCCTAGGGGACTCATGGTCAGATTACTGTCATTATAGTAATTTTTTGGCCATCATCACTAGCATACATCGCAGGGCAGAGAGCGTTCATGTAACCTCCCAGCCGGCCACAGAGAATGTCACTGTAGCTCCCATAAGCTATTCTTGTTTTCCTGTCTGACGTTTTGTCTATGACTCAGCTGACGCTATGACGACATTTAGCATGTCAGGCTCAGCTTCACTCTCCAGAAACTTCCTCTTGGCCATCATGCAGCTCCGCTTTCTCTCAATTCACAGTAAAATGGCGCTGTTCCATTCACCCCACAGCTCCGCCTTGCCTTGGATGGGATCTCATTCAGTTCACCATATACCTCTCCCAAGTCTCCACTCACTTCCCGATGTCACTCTGCAATGGGCGGTCCTCAACCTCCAGGGCCTCACCACTGGTTGGGACTTCTAGATGCGGCACACCCTCCGGTAGGCATAATCTACAGAGAGCTGGATGGGTCTTCGTGCTCTATCTTTTTGTCAACACCAACGATGGGTGGAACCTTCTTTGCATGCTGTTTCACTGGCTTCTATCTTACATTCCGTACTCGGCACTCTCTTAGGCCGAGTAGCGGCCTCCATCTTCTGGGTGCTATTAATCTTTCCCTGACTCCGCCCTTGCAGAGGCTGCCCTTGTGACAAGACAGGCACCTCTTTTGTCAATCCCGGTGTTCCAACCTTCCACCATGCCTTTGGGTAGTCTCCAATACTGCTCAATCGGTAGGACTTTTGTGATGCCCTGAAAAAATCAGGGTGTCACAGAAGACTACACCCCTCTTCCAGGTGCAGGATTCTCTCCTCTGGTCCTCCATCACAATCCTCATACTGGTACACAACATCAGCCATCAAAACCCTAGTCACCCCCCATGACAATAGGGACACACCAGTGGGCAGAGCCAAGCGGATGGCGACACCCACCTAGGGGTTCTGAGGTGTTATGGGAGGGGACGGTTGACAGTTGAGAGTGGAGAGTGGACAGTTGAGTGGAGGAAGACGGTTGTGAGGAGAGGAGAGTGAGAGACAGTGAACAGAGTAGTCAGGAGTTGGAGCTCCTGGGCTACCGGACGACTTGACAACTGACCAGGTGGCAGTCGGTAGACAGAGCCACGGGCGACGGAGATCAGGCCTTGGGAAACCTTAAGTGGACTGGGGCAGGGTCATAGCCCGCTGGTACCAACAGCGGGAATCCGGTCCGGAGCCGTGCACAGACAGGGTACCTGGACCCTTGGGCGAGGAGCAGCTTTCAGCCCCTTACCAATTGATCAGCCGGGGACAAGATTTCAGGTCTCGTCCCACAGGAGGCCCAGATAGAGCGAGGCGGAAGCCCAACGAGGGGGATAGGGCTCCGCAATTGCCTGCTAAGATCCCACGGGTCAGTTCTCGCGGGCCACAGCTCCCAAAAGACAGTAACACTGGGAGCAGACTTGTGTGGTAATTTCCTTACCTCAACAACCCCCCCCCCCCCTGTGTTCTGCACATTCTGTTCTGCTTGACCTATCCAAACCAATAAAATGTATTTTTCAACAATACTTTTTGCCTCATCTCCTTTCCTCCTTCTTTGTGTTATGCTCTTTGGAGTTGGCATTGTTCCCGGGGGATACTACTGAGTTATTCCCTCGGTGCTACACATTATGGCCATTTTCTTGTGCTTAACTTGCCATCTTAGATCAGTCTTTCATTGCCTGTCTCTCAAATCTTCCCCTCATTTCTTCTACTTTGTGAGACCTGATCCTCCCAACTGTCATGAGGTAGTAGTTGTGGGTAAGGGATTGACTCCGGAAGCCCCGGCACACTACATGGAAGTCACGGTCCTGGCTGGGTGTGTGGACTTGTGTTGTGTGGATCTTGTGCCAGTGCAGGCCGCATGTTACCATTTGCTTTGGCTAGCCAGGAGCAGATAACCATTCAGACTAACAGGGAGACCACCAGTTCAATTTAACTGTCAACAGTTTACTTAGCAACGTCATGCATGAGATAGTGGGCGCATAACTTCTAGCACGTTATAGTTTTACAGTTTATTATCAGACACAGTTCTAACTCCCATTGGGTTCTTTCTGAAATTACTGGTCTGGTGTTTCCCAGCATAGTCCAGCCTAGTTCAGCAGTCATCTACATAACAATCACTCTCCCTTTTAGCTCCACATCTCTTCGCTTTGTAGTGGAAGGGGTACGGGGGTTCTGACTACTATGGCAAAATTAGAGCATTGCACTCCCAGATGTTTCCATATCCACGTCTCTTCTCTCGTAGAAGAGGTTGTAAGGATAGGCTGTCTCACTCTTGTGTCTCGGTCAACACTTTAGGATTATTCTATCTCCGGTCTCCTCTCTCCTTTAGTTGCCACAGGGTACCCACTGCATGTGGCCCTGACAACCTCTCAGACCTTAAGTCTGTAGCAATCACATGCTGGGCCCTTACTGAAGTTTTACAGGAAATCGTCACTTTCCATAGAGACTGAGGGGTACTTTGCACGCTGCGACATCGCTAGCTGATGATAGTGATGCCGAGCGTGATAGTGCCCGCCCCCGTCGCACATGCGATCTCTTGTGATAGCTGCTGTAGTGAACATTATCGCTACGGCAGCTTCACACGCACTTACCTGCCCTGCGACATCGCTCTGGCCGGCGACCCGCCTCCTTCCTAAGGGGGCGGGTCGTGTGGCGTCACAGCGACGTCACATGGCAGGTGACCAATACAAGCGGAGGGGCGGAGATGAGCAGGACGTAAACATCCCGCCCACCTCCTTCCGCATAGCCGGTGGAGGCAGGTAAGGAGAAGTTCCTCGCTCCTGCCGCTTCATACACAGCGATGTGTGCTGCCGCAGTAACGAGGAACAACATCGTACCTGTCGCTGCAGCGAAATTATGGAAATGACCGATGATACACAGATCACCGATTTACGACACTTTTGTGATCGTTTATCGGTGCTTCTAGGCTTTACACATTGCAACGTCGTTACCGGCGCCGGATGTGCGTCACTTTCGATTTGACCCCGACAACATCGCAGTAGTGATGTCGCAACGTGCAAAGTACCCCTAACCCTTCCAATTGTGGGCTAGTACCAACACTTAACTATTACTTGCCCCACAGTCTGGCATCTACACAACAAAAGTGCACATAAAAACATTATTTATAACACATTACTGTATATTACACATTTCATAGTATACATTGTTTACAAAGATGCAGGACACAATTCACACAGCAATACAATAGTGCCATTGGTGTCTTCAGGGACTGCATATCTACCTCCTTACAGTGTCACAGATGAAAAACAGTTACAATGCAATGCACGTCACATACACTACTGATTGGCTTCTTAGTTTTGTTCTTTGATGAAGGTGAGTTGAATAAAATGTCACCTGATTCCATGAAAACTTTTATTATGAAGCTCATTTAAATCCTGGAAAAACTTTTCACTCATTAGAATGAAGAAGCCGTATTTTCCCATTTTCTATGTAAATTAGCTGTCTCACGATGATTTATAATAGTTATTGTAATGCAATGAAACATCGCTCAGTTCTCACTGTGTATTTAGAATTGTTGCCTTTAAAAGATTCAATGGTAAACCAAAACTCGAAAATTAGAAAAAGCACTGTTACAATTGTATGGCCGGTGTAGTGTCACATGGAATGGTGTAAATGAGAAAGGGGATGCAATTTCGCTGCAAACACCTGATCAGCGAATTGTCAATAAAAAGACCCCTAATCTAATATATAATGCTGTGTGTATGTGTGTGTGTGTATATATGTACTGTATGTATGTATGTATGTATGTATGTATGTATGTGTGTCCACTAAAGGAATCTGCACCGTCGCATTTACAATCACAAAAATTTTGCACAGACACCCCATGTGACTCAGGGAACATCATAGACTGTGTTTTCAGGGGAAATTTTAACCCCACGCTTTACAGTTCTTCACCAAAAAACCCTGCCTCTATTAAAGTCAATGGAGCTGGGAGCCACAATACAATCCCTGACAAAAGTTCTGTCGCTTATCCATGTTATGTAAATAAAAGCTTATAACCTGACTTTAAATTCATCCATTGGTTTCATAAATTACCCTTTTGAAAGCTGAAACCCTCCCAAATTTGGTTTAGGTTATGAAAATAAAGTTGCTGCAAAGCTGAAATATTGACCATTTAATGGACACAGAAAGGTCAGATTTTGGCAAGACAAAAGTTTTGTCGCCTTGTCATATAATGCACCCAATCCTAGTTTACATCCTCACCTTTGCTGACTAAATGATCGGTTAATTAGTGGGTGTGTATAAAAAGAAACCCAGCACCCCAGACCTTCAGTTGAACTGCAACTTGACCTCTGACAACATGCCAAAAATCCACCCTGTGACCAAAGCTTTGATTATCAAGAGGCTGAAGACCAGATCCACTGCAGAGGTGGCTGGTACCTTTAATGTGTCTCAGCGTCAAGTACAAAGAATTAAAAAAATATTTGAAGAGACTGGAGATGTTTTTGACAAGCCCAGGTCCGTCAGACCCTGCAAGACAACTGCTCAGGAGGAATGTTTGTTGGTTAGAAAATCCAATGCCAGACCCTCTTCCACTGCAGCAGAGCTCCAAAAGGCCTGGTCACCTCAAGTCCCTGTGTCAACTAGAACAGTTTGTAGGATTCTGTCTTGAAATGGCCTCCATGGTTGAATCAGTGCTTAGAAGTGAGCACTAAACAAAAGGCAATTAAAAAAACGTGTGGCATTTGCCAAGCCCCACAGCCTGCTAAACAGATGGACGCTGGAAAAGTGGCAGAAGGTGGATTTCTCTGATGAATCTTCAGTTGAATTACACCACAGCCACTGCAAATACTGCAGGAGACCTACTGGAGCCCGTATGGATGCAGAAAACAGTTAAGATTGGTGGGGGAAAGATCATGGTCTGGGGTTACATTCAGTATGGGGGTGTGCAAAACATTTGCAAGGTGGAAGGCAATATCAATAGCCTAAAATATCAAGAAGTATTAGCTACCTCTTACATTCCCAATCATAAAAGGGGTCAAAATCTGCAGCAGGATGGTCTCCATCTCATCCATCCATCTCTACAACAAAGTTCCTCCTGGCAAAGAATATCAAGGTGCTCAAGGACTGGCCAGCCCAGTCACCAGACATGAACATCATTGAGCAGGTTTGGGGTAGGATGAAAGAGGAAGCTTGGAAGACAAAACCAAAGAATCTAGGTGAACTCTGGGAGGTATGTAAGATGCATTCTTTGCTATTCCTGATGACTTCATCAATAAATTGTATGAATCATTGTTGAACCGCATGGATGCAGTCCTTCAAGCTCATGGAAGTCACACAAAATATTAAATATGGCTCTAATAGCACCACAACTTCATTCACTAATGTTATGCAATGTATCTTTGTATTAGAAGTTAATTATTTGTTTGAATTTCACATTACTTTTTGGGGGTGACAAAACTTTTGTCTTGCCAAAATCTGACCTTTCTGTGTCCATTAAATGATCAATATTTCAGCTTTGCAGCAACTTTATTTTCATAACCTAAACCAAATTTGGGAGGGTTTCAGCTTTCAAAAGAGTAATTTCTGAAACAAATGGATGAATTTAAAGTCAGGTTATAAGTTTTTATTTACATAACATGGATAAGTGACAGAACTTTTGTCAGGGACTGTATTGTGTCTCCCAGCTCCATGGACTTTAAAGGAGGCAGGTTTTTTTGGTGAATAACTGTAAAGTATAGGGTTAAAATTTCCCCTCAAAACACAGTCTATGATGTTCCCTGAGCCATATGAGGCGTCTGTGCAAAATTTTGTGATTGTAAATGCGACGGTGCGGATTCCTTTAGCGGACACACATTCATACATACATACATACACACATATACACTCAGCTTTATATATTAGATTAGGGGTCTTATTATCGACACTTCGCTGATCAGGTGTTTGAAGCGAAATTGCATCCCCTTTCTCATTTACACCATTCCATGTGCCACTACACCGGCCATACAATTGTAACAGTTATAAGGTTATTGTAATTGTAACAGATATTATCAGGTTATAAGCTTTTATTTACATAACATGGATAAGTGACAGAACCTTTGTCAAGGACTGTACAGACAGAACTTTAGAAGAATGTTGGCGTGCCACAATGCGAAGCCAGGGAAAGAGACAGACACAGAGACAGACAGACACAGACAGACAGAGACAGGGAAAGAGATAGACAGGGAAAAAGACAGACAGGGAAAAAGTGACAGGGAAAGAGACAGACAGGGAAAGAGACAGACAGGGAAAGAGACAGACAGAGACAGACAGGGAAAGAGACAGACAGGGAAAGAGACAGACAGGGAAAGAGACAAACAGACAGGGAAAGAGACAGACAGGGAAAGATACAGACAGACAGAGATAGGTAGAGACAGAACGACCAAGAGACAAACAGAGAAAGAGACAGACAGGGAAAGAGACAGGCACAAAGACAAGACAGACACAGATGTACAGAGACAGGGAAAGAGACAGACAGGGAAAAAGACAGACAGGGAAAAAGTGACAGGGAAAGAGACAGACAAAAAAAGAGAAAGACAGGGAAAGAGACAGACAGAGACAGACAGGGAAAGAGACAGACAGGGAAAGAGACAGACAGGGAAAGAGACAAACAGACAGGGAAAGAGACAGACAGTGAAAGATACAGACAGACAGAGATAGGTAGAGACAGAATGACCAAGAGACAAACAGGGAAAGAGACAGACAGGGAAAGAGACAGACACAAAGACAGACAGACACAGATGTACAGAGACAGGGAAAGAGACAGACAGGGAAAAAGACAGACAGGGAAAAAGTGACAGGGAAAGCGACAGACAGGGAAAGACAGACAGGGAAAGAGACAGAGAGGGAAAAAGAGAAACAGACAGGGAAAGAGACAAAACACAGAGACAGACAGATACAGACAGACAGAGACAGGGAAAGAGACAGACAGGGAAAGAGACAGATAGAGACAGACAGGGAAAGAGACAAACAGGGAAAGAGACAGACAGGGAAAGAGACAAACAGACAGGGAAAGATACAGACAGAGACAGGTAGAGACAGACCGACCAAGAGACAGACACAGACAAAGAGACAGACACAGACAAAGAGACAGACAGGAAAAGAGGTAGAGAGACAGAGACAGACAGGGAAAGAGACGACACAGACAGAGAGAGGGAGAGAGACAGTTACTATCCCGGGCAACGCTGGGTACTACAGGCAGTACATTTATATATATATATATATATATATATATATATATATATAAAAAAATAAATTATCTGAATACACAAACACATATATTCACCAATATTAATCATTAATCAAATGCATTAAAAAGGTATTTTTTGTGGCTTTCC
The DNA here is from genome assembly GCF_048569485.1 of Anomaloglossus baeobatrachus. Lineage (NCBI taxonomy): Eukaryota > Metazoa > Chordata > Amphibia > Anura > Aromobatidae > Anomaloglossus > Anomaloglossus baeobatrachus. Next base: position 536,668,108 of record NC_134358.1, on the reverse strand, counting down.
TTCCTGTTTCTGTGCTGCTTTATAATAGCTGATAGACGGTCGTATCGGCTCTTCTCTCTCCTAATCACAATTATGATTTCCTTTCCTGCAAATCATATAGATCAACACAGATAGATCTAATTGCAGTTTGTGCACATGTTATAGTAGGAAGGGATTATAGGAAAAGTTTATCCTGGTCTTTAGACTGCAAAATGTTTACCTAAGTTAATTAAAGATGAAAATCTCTTTGGATAAAATGGAGATATTTATTGCTAGATTAACAAAGCATCCTTGGTTACAGAGGGGACTTATTTTATATAGGTAAATATATATATATATATATATATATATATATATATATATATATATATATATATATATAGGTAAATGCATGTGAGTAAATTCGGGAAAAGATTGATACGATCTGGATTTATGCACAGAAAATCCACAGTTTATTACTTTACCATCTGCCAACAAAGGTTTTCAAAATCTGTTTTGTAATTTTACCACAGCCTTTACCCATTGCAAAGTAGAGGCTGAAATCAGCAGTGAAATCCATAGCAAGATCTGCTCACAGATTTGCAGGGGAAAAATCTGGACGAATGGACGAACACATCCCAGTACAAAAATAAATCTACTCGTTTTGTAGTAAGCTGACATGCCAGTGCTGAGAAATCAAGCTTTAAAGGCATATGCAAATTAGCCTGGAAGTGCATTGGAGGGTGTTGATGCACTCCAAATTACATTGTGTACACAGATGTAACGCCCCTGTAGCTTGGTCATTACAGGGTATTGTATAATATCCTTTCCAGGCAGGAAGATGTCACCCTGGTAAGTTCACACACACAAAACACCTCCATACAGTTGGGTCGCCCTCCCCAATGGGGACTAGGTTTAGGTGGGTCATGATGGGGGCACCCCCTTAAAGCGCTGGATCCATAGTGGGTAATAGGATGCCAGTCAACCTAGGGACTCTCAGATCCACTGGACCTGGGATTCAGGGTCAGAGAAAAGCAACCACCAGGAAGGAGTTAATAATTTTCCAGCACCTAGTTTAGGTTTACATAACACATCCTGTCTCTTAAATGAGCAGGAAGCAGGTGGCCTCACACAGACAGGTCCCCATGACAATGTGTTGAATTCCTGTGAGAGAGGGGGCCTGAGCTAGGAGCAAGTTGCAGGGCAGACAGGAAATCCAGTCAGAACCGTCTGAGATGTAAAACAGCACGGACCTCTGCAGGGAGAGCTCCTGCAGAGAGGAACCAGTCAGACCAGGGCTAATAACACCCTGAGGAGTGGGAACCGGTACGGGTGATCATGGGGATGTACCTGGTAGCACCTGTAGGTCCCAGGGCTGCTACAGAAGAGAGAGAGAGAGAGAGAGAGAGAGAGGGCGGGAGAGTCTCCAAGAGCTCCAGGCCACGGGGACCACAACAATCCGCACACGAAGGAAAGACCTCAGATTACCCTGCCAGCCCCTGCCTCTGACCTGCCCGGGACCGACCGGAGGCTACAACGGTGAGGACCAGCACCCGGGTGCGACTTTGAACAGACCAGTGAGTAAAAGAATCTGGAACCCGCATCCGGTGACACTGTGAATAAATGCTGCCACCCTGCGCTCCGGTGCTTCCATGGACTGCCGCCACCTGTTCTCACTAACCTCCCGGGGCTTCCTCGCGCCACCCGTGGGGAGCAATACCATCCCAGCTGCACCTAACACCTTCAGAGAGAGAAAATATGCAGTGGCGGCTAATCACCTGGCCACATACCACGGGTGGCGCTGCTAGCAATCCCCGTTCCTGTCCAATACCGCTTCTGGGAGAGAGAAAAGTCGCAGGAAATGTCCACGGTGGAGGAGGCCGTACCCCAGTCGCCACTTAAAACAGTGACATGCTCCCCAGGAACCCCGTTACCCTCCTTCTATTACCCCCTTGATACACTGGACTATTGAACTCTTTTAATGAAACCCGCTGGGGTCACTGAAGCCGGGTCGGGCCACTCACAGCTTGACCCCGAACACCACCAACCCGGTGACCGTGTAAGCCCTGCAGGCTCCGGCGTGGGCATTTCACAGACATATTTGAATTCAAGACCCCCCTATACAGTGGCTAAAATAACTATTAAACACTTCACCAATTTTCTAAGTAAATGTATTTGTAAAGGTGCTATTGACATTAATTTCTCACCAGATGTCGGTAACAACCCATTCAATAGACGCAGGCAAAGAACTTAAACCATAGATGTCCATAAATTAAGTTATGTGTAATAATGTAAAATTACACAGGGAAAAAAGTATTGAACACATGAAGAAAGAGAGGGGCAAAAAGCCATGGAAAGTCATGACACCAGCAGAAATGTATCAGTAATTAGAAAGCAATCTTGCAACTTAGTGAAAAATAATATCAGCTGGTTCTTCTGATGGCCTATAAAAAAGTGTCTCATTACCAAGGTGCCACACAAGAAACATTCCATGATGGATAAAACCAGTGAGCTTCCTCAAGACCTTTTAAACCTTATTGTTGCCAAACATACTGATATCATTGGTTCCAGTGAGCAGTGATGGACCATAATCTGGTAGTAGAAAGAATAAAATTTCACTATAAACTGGCCAAGACCAGTTGCTTTTTGCAAGATTTTAGACAGAAGAGTGAATAGAATTATCAGAAGAGTTGTCCAAGAGCAAATGAACACCTGTGGAGAGCTAAAGAAAGACTTGGAATTAGCAGGTACAAGTGTTTCCAAGAAACCAATAGGTAATATTCCTCCATGGCCTGTATGCACTCTCACCATGCAAGACTCCATTGCTGAACAAAAAGCAGGTTCAAGGGCATTTAAAGTTTGCTCAACAATATTTAGACAAGTCTGTGAAATTCTGGGAGAATATAGTCTGGTCAAATGAGACCAAAGTTGAATTCTTTGGGTGCCATAATACTCGCCATGTTTGGAGGCCAAAAGGCAAATCTCCCCCAAAACTCCAAAAACAGTGAAGTGTGGCGGTGGGAACATCATGGTGTGGGGCTGTTTTTCCACATATGGCATTGGCAAACTTCATATAATTGAAGGAAAGATGAATGGACAAATGTACTGAGACATTCCTGATAAAAATCTGCTGCCATCTTCCAGGATGATGAAGATGAAATGAGGGTGGACATCTCAGCAAGACAATGACCCCAAACACACGGCCAAGGAAATATAATTGGTTTTAGAAAAAGAAAATAAAGCTGCTAGAATGGCCGAGCCGATCACCTGAGCTGAATCCAAAATAAAATTTATGGAAGGAACTAAAAGGTAAGGGTGGCTTTACATGCTACGACATCTCTAAAGCGATGTCATTGGGGTCACGGAATTTGTGAAGCACATCCGGCCGCTTTAGCGATGCCGTTGCGTGTGACACCTATGAGCGATTTTGAATAGTCGCAAAAACGTTCAAAATCGCTCATCGGTGACATGGGGGTCCATTCCCAAATATCATTGCTGCTGCAGGTAGGATGTTGTTTGTCGTTCCTGCGGCAGCACACATCGCTATGGATACAAGGATACAAGGAACATCTCCTTACCTGCGTCCACCGGAAAACGAGGAAGGAAGGAGGTGGGCGGGATGTTCCGGCTGCTCATCTCCTCCCCTCCTTTTCTATTGGGCAGTGGTTCAGTGATGCTGCTGTGATGCTGAACGAACTACCCCCTTAGAAAGGAGGTTCGCCGGTCACAGCGACGTCACTGCCCAGGTATGTGCATGTGACGCTGCCGTAGCGATAATGTTCGCTACGGCAGTGATCACCACATATCGTTACAACGATGGGGGCGGGTGCTATCGCGCTCGACATCGCTAGCAATTGCTAGCGATGTCGTAGTGTGTAAAGCAGCCTTAAGAGTTCATAGAAGGAGCCCACGGGACCTTCAGGATGTGAAGAGTGTTTGTGTGGAAGAATGGGCCAAAATCCCACCTGAGCAATGCAGGCCACCAGCTTCTCCATACAGGAAGCATCGCGAAGCTTCATCACCAACAAAGACTTTTGCATGAAGTGTTAAATAAATTTCAGTAAGTGTGCTTAATACTTTTTCTCATTATTACACATAACTTAATTTAAGGACATTTATAATTTGATTTCTTAGCCTGTGTGTATTGGACGGGTTGTTACTGACATCTGGTGAGAATTTCATGTCACTAGCACCTTTAGATATATATTTACTTAAAAAATTATAAAAGTGTTCAATACTTATTTTACCCGCTGTACATTAGAGGGTCATTCACGCTCACAAATATCAGTAATTTTGAATGACTTAAATATAAGGTATGGAGGCCTTTAGCGTGAAAAATGAGTTTAGGATTCAGGAGAAGTGGCTCCTAAGTGAAGAAAGAAGCATATTTGTCTGATAACATGTATTGTAAACTTTCTTGTATTGCCTTTAATTTTAAATTTCTATCTTCTTGTCTATAAGTCCCCTTACCTGGCAGCCAGACTGGCTTGCAAAGTCTCCTTAAGGAGAATAGTGTTCCCCCGTGGAATTTTAGGGGCATTGCAGCTATAAGTCCCCTTACCTGGCAGCCAGACTGGCTTGCAAAGTCTCCTTAAGGAGAATAGTGTTCCCCCGTGGTCCCCACATAGCTTTCTCATGAGCCAGATCAGACACCCCCATACTTTGCACTGACGAGGGGCAAGCACCCCGAAACACCGTGTCTGCAAATTGGGATTCTGATCTGGCTTATATATCCTGAGTCATATTGCAAAGGATTGTCGAAAATCCACTTGTGACTTTTAGGATCGCTACTTCCAATAGGTGGCGCTGTGCTAGAGTTTGTCTCCTTTACTGGAGAGACAATTTGAATATTTCCCAGAGGGGCATTGCAGCTATAAGTCCCCTTACCTGGCAGCCAGACTGGCTTGCAAAGTCTCCTTAAGGAGAATAGTGTTCCCCCGTGGAATTTTAGGGGCATTGCAGCTATAAGTCCCCTTACCTGGCAGCCAGACTGGCTTGCAAAGTCTCCTTAAGGAGAATAGTGTTCCCCCGTGGTCCCCACATAGCTTTCTCATGAGCCAGATCAGACACCCCCATACTTTGCACTGACGAGGGGCAAGCACCCCGAAACACCGTGTCTGCAAATTGGGATTCTGATCTGGCTTATATATCCTGAGTCATATTGCAAAGGATTGTCGAAAATCCACTTGTGACTTTTAGGATCGCTACTTCCAATAGGTGGCGCTGTGCTAGAGTTTGTCTCCTTTACTGGAGAGACAATTTGAATATTTCCCAGAGGGGCATTGCAGCTATAAGTCCCCTTACCTGGCAGCCAGACTGGCTTGCAAAGTCTCCTTAAGGAGAATAGTGTTCCCCCGTGGAATTTTAGGGGCATTGCAGCTATAAGTCCCCTTACCTGGCAGCCAGACTGGCTTGCAAAGTCTCCTTAAGGAGAATAGTGTTCCCCCGTGGTCCCCACATAGCTTTCTCATGAGCCAGATCAGACACCCCCATACTTTGCACTGACGAGGGGCAAGCACCCCGAAACACCGTGTCTGCAAATTGGGATTCTGATCTGGCTTATATATCCTGAGTCATATTGCAAAGGATTGTCGAAAATCCACTTGTGACTTTTAGGATCGCTACTTCCAATAGGTGGCGCTGTGCTAGAGTTTGTCTCCTTTACTGGAGAGACAATTTGAATATTTCCCAGAGGGGCATTGCAGCTATAAGTCCCCTTACCTGGCAGCCAGACTGGCTTGCAAAGTCTCCTTAAGGAGAATAGTGTTCCCCCGTGGAATTTTAGGGGCATTGCAGCTATAAGTCCCCTTACCTGGCAGCCAGACTGGCTTGCAAAGTCTCCTTAAGGAGAATAGTGTTCCCCCGTGGTCCCCACATAGCTTTCTCATGAGCCAGATCAGACACCCCCATACTTTGCACTGACGAGGGGCAAGCACCCCGAAACACCGTGTCTGCAAATTGGGATTCTGATCTGGCTTATATATCCTGAGTCATATTGCAAAGGATTGTCGAAAATCCACTTGTGACTTTTAGGATCGCTACTTCCAATAGGTGGCGCTGTGCTAGAGTTTGTCTCCTTTACTGGAGAGACAATTTGAATATTTCCCAGAGGGGCATTGCAGCTATAAGTCCCCTTACCTGGCAGCCAGACTGGCTTGCAAAGTCTCCTTAAGGAGAATAGTGTTCCCCCGTGGAATTTTAGGGGCATTGCAGCTATAAGTCCCCTTACCTGGCAGCCAGACTGGCTTGCAAAGTCTCCTTAAGGAGAATAGTGTTCCCCCGTGGTCCCCACATAGCTTTCTCATGAGCCAGATCAGACACCCCCATACTTTGCACTGACGAGGGGCAAGCACCCCGAAACACCGTGTCTGCAAATTGGGATTCTGATCTGGCTTATATATCCTGAGTCATATTGCAAAGGATTGTCGAAAATCCACTTGTGACTTTTAGGATCGCTACTTCCAATAGGTGGCGCTGTGCTAGAGTTTGTCTCCTTTACTGGAGAGACAATTTGAATATTTCCCAGAGGGGCATTGCAGCTATAAGTCCCCTTACCTGGCAGCCAGACTGGCTTGCAAAGTCTCCTTAAGGAGAATAGTGTTCCCCCGTGGAATTTTAGGGGCATTGCAGCTATAAGTCCCCTTACCTGGCAGCCAGACTGGCTTGCAAAGTCTCCTTAAGGAGAATAGTGTTCCCCCGTGGTCCCCACATAGCTTTCTCATGAGCCAGATCAGACACCCCCATACTTTGCACTGACGAGGGGCAAGCACCCCGAAACACCGTGTCTGCAAATTGGGATTCTGATCTGGCTTATATATCCTGAGTCATATTGCAAAGGATTGTCGAAAATCCACTTGTGACTTTTAGGATCGCTACTTCCAATAGGTGGCGCTGTGCTAGAGTTTTTCTCCTTTACTGGAGAGACAATTTGAATATTTCCCAGAGGGGCATTGCAGCTATAAGTCCCCTTACCTGGCAGCCAGACTGGCTTGCAAAGTCTCCTTAAGGAGAATAGTGTTCCCCCGTGGAATTTTAGGGGCATTGCAGCTATAAGTCCCCTTACCTGGCAGCCAGACTGGCTTGCAAAGTCTCCTTAAGGAGAATAGTGTTCCCCCGTGGTCCCCACATAGCTTTCTCATGAGCCAGATCAGACACCCCCATACTTTGCACTGACGAGGGGCAAGCACCCCGAAACACCGTGTCTGCAAATTGGGATTCTGATCTGGCTTATATATCCTGAGTCATATTGCAAAGGATTGTCGAAAATCCACTTGTGACTTTTAGGATCGCTACTTCCAATAGGTGGCGCTGTGCTAGAGTTTGTCTCCTTTACTGGAGAGACAATTTGAATATTTCCCAGAGGGGCATTGCAGCTATAAGTCCCCTTACCTGGCAGCCAGACTGGCTTGCAAAGTCTCCTTAAGGAGAATAGTGTTCCCCCGTGGAATTTTAGGGGCATTGCAGCTATAAGTCCCCTTACCTGGCAGCCAGACTGGCTTGCAAAGTCTCCTTAAGGAGAATAGTGTTCCCCCGTGGTCCCCACATAGCTTTCTCATGAGCCAGATCAGACACCCCCATACTTTGCACTGACGAGGGGCAAGCACCCCGAAACACCGTGTCTGCAAATTGGGATTCTGATCTGGCTTATATATCCTGAGTCATATTGCAAAGGATTGTCGAAAATCCACTTGTGACTTTTAGGATCGCTACTTCCAATAGGTGGCGCTGTGCTAGAGTTTGTCTCCTTTACTGGAGAGACAATTTGAATATTTCCCAGAGGGGCATTGCAGCTATAAGTCCCCTTACCTGGCAGCCAGACTGGCTTGCAAAGTCTCCTTAAGGAGAATAGTGTTCCCCCGTGGAATTTTAGGGGCATTGCAGCTATAAGTCCCCTTACCTGGCAGCCAGACTGGCTTGCAAAGTCTCCTTAAGGAGAATAGTGTTCCCCCGTGGTCCCCACATAGCTTTCTCATGAGCCAGATCAGACACCCCCATACTTTGCACTGACGAGGGGCAAGCACCCCGAAACACCGTGTCTGCAAATTGGGATTCTGATCTGGCTTATATATCCTGAGTCATATTGCAAAGGATTGTCGAAAATCCACTTGTGACTTTTAGGATCGCTACTTCCAATAGGTGGCGCTGTGCTAGAGTTTGTCTCCTTTACTGGAGAGACAATTTGAATATTTCCCAGAGGGGCATTGCAGCTATAAGTCCCCTTACCTGGCAGCCAGACTGGCTTGCAAAGTCTCCTTAAGGAGAATAGTGTTCCCCCGTGGAATTTTAGGGGCATTGCAGCTATAAGTCCCCTTACCTGGCAGCCAGACTGGCTTGCAAAGTCTCCTTAAGGAGAATAGTGTTCCCCCGTGGTCCCCACATAGCTTTCTCATGAGCCAGATCAGACACCCCCATACTTTGCACTGACGAGGGGCAAGCACCCCGAAACACCGTGTCTGCAAATTGGGATTCTGATCTGGCTTATATATCCTGAGTCATATTGCAAAGGATTGTCGAAAATCCACTTGTGACTTTTAGGATCGCTACTTCCAATAGGTGGCGCTGTGCTAGAGTTTGTCTCCTTTACTGGAGAGACAATTTGAATATTTCCCAGAGGGGCATTGCAGCTATAAGTCCCCTTACCTGGCAGCCAGACTGGCTTGCAAAGTCTCCTTAAGGAGAATAGTGTTCCCCCGTGGAATTTTAGGGGCATTGCAGCTATAAGTCCCCTTACCTGGCAGCCAGACTGGCTTGCAAAGTCTCCTTAAGGAGAATAGTGTTCCCCCGTGGTCCCCACATAGCTTTCTCATGAGCCAGATCAGACACCCCCATACTTTGCACTGACGAGGGGCAAGCACCCCGAAACACCGTGTCTGCAAATTGGGATTCTGATCTGGCTTATATATCCTGAGTCATATTGCAAAGGATTGTCGAAAATCCACTTGTGACTTTTAGGATCGCTACTTCCAATAGGTGGCGCTGTGCTAGAGTTTGTCTCCTTTACTGGAGAGACAATTTGAATATTTCCCAGAGGGGCATTGCAGCTATAAGTCCCCTTACCTGGCAGCCAGACTGGCTTGCAAAGTCTCCTTAAGGAGAATAGTGTTCCCCCGTGGAATTTTAGGGGCATTGCAGCTATAAGTCCCCTTACCTGGCAGCCAGACTGGCTTGCAAAGTCTCCTTAAGGAGAATAGTGTTCCCCCGTGGTCCCCACATAGCTTTCTCATGAGCCAGATCAGACACCCCCATACTTTGCACTGACGAGGGGCAAGCACCCCAAAACACCGTGTCTGCAAATTGGGATTCTGATCTGGCTTATATATCCTGAGTCATATTGCAAAGGATTGTCGAAAATCCACTTGTGACTTTTAGGATCGCTACTTCCAATAGGTGGCGCTGTGCTAGAGTTTGTCTCCTTTACTGGAGAGACAATTTGAATATTTCCCAGAGGGGCATTGCAGCTATAAGTCCCCTTACCTGGCAGCCAGACTGGCTTGCAAAGTCTCCTTAAGGAGAATAGTGTTCCCCCGTGGAATTTTAGGGGCATTGCAGCTATAAGTCCCCTTACCTGGCAGCCAGACTGGCTTGCAAAGTCTCCTTAAGGAGAATAGTGTTCCCCCGTGGTCCCCACATAGCTTTCTCATGAGCCAGATCAGACACCCCCATACTTTGCACTGACGAGGGGCAAGCACCCCGAAACACCGTGTCTGCAAATTGGGATTCTGATCTGGCTTATATATCCTGAGTCATATTGCAAAGGATTGTCGAAAATCCACTTGTGACTTTTAGGATCGCTACTTCCAATAGGTGGCGCTGTGCTAGAGTTTGTCTCCTTTACTGGAGAGACAATTTGAATATTTCCCAGAGGGGCATTGCAGCTATAAGTCCCCTTACCTGGCAGCCAGACTGGCTTGCAAAGTCTCCTTAAGGAGAATAGTGTTCCCCCGTGGAATTTTAGGGGCATTGCAGCTATAAGTCCCCTTACCTGGCAGCCAGACTGGCTTGTAAAGTCTCCTTAAGGAGAATAGTGTTCCCCCGTGGTCCCCACATAGCTTTCTCATGAGCCAGATCAGACACCCCCATACTTTGCACTGACGAGGGGCAAGCACCCCGAAACACCGTGTCTGCAAATTGGGATTCTGATCTGGCTTATATATCCTGAGTCATATTGCAAAGGATTGTCGAAAATCCACTTGTGACTTTTAGGATCGCTACTTCCAATAGGTGGCGCTGTGCTAGAGTTTGTCTCCTTTACTGGAGAGACAATTTGAATATTTCCCAGAGGGGCATTGCAGCTATAAGTCCCCTTACCTGGCAGCCAGACTGGCTTGCAAAGTCTCCTTAAGGAGAATAGTGTTCCCCCGTGGAATTTTAGGGGCATTGCAGCTATAAGTCCCCTTACCTGGCAGCCAGACTGGCTTGCAAAGTCTCCTTAAGGAGAATAGTGTTCCCCCGTGGTCCCCACATAGCTTTCTCATGAGCCAGATCAGACACCCCCATACTTTGCACTGACGAGGGGCAAGCACCCCGAAACACCGTGTCTGCAAATTGGGATTCTGATCTGGCTTATATATCCTGAGTCATATTGCAAAGGATTGTCGAAAATCCACTTGTGACTTTTAGGATCGCTACTTCCAATAGGTGGCGCTGTGCTAGAGTTTGTCTCCTTTACTGGAGAGACAATTTGAATATTTCCCAGAGGGGCATTGCAGCTATAAGTCCCCTTACCTGGCAGCCAGACTGGCTTGCAAAGTCTCCTTAAGGAGAATAGTGTTCCCCCGTGGAATTTTAGGGGCATTGCAGCTATAAGTCCCCTTACCTGGCAGCCAGACTGGCTTGCAAAGTCTCCTTAAGGAGAATAGTGTTCCCCCGTGGTCCCCACATAGCTTTCTCATGAGCCAGATCAGACACCCCCATACTTTGCACTGACGAGGGGCAAGCACCCCGAAACACCGTGTCTGCAAATTGGGATTCTGATCTGGCTTATATATCCTGAGTCATATTGCAAAGGATTGTCGAAAATCCACTTGTGACTTTTAGGATCGCTACTTCCAATAGGTGGCGCTGTGCTAGAGTTTGTCTCCTTTACTGGAGAGACAATTTGAATATTTCCCAGAGGGGCATTGCAGCTATAAGTCCCCTTACCTGGCAGCCAGACTGGCTTGCAAAGTCTCCTTAAGGAGAATAGTGTTCCCCCGTGGAATTTTAGGGGCATTGCAGCTATAAGTCCCCTTACCTGGCAGCCAGACTGGCTTGCAAAGTCTCCTTAAGGAGAATAGTGTTCCCCCGTGGTCCCCACATAGCTTTCTCATGAGCCAGATCAGACACCCCCATACTTTGCACTGACGAGGGGCAAGCACCCCGAAACACCGTGTCTGCAAATTGGGATTCTGATCTGGCTTATATATCCTGAGTCATATTGCAAAGGATTGTCGAAAATCCACTTGTGACTTTTAGGATCGCTACTTCCAATAGGTGGCGCTGTGCTAGAGTTTGTCTCCTTTACTGGAGAGACAATTTGAATATTTCCCAGAGGGGCATTGCAGCTATAAGTCCCCTTACCTGGCAGCCAGACTGGCTTGCAAAGTCTCCTTAAGGAGAATAGTGTTCCCCCGTGGAATTTTAGGGGCATTGCAGCTATAAGTCCCCTTACCTGGCAGCCAGACTGGCTTGCAAAGTCTCCTTAAGGAGAATAGTGTTCCCCCGTGGTCCCCACATAGCTTTCTCATGAGCCAGATCAGACACCCCCATACTTTGCACTGACGAGGGGCAAGCACCCCGAAACACCGTGTCTGCAAATTGGGATTCTGATCTGGCTTATATATCCTGAGTCATATTGCAAAGGATTGTCGAAAATCCACTTGTGACTTTTAGGATCGCTACTTCCAATAGGTGGCGCTGTGCTAGAGTTTGTCTCCTTTACTGGAGAGACAATTTGAATATTTCCCAGAGGGGCATTGCAGCTATAAGTCCCCTTACCTGGCAGCCAGACTGGCTTGCAAAGTCTCCTTAAGGAGAATAGTGTTCCCCCGTGGAATTTTAGGGGCATTGCAGCTATAAGTCCCCTTACCTGGCAGCCAGACTGGCTTGCAAAGTCTCCTTAAGGAGAATAGTGTTCCCCCGTGGTCCCCACATAGCTTTCTCATGAGCCAGATCAGACACCCCCATACTTTGCACTGACGAGGGGCAAGCACCCCGAAACACCGTGTCTGCAAATTGGGATTCTGATCTGGCTTATATATCCTGAGTCATATTGCAAAGGATTGTCGAAAATCCACTTGTGACTTTTAGGATCGCTACTTCCAATAGGTGGCGCTGTGTTAGAGTTTGTCTCCTTTACTGGAGAGACAGTTTGAATATCTTCTTGTCTTACAGTTTGTGAAGTTAATGTCTTCGGCCACCAGATGGCAATGTGATGTCTTTTAAAATCTTGACAAATCCAGGAATTAGAACTTGATTAAAAAGGATTTGAAAGTTTTTGAATATTCAAATGTCTTCCCAATTTACGGATAATGCCTCATCGCCCACTCAATTACTGTATGGCTCCTTGAGGGCACGAGTTTTAAACAATAGATGTAAATATATTATACATATAAAGTAACTATCTCCCTGCTGGTGCATAGGAAAGGTAATGTGACAATACATATATTATCTAGTAGTATGGAATTATTATTTTTTGTAATACCAGTATATATTAATGTGCATAGAATTTTCGGAGTATATAATACATTTTCGAAGCCATTATTTATGTACTAGCATAATGACAGGAACAGCCTCATCAGTGTAATGTCTTTAATTAAAGTTCAGAGCGATGCGTTTCTCCTTGAATTTTGACACTTGATGGAATGAGATGGCTGGGAGCATGATTCAGCAGATGCACGGTGTGTCACACCAGCCATCCATCTGCATCCACCGAGGCTGCACCTACATGTATAATGTTAATGAGGATCATCACTCTGGGATTTTCTCGCTGCAACGTGCGGAGAGCTGATCTTGGCTTTTCAGAAGACGACTTATGACAGGTAACGAACAGCAGACTGGGCACCACGATGGCACAATCCATGTTCTTTACAAGTAATGTAGCAAGGATTTCAGCACAATGTTGGGGGTGGGTATGGGGGCAAAAAATACCCGAGTGGGACCCCAACCCATGTTTACAACTTAAGTTGCAAGAAATCCAAACCTGCTAGACTTTGTGCTACTTGGGTATTACAGATTCAGAAACATGATTACAACATCATTAGTGCCATTGTTACGCCCGGTTCCGACACTCCTCATGCCTCGGCGGGGGCACCATTCTCCTCACTTGCTCACCTGTCTGTCGGGCACATACACCTCGTTCTGGCCCCAGGGCCTTCTGCAGCCTCCTCCTGCCTCCAGGCCACACGTAGGTCTTCTGGGAGTACCCGTAAGGTGCGCACGCAGTTACGCCCGCTTTCTTAAAAGGCCAGCGTCCTATTACCCGGAAGTGACCCTTGAGGTCAGCAATCTCCCTGCAGGTATTTAAGGCACCTCCCCTTAGGGGAGGTGCCTGAGCAAGGTTACCAGTCCATAGTGCGTTGCCAATTCTCAGGCCCCATACTCATCACTGTGTCTAGTCCTGGGTCACGTGTCCTAGTACCAGTAACCTGTACCCACTAATCTGTCTCTCCCTAGAGCCTGCCGCTACCACCACTTTAGTGCTGCTACGTCTGATTTACCACCTCCATGCTATCACGTCTGAGTCACCACTTCCTTGCTGTCATGTGTGAGTTACCACCTTCGTGCTGTGCCATCCCGGATACCACGTCTTGTTGCCACATCTTTGATTCCTCGTCCGTGCTGTTACCTATTGTGCACACCCGTACTGGACTTCAGAGACTCTCCTGTCCGTAAGAGCCAATACCACTGGTCTGGTCCTGGCAGTCGTGCATTTAGGCCCCTGGGGCAGCACCTGACAGTCCCTGTATAGGGGGTAGCTCATGGTTAGCTCCTACAGGGGAGTCCAGTGTATGGTCCAGTGTGTCCACTCCCGGATGCTTGCTCCTTGGCAACCTTAACAGCAGTTATCAGTCGGTAACAGCTTAGAAAACTACACAGAAGACCTGGGTTATCACAACAAGTGAGCTCTCTCTCCTTCAGTACGAGAGCCGCCTCGAAGGGTTCTTGGATCCTATCTCGCCCTTATGTCAGGATCCTACAACCCGAAAGTACTGGCCTGACTTTTTCTAGAAAGTCAGGGATATTGGGAGCTTTAGGGATAATTATGAGCAATTTTGACAATACCTTTAATTTAGAAAAATTAACAATCCGGCTCTGCCCCCAGATTGGTGATAGGTTCTCTTTAAAAGATTTATGGAAAGCGATCATAGAAACATATTAAAATTACAACTTAACTTTAGACCCTTAGGTTACAATGTACCAATGCTCCTGTTACAACTGAGCCCTTTCACTCACAAAGGGACAAACAAACTAGGAGAGATGCTAACCACAGGTCCCTATGTGACGCCCTGGCGAAACCAGGTAGTCACACAATAGGCCCCCGCATAACACCTTCCCTCACCTAGGTAACATACAGCCGACCTGAAACCCTAGTCACCCCCCTCAGGGAAAGACAGGCACACCAGTGGTCGGGACCAGGCGGTTAGGGAACACCCAACTTGGGGTCTAGACAGCTCGGGGCGGGAAAAGCAGCAGAGTTGAGTGCAGTTCTGTGTAGAGTTCAAGTGGAGAGGAGTGTGGGCTGGAGCTAGGTGTAGCTCCAGCAGAGGAGAAGTTCAAGTTGAACGGTGCCAGGGTCGGAGCCCTGGTGCCTTGGCTAGGTGGCAGACGGTGGTCTCTGTCAGTAGGAGACTGGAAGACGGATCGGCAGAGGAGAAGTGTTGGAGCCCACCGGTACTGACACCAGAGACCTGACCGGAAACCGTGCACAGAGGGGGTACTCGGACCCTGAAGCCAGGACCGAAACCAGTGGCCTAGCTAATTAACCGATTGAGGGCAGGATTATAGGTCCTGTCCCAACCAAAGTCCCAAAAGCAGATAACCACCCACAGAGACACTGGGCCCCTGGGGCAACCATCCCTACCAACGGAGGGGTTAACATCCGGCTGCCATTCCATCTCCCCCGGGTATCCCACAACAGCAGCGGTGGTGTCCCACCTCACCACACACCGTGGGGGGCGTCAAAGACATTCTACAATCAATCCCGTACAAATACAACCCCCCTTTTTATTCAGAGTGTCCGCGAGACCCCCGAGTCCGGGGAGCCCCTCGAGCCGTACCGTAGGCCCCGGATCCGAGCAGCCCCGGCTGCTGGCACAGGGCAGCACACCTATACAGACTAGGAGTACCCTAAATCTGACCTTGTTTTGTCCCTGCCTGACTGTGAAGGTTGGCACCCTAAAGTTATGCTATGGTGCCCCCACTCAACGTCGGCTAACCCTGAATGTCTTCAACTGCGCCTTAAACTATAAACCAAGCGTAACTCAAAACATCAATAAACATAAAATAAGTGCACACAGGCAGGGGATGAGACAGGGCTAAAGACATGTTCACCTAGTTGTACAGGGAAGACGGAAGAAACTGAAATAAACTCAAAAAGACAAACGGAATAAGTGGAACCCCTCCAAATACCAAATGAAACAGAATGAGAGAATGCTGGAAAGGGAATCATACATACATACACACACAGGGAAAACAAAAGGTGATAACTCAGCAAGATTATCCTAAACTGAGGAGCTGGGACTCCAAACATCTATTTACCTTGAAAAATACCCAGCAGCACTGAAGGCAAGTTTATGATGAGTATAAATAGCCCCTCCCAAGAGGTGATAGGACAAACAAAACTAGGAAGTGAACAAACCTGAATAGAAATAAAAATAAAAAAGGCAAGGAAAGGAAAGACAACAGAACTAACAGCAGTTAGACCAATACAAAACATGCTGTGATCCAATGGAGAGGGAGTTTGACTACACAACCAGAGGTCACCGAATTGAGCCCTGCAGTCGAGCCATGACAGTAGCCCCCTTCTCCGAGGGGCCATTAGACCGTTAGATACCGCCATACTTTGACAATGCTGATGAAACTGCTTGAAAATCATCACTCTACCTGTCCTCCATGTGTAGTGTGGGGTCTGTCACTCTCTACCTGTCCCTCCATGTGTAGTGCGGGGTCTGTCACTCTCTACCTGTCCTCCATGTGTAGTGCGGGGTCTGTCACTCTCTACCTGTCCTCCATGTGTAGTGCGGAGTCTGTCACTCACTACCTGTCCATGTGTAGTGCGGGGTCTGTCACTCTCTACCTGTCCTCCATGTGTAGTGCAGGGTCTGTCACTCTCTACCTGTCCTCCATGTGTAGTGCAGGGTCTGTCACTCTCTACCTGTCCCTCCATATGTAGTGCGGGGTCTGTCACTCTCTACCTGTCCTCCATGTGTAGTGTGGGGTCTGTAACTCTCTACCTGTCCTCCATGTGTAGTGTGGGGTCTGTCACTCTCTACCTGTCCTCCATGTGTAGTGCGGCGTCTGTCACTCTCTACCTGTCCTCCATGTGTAGTGTGGGGTCTGTCACTCTCTACCTGTCCTCCATGTGTAGTGCGGGGTCTGTCACTCTCTACCTGTCCTCCATGTGTAGTGCAGGGTCTGTCACTCTCTACCTATCATCCATGTGTAGTGTGGGCTCTGTCACTCTCTACCTGTCCTCCATGTGTAGTGCGGGTCTGTCACTCTCTACCTGTCCTCCACATGTAGTGCAGGGTCTGTGATTCTCTACCTGTCCTCCATGAGTAGTGCAGGGTCTGTCACTCTCTACCTGTCCTCCACATGTAGTGTGGGATCTGTCACTCTCTACCCGTTCCTCATGTGCTGTTCAGGGCTTGTGATTCACAACGGTGACGCCCTGGACCTCAGGGGTCACAGAACAACACCACATACACACACCCCCCTCCCCTGGTCAGGAACACCAGTCAAACAAAACTCTTGTTGCCTCCCTCCAGGGTTTGATGTCCACACCAGGTGGGGCGGAGCCAGGCGGTTGGCCCCACCCACCGAGGAGTTCACAGGCCTGGAGGCAGGAAAAGTAGTCGGTCTATCGGTCTAGTGGTGGTCAGTGAAAGTGAGAGGAGTAAAACTGTGTATGTGTCTGGGTCGGAGCCAAGGCACAATCAGCAAGGTCGGCAGACGGTGGTGGCCGTCTGCAGGAGTTGGTAGAAGTCAGCGGAACCGTAGGACCGGGGTCGGGCGGTGGCCCGCCGGTACTGAACCCGGGAGCAGATTGAAAGCAAGCACCAAGGCAGGGTACTCAGACCCCGACTAGGCTCGGAAGCCGCCATAAAGGTCAAATTCTCTGATTGCGGTCTGGACCTCAGGGGTTCATTCCCAACCAAGTCCCGTCAGAAGGCAACCGCCCAACCCGTCCGGATAAGCGCCACCGCCAATGGCCAGAGATCCAAGGGCCAGCGCCTGCGGGCAAAACGGGCTCTCCCGACATGTACACGCCGGGGAGCGGACTACCCGTGGGAAGCCATAGGAGTCAAACACTTACACATAGGTGCAGAGAACGACAGCCACCATCAACCCGTCTGGGGAGAGTGAAGACACCGCAGCTGACTGCGGGCCCCGTCCATCCAGCCGTTTGGTTTACCAGAGACTCTGTTCTTGTCTACCTGAGTGAGTACACCAGTGCCATCCGGCACCGCAACGTCACACCCGCGTCCACGCTGCCTCCCCGCATTGGCACCTGCACCTATCCCTCCTTCCTACTCCCCAACCGGGGCCCCAGGATCAACAGCCCCTACTCACAGAGGGGTCAACACCTTAGCTGCTCTCCGCCATCGCTCCCGGGATCCCCCGTCACTGGCAGCGGTGGTGCCCACCATCACCACAACCCGTGGGTGGCGTCACAACCGACATCCCACCACCAAACCTTCCCCTTTTCACTCGTGGGCGAGGAGGCGCTGCTCGAGTCCCCAGGTCCGGCCCCGTGCTCTAGCCACAGAGGAGCAGAAGCACCGGACCCGAGCGCCAGCGAACCCCCAGGCGAGCGGCGTTCCCAACCCCTCCGCCTGCGACAACTTGGCGTCACGAACAGGATCCTACCCATCTACTTACCAACAGAAGTGCGCCTTGCATTCTCACCGGCGGTGTCCGGCCGAAAAATTTGAAAGTCCGCCATCTTGGGTGCGAAAAGTTCCCGCTCGAGTCGTCTTCCCCGAGCAGGGAAGGCGCGAAAAGTGAAGCCCCGCCCCCAAGAGAAGGAGGTGCCGAAGAGAACCAAGGGGAGGAAACAGATGGAAAAATGTTGGCGTTCCCGGACGGGATCGCAGGGGCGCCCGCCGCTGGAGCGGTGGGGCTTGGAAGAAGCAGAGCAGGAGTAGCCTTTGAAGATTGCGGCCCGGGCGAGCTCCCCATCGGGACCGCTGCTTGGTTGGAGCGGGAGCTGGGCCGGTTCTGTATGAAGGTGAGGGCGCAGAGCCTGCAGCAGCTGCTGGATTGGAAGGCGGAGGTGCGCAAGGATGGTTGCCGTGGTGTGGGCCCCTGGGCCCTGATAGAGTGGGAGCCGGAACCCGGCCGCGCAGCAACAGGTGAGACCGAGATGATGCAGTTGATGGAGGAAGGGGTCCCGAGTACGCTGCCTCCGCCACTGTTCCTGGTAACGGCCTACAGCCCCGGAACCCGTTGCACCTGGATGGGGAACCCAATTGATCGTCTGACCATCGGCCAGTCCGGGCCACTGCTGTGGTAGCCACACTCCAACCTGATTTGCAGAAGAACCGTTGTCAACTTTGGGACCCTCAGTATGTTGTTGTCCCCTTTTTGCCATGTTACCCCCCTGAAGCAGCCTACATGAGAAACTGCTCATGAACACGGCCGAGAACTAGCAGGCCACCCACGAACTTGTGGGCTTGTAAATAATTCCGGGCTGGAGTCCCGTTAACCGCCTCCGGAGAGGCAGGTAGGAGGAGGGACCCACAGCAGAGCAGGCTGGGCTCCGGTCACCACCAGGACCGGTGACTATCCTCCGGGGTCAGGGGTCCCCCTGGATGTGGGGCCCCCTGAATGACAGTCGGGTGCGAGATACCGTACCCGTTCCCGCTTGGGCAACCTGAACCAGGTTCTCTTTTTCGGACTGGGAAAAAGGGGTGCTGCCCGCTTCTTAGGGGCAGCATCAAGGTTTAGGTTGTTTGGGTGGGGAAGCGGAAGAACTGGGACCCGTCCGTTGTTATTAAAAATGTTTATTACCGTTAGTAACGTTAAAGTGCCATGCCTCCCGTAAGGAAAGATTTGAAAAAAATGCTTGCCGTTTGTTTGTTTTTCTCTGTTATTTATCTTTTTCAGAAAAAAAACCCAAAAAAAAACGGTGATGGACGGGCAGCCCGCGGACGGTCTGCGTTTTACCAAGGGGGAGTGTGATGCCCTGGACCTCAGGGGTCACAGAACAACACCACATACCCACATCCCCCTTCCCTGGTCAGGAACACCAGTCAAACAAAACCCTTGTTGCCTCCCTCCAGGGTCTGATGTCCACACCAGGTGGCGCGGAGCCAGGCAGTTGGCCCCACCCACCGAGGCGTTCACAGACCTGGAGGCGGGAAAAGTAGTCGGTCTAGTGGTGGTCAGTGAAAGTGAGAGGAGTAAAACTGTGTGTGTGTCTGGGTCGGAGCCCAGGCACAATCAGCAAGGTCGGCAGACGGTGGTGGCTGTCTGCAGGAGTTGGTGGAAGTCAGCGGAACCGTAGGACCGGGGTCGGGCGGTGGCCTGCCGGTACTGAACCGGGTAGCAGATTGAAGCCAAGCACTAAGGCAGGGTACTCAGACCCCGACTAGGCTGGGAGCCGCCGAAAAGGTCAAATTCTCTGATTGCGGTCTGGACCTCAGGGGTTCATTCCCACCTAAGTCCCGTCAGAAGGCAACAGCTCAACCCGTCCGGATAAGTGCCACTGCCAAGGGCCAGAGATCCAAGGGCCAGCGCCTGCGGGCAAAACGGGCTCTCCTGACACGTACACGCCGGGGAGCGGACTACCCGTGGGAAGCTACAGGAGTCAAGCACACATGCACAGGTGCAGGAAAACGACAGCCACCATCAACCCGTCCGGGGAGAGCGAGAACACCACAGCCGGCTGTGGGCCCCGTCCATCCAGCCGTTTGGTTTACCAGAAACTCTGTTCTTGACTACCTGAGTGAGTACACCAGTGCCATCCGGCACCGCGCTGCACCGCAACGTCGCACCCGCGTCCACGCTGCCTCCCCGCATCGGCACCTGCACCTATCCCTCCTCCCTACTCCCCAACCGGGGCCCCGGGACCAACAGCCCCTAACCACGGAGGGGTCAACACCTTAGCTGCTCTCCGCCATCGCTCCCGGGCTCCCCCGTCACTAGCAGCGGTGGTGCCCACCATCACCACAACCCGTGGGTGGCGTCACAACCGACATCCCACCACCAAACCTTCCCCTTTTCACTCGTGGGCGAGCAGGCGCTGCTCGAGTCCCCGGGTCTGGCCCCATGCTCGAGCCACCGAGGAGCAGAAAGCACCGGACCCGAGCGCCAGCGAACCCCCAGGCGAGCGGCGTTCCCAACCCCTCCGCCCACGACACAACCTGTCCTCCATGTGTAGTGTGAAGTCTGTTACTCTCTACCTGGCCTCCATGTGTAATGTGAAGTCTGTTACTCTCTACCTGGCCTCCATGTGTAGTGTGGGGTCTGTTTCTCTCCATCATTCCTCCATGTGTAGTCTTGGATCTGACTTGCTCCATCTAGTGCTATATATCACTGATGAAATCCCTGAACAGGGCTGTAAGCTTGAGACCCAAGTGACCAGTTGATATGATGAAATCACAGAAAGATCCCAACTGGGGATTTCAGGTCACGGGACAGCACTCAAGAAGACCAAGAAGATAAAACTTATATAAATGTAAGTACATTACAAAGTTGAAGTAGGGATGGAGGGTAAATAATGAAGAGTTTAATTCTAAATGTGAAAAACTCATTTAAGTAACTTTCTAAATATACTTTAAAAATGTCTACCGTTTTGACTTTTGATACTACATATTATTCATAAGTCCTTGTCTAGCTGAGTGATCTGTTATAAACCGTCACAGCTCCTTGTGCTGATTGCTCTCTTTGCTCTCCCCTTCTCTTCTCTCAGTGTTAGACCTCTTTCACACGTCAGTATTTTGCATCAGTGTTTCATCAGTGTTTGGATGCCAAAATCAGGAGTGTCTCCAAAACACAGAACAGGTGTCAGTCTTTCAACTATAGTTCTTCTCTGTAAGTTCCATTCCTGGTTTTGGCATCCAAACACTGATGACACACTGATGAAACACTGATGACACACTGATGAAACACTGATGCAAAATACTGACGTGTGAAAGAGGCCTTAGAGATAGCAGGAGAGAGGTGGAAGAGGATTTTATTTAGATCTGCTATAGTGCATGGAGAGAGTATTTCAGACAACAATGAAAACAGGTTATAACCGAAGAGGAAATGACACGAAGAGAAGTACATAGATGTGAATATTTCACGGATCCGTACATTCCTTTTCCAAGAAGCTGCAAAATCCCTAGTGCATGCCCTTATTATCTCCCGCCTGTATTATTGCAACCTCCTGCTCTGTGGCCTCCCTTCTAACAGTCTCGCACCCCTACAATCTATTCTAAACTATGCTGCCCGGCTAATCCACCTGTCCCCTCGCTACTCCCCGACCTCTCCTCTCTGCCAATCCCCTTCACTGGCTTCCCATTGCCCAACGACTCCAGTTCAAAACCCTAACCATGACCTACAAAGCCATCCACAACCTGTCTCCTCCATACATCTCTGACCTAGTCTCCCGGTACTTACCTGCACGTAACCTCCTATCCTCACAAGATCTCCTTCTCTACTCCCCTCTCATCGCATCCAAGATTTCTCCCGTGCCTCCCCCATACTCTGGAATGCTCTGCCACAACTTATCAGACTCTCGCCTACCTTAACAAGCTTCAAAAGGAACCTGAAGACCCACCTCTTCCGACAAGCCTACAACCTGCCTTAACCCTCAGTCTGATACAGCGCCGCACAACCAGCTCTACCCTAACCTACTGTATCCTCACCCATCCCTCGTAGACTGTGAGCCCTCGCGGGCAGGGTCCTCTCTCCTCCTGTACCAGTCTGTGCCTTGTATTGTTTATGATTATTGTACTGTCCCTATTATGTATACCCCTTTCACATGTAAAGCACCATGGAATAAATGCTGCTATAATAATAAATAATAATAATAATTAATAATAAAAAAGTGCTGAATGCTGATCCATGAAAGCAAGTGAAGACAGGAGGACAGTAGATACATACAGATCTTACATGCAGCCTATATATTACTGGGAAATACCCTCAAGAAAAAGTCTATCTATCTGCTTTATCTTTACCAAAGTCCTGCAGCATGGGTGAATATGTTAACTGCTACATCCTATGTTGGGTGCCTAAGTATGGAGCAGGCTCAGAACCTGAGCCCGCAGCACACCCAGCAGATGTCCGCTGTGTTCAGTGGTGTAACTAGAGTTCGAAGGGCCCCGGTGCAAAATTTGGACCTTGGCCCCCATACACCGACACTCGAGGTACGGGATAATTACACAGATACTTTAGGTATGGGATAATTACACCGACTAATGACACCGACACTTGGCTCTTTCACTCAGCACCTAGCCTTCCCATGCTCTGAAACCCCTATCAGCATCCAGCTTTCCTATGTTCTGATATCCATCTTGTCCCCGGCACCCTGCTTTCCCATGCTTTGCTATACATCTTGCCCTCAGCATCCAACTTCCCCATGCTCTGCTATACATCTTTCTCTCTTGATAGCAGAGCATGGAAAAGCTGGATGCTGAGGGAAAGATGTTTAGCAAAGTATGGAAAATCTGGGTGTTGAGGGAAAGAGCCTTGTCCACCCATATTTCCTATCCCATACTTGAATCTTTGTCCCCCTCCTGGTACATATGATCCCCATCACATTGCACACTTTAAAAAAAAAAAAAAAAAGTAACAATTATACTCACCTTCCCTCTGCTGCCCCGGTGAGTGATGTTCTCTTCTGGTACAGTTCAGTTTTTCCACACTATATACTACCTACAAGCACACTCATACACACTATATACCACCTACATACACACTATATGCCACCCACATACACAATATACACTACCCACATACACACTGATATACACTATATACTAACCACATACACTATATACTAGCCAAATACACACTCATATACACTATATACTAACTACATACACACTGATATATACTATATAGTAGCCACATACACACTCATGTCTAATATATAAAGCTGAATGTGTGTGTATGTATGTGTGTATGTCCAGGATTGGCATCTGCACCGTTGCAGCTACAGCCACAAAATTTTGCACACTCACACGTCTGGACCCCGAGAGAGTCATAGGCTATGTTGTGAGGCGAAATTTTAACCCCGCGCTTTCCAATTTACCAATCAATTTTGCCCCTATCTACATAATGGGGAAAAAGTGAAACGAAAAGTGTATCCGCACCGTCGCATTTACAATCACGAAATTTTGCACAGACACCTCATGTGACCCAGGGAACGTCGTAGATTATGTTTTGACAGGAAAATTTAACCCTGTGCTTTACAGTTACTCTCCAAAAAACATGCCTCCATTAAAGTAAATGGAGCCTGGAACTACAGGTTATTAGTAGGAGCTGTGATTGGTTGCTATAGGAACAAAAGACATTCATAGTATAAGAAGCTTATATGTGAGGTAATAAGATGTCGGTGGGGAGACGGATAGAGAGAGACAGACAGAGACAGATAGAGACAGACAGAGAGACAGACAGGGAAATAGACAGAGAGATAGAGAAAGACAGGTAAACAGACAGACAGAGACAAACGGTGAAAGAGACAGAGACAGACGGTGAAAGAGACAGACAGAGACAGACCTGGAAAGAGACAGACCTGGAAAGAGATAGACAGAGACAGACCTGGAAAGAGACAGACAGAGACAGACAGACCTGGAAAGAGACAGACCTGGAAAGAGACAGATGGGGAAAGAGACAGATGGGGAAAGAGACAGACAGACATGCAGACAGGGACAGAGACAGGCAGACAGGGAAGGAGGAGACAGCCAGAGAGACAGACAAAGATAGATGGGGAAAGACATAGACCTTGATAGAGACAGACGGGGAAAGAGACAGAGAAATAGAGACAGACAAGGAAAGAAACAGACAGAGACAGGCAAAGAGACAGACAGGAAAAGACACAGACGGGGAAAAAGACAGACCTGGGAAAGAGACAGACCTAGAAAGAGACAGATGGGGAAAGAAACAGAGATAGAGACAGACAAAAAAAGAGACAGACAGAGACAGGCAGAAGGGGAAAGAGACAGATGGGGAAAGAGACAGACGGGGAAGGAAACAGACGGGGAAAGAGACAGACCTGGAAAGAGACAGACCTGGAAAGAGACAGATCTGGAAAGAGACAGACCGGGAAAGAGACAGACGGAGCACATTACTTGGCCAATTTAGTTAAATCTGTGTGGAATATCTGTGGTGTTGAAATATATGTTGTGAAATGCTTCTATTAGCTTAGTTTTTGCCTTTTAATCATTACATTTCTATCTATTTGTTTTGTGGTTTTTGTGTGCAGAATACATTTTTGTTAATACATTCTATTTTGTTAACAACAGTTATTAACCCCGGCGAAGCCGGGTAGTACAGCTAGTATATATATATATATATATATATATATATATATACACATATATATACAGTATATATCAGTATATAGTGTATTGCATACACTGATACTATATATACATTAGGCAGAAATATTCCGTAACGGAACCTTTAACGCTATAACATATTTTGCTTGTGTATCAGCGCTTTCTAACAATTACAGCAGAAAAATCCAACTTCACTGTCCACTTGGGCATCCCGACTTGGATTGCTGCCTGAACAAAAGCATTTGATGTGTGAGTATAGCCTCCAAGCTGCCAACAATTGGGTCCATCTGCTTCTATGGATCTGTGCCTGTTTGCAAGTTTTTTGGTCCATTTCACTTTGAACATGTGCCAGTAAAAAATAACTGTACGGTATCAGGATTTTACGTTTGTATTATTATTACTATTATTATTATTATTATTTTTATTTGATGTTCTATTTTGATTATCTGCTAATTTTCTGTTTTCTGTTTCTTTTTCACCCACAGAAACAAACATGCAAACTGGAAAGAATTATTGGTAAAATTGCATTGCATTTTTACTGGTTTTACAGAAAGAGCAAAAGTGCTGCCCCTACAGAACACGTGCCATTATCTCTGGTGCAAATACTTAAAGGGATTGATTATTTAATTTATAATAATATACACATAAAATAGGGGACCCGCTCCTGTCTTCAGCCCATTGAGTGCTTACCTTTTCACACTGGTTGCTGCCACCTCACCACCTCCACAGGTCTGCTTTGCCTGCAGCAGCGTGATGAGGTTACATTTTGATGACCTCATCACGCTGCTCCCCGTTGGACCACAGGATGATGCACTGGGGTCCTGCTCTGCCCCACCGATCCTAGAGCCACCATAGACATGACTAATTTGCATGCAATGCCTCTGAAGCACATCACATGTAAATTAGCCATGCGTAGTGAGGCTATGACTGGGGCTCTGTGAAGAGAGGGTGTCACGCTGTACTCTAAGATGTACAATAGCAGTACAGCGCAGTAATGTTGGACTGAGAGGATTCTTGAAACTATCTGAGAAGGTAGTTAGCTGGTAAACCACTAGGGGGCGTAAAAGTGGAGGAAACATATGAGCAGGGAATTCCCTAGCAGAGGTAATACTAGTCAAGCCCACCAGATGGCAGTAGAATCGTCAGAAAGCCGTGTCACAACATGAGGTCTTGTAAGTACACAAGGGCAAAGTCTAAACGTAGTCAGAGGGAAGCAAATAGTCAGTAGCCGGGAAATCAGAGCCTAGAAGCGAGGGGGAGTGGCAAGACAAGACAGAATTAAGGTGAACAGATAAGGAACGAACAGGGAGACAGCGGGAGAGACACTGATGGAAACAGACAACAGAGGAGGTTAACAGGTCAGGTGAACACGGAGGTCAGGAGGTGGCAGGGCAGACAACAGGTCACTCAAGAGCAGAACACAGCAGAGCCAGAAGTATCACTGGCGAAGTCCAAGGGAAACAGTGCCCTAATAAAGCAGCCTGACCTCCAGAACGAGGCAGAAAGGATTAACCCCTAACGTGACTTGCATCAGAAGTGAAACTAAAAAAAAGGCTCAGCTCCAGCTCAGCCAGGAGTCAATCATGACAGTACCCCCTGCTCAAGGGGGGGCCACCGGACCCCCAGGTTTCCCAGGAAACCTTCTATGAAAGGCACGAGTAAGTTGGTCAGCATGGACAGATCGTGCCGGAACCCAGGATCGCTCCTCCGGTCCGTAACCCCTCCAATGTACCAAGTACTGAAGCGAACTACGGACCCGCCGAGAATCGATGATGCGCTCAATCTCGTATTCCATCTGACCATCCACCAAAACGGGAGGAGGGGGATGAGGACACTCGGAAACAGAAGGAACAAAAGGCTTGAGCAGAGATTTGTGAAACACATTAGAAATGCGAAAGGACTGCGGTAACCGCAGACGAAAAGCCACTGGGTTGACAATCTCGATGATCTCATACGGACCAATAAATTTTGGACCCAACTTAGTGGAAGGAATTCTCAGACGAATGTTTTTGGTAGACAACCAAACTTTATTCCCCACCTGAAAATTAAATCCTACCGATCGTCTCTTGTCAGCAGAGCGCTTTTGCCGCCCTAAAGCCACCTCAACATTATGCCGGACCTCCCTCCAAACCTCCTCCAACTGCTGAACTGCAGAATCAGCCCCAGGACACCCAGAATCAAGTCTGGAAAATTCACCGAAATGGGGATGGTATCCATAGTTACAAAAAAATGGAGTAGTACCCGTGGACTGATGGACCCGGTTATTGAAAGCAAACTCAGCCATAGGCAGTGAGGAACACCAATCGTCCTGCTGAGACGTAGCCAGACACCGCAGAATTTGTTCCAGTGACTGAATAGTTCTCTCAGTCTGCCCATTGGTCTCGGGATGGTAAGCTGAAGAAAAGGACAACTCAATACCCAGCCGTCTACAAAATGCTCTCCAACATTTGGAAACGAACTGAACCCCCCTGTCGGACACAATGTTACCAGGGATGCCATGCAATCTAACCACCTGTTCAATAAACAATTTGGACAGAGTCTCAGCATTAGGTAATCCCGACAAGGGAACAAAATGCGCCTGTTTGCTGAATCTGTCCACCACTACCCAAACAACAGTCTTGCCAGCGGAAACAGGTAAATTAGTGATAAAATCCATGGAAAAATGAGTCCAGGGCCTATCCGGAATTGGTAAGGGCACTAATTCCCCGGCCGGCCGGTTATGGGGAACTTTAGCACGTGCACACGCATCACAAGCAGACACAAACACGGCGACATCGGAGTACATAGAGGGCCACCAAAACAACCTGGCAATAGCCTTACGAGTAGCTGAGACCCCCGGATGACCACCAAGCACAGAATCATGAAATTCCTGGAGAACCCGTAATCGAAACTGGACAGGAACAAACAATTTGGCATCGGGCAATGAAGGAGGGGCCAATGCCTGTGCAACACGAATCTCAGCCTCCAATCCGGAGGATAAAACAGCAACGACTACCCCATGAGGAAGAATGGAGGAAGGAGGTTCGGGAGGCAAAAACGGATCCAAACTGCGAGATAACGCATCCGCCTTAACATTCTTAGAACCGGGCCGAAAAGTAATGGAAAAGTGAAAACGGGAAAAAAAAAAGTGACCACCTAGCCTGTCTAGGAGTCAACCGTTTAGCAGACTCAATGTAAGACAGGTTTTTATGGTCCGTAATAACAGTGATCCGATGAACAGCCCCCTCCAAAAAATGCCTCCATTCTTCGAAGGCCAACTTTATGGCCAACAACTCTCGATTCCCCACATCATATTTCTTCTCAGCAGAAGAAAATTTTTTGGAGAAGAAGGCACACGGTCTTAAATTAGTTAAAGTAGCGGGTCATTGGGAGAGCACCGCCCCCACACTCACCTCTGAAGCATCAACCTCCACAATAAACGGCTGAGAGAGGTCAGGTTGAACAAGTACAGGAGCAGTCATAAAACATTCCTTTAACCTCAGAAATGCTTCTATCGCCTGCGGTGACCACTCCCTAAGATCAGCCCCCTTGCGGGTGACATCCGTGAGTGGCTTGACCACTTGAGAAAACCCTTTAATAAATTTTCTGTAATAATTGGCAAAACCCAGAAAACGCTGCAGACCCTTGAGGTCTCTGGGTTGCACCCAATTATAAATGGCTTGTACTTTTCTGGGATCCATCCGAAAACCATCAGCAGACAGAATAAAACCTAGAAAGGTGATTTCTTGGACACAAAAAGTACATTTTTCAGGTTTAGCAAATAGGGAATTCTCCCGTAACCTATGAAGTATTGTACGTACATGATCAATATGAGACTCTTTGTTGGACGAGAAGACAAGAATATCATCTAGGTACACAACCATAAAACGGCCAATAAATTCAGAGAAAATATCATTCATAAAATTCTGAAACACTGCAGGAGCATTAGTAAGGCCGAAAGGCATGACCAAGTTTTCAAAAAGGCCCTCTGAGGTAAGGAATGCCGTTTTCCACTCATCCCCTTCCTGAATGCGAATGAGGTTATAGGCTCCCCTGAGATCAAGCTTGGAGAACCATTTAGCGCCAGATAACTGATTATAGAGGTCCGGGATGAGTGGAAGTGGATAGATATTTCTCACCGTGATCTTATAAAGATCCCAAAAATCGAGGCAAGGGCGTAGGCCACCATCCATCTTCTTAACAAAAAAGAACCCAGCAGCAACAGGTGAGACAGAAGGACGGATGTGTCCCTTACGTAAACTATCGGATATGTAATTTTTCATGGCAGTGCGTTCTGGACCAGAAAGATTATACAAACGGGCCTTAGGTAATTTGGCACCTGGAACAAGGTTAATAGCACAATCGTAAGGACGGTGGGGTGGCAGGACCTCAGCCTCTTTTTCAGAGAACACGCTTCTAAAATCCTTCAGGTACTCCGGAATACCCTCCAGATTAGTTGAAGACACCTGAACAGTGACAAGACAACCATTAGAACATTTAGGACCCCATTTAACAATATCGCGAGAGTCCCAGTCAATTACAGGATTATGCATGTGAAACCAGGGGAATCCCAGCACCAGTCCCGCAAGGAGATTATCCATGATATAACATGAAATAAGTTTCTGATGAAGGGACCCCACTTTAAGCAAAAATTCCTCACAGACAAATTCAACCACATTTCGTGACAATGGTGTCCTATCAATAGCAATAATGTGAACCGGAGTCTCTAGCCTAACTGTCCCTATCTTAGCTTTGGAAACCAGACTGGAGTCAATGAAGTTCATGGAGGAACCACAGTCCACTAAAGCAGAGGCTGGAATACAACAGTCTCCTATTACAAGTTCCACCTCAAGCAAAATTTTTTGGAAAGAGGAAAAGGGTACCTGAGGGTCTGGGTGACCTCCTCGAACATCACCCATACCTAAGCGTTTCCCGACGGTTTAGTAGCAGGAGGACAGGTAGGACAGTCCTTCCTCCAATATCCCGGACTTCCACAGTAGAAACACAATTTCCACTCCCGTCGTCGTCTCCTCTCCTTCTCCTTGGAATCTGTGGCACTGACCTCCATGGGCTCCGCAAGTGAAACAACCTCAGCTTTGACCGGGCATAATGAGGTTTCCCGCAGGGTCACTCCTCTCTCCCGCAACCTCCGATCCATCCGTACTGCCTGGGTCATGGCCTTCTAAAAAGAACTGGGTGGAGGATGAAGGGCCAGAGCGACCTTGAGATGATCAGAGAGTCCTCTCATAAAACTGGCATCTCCGAGCAGAATCATTCCAGGAAACCGTCGTAGACCACTGCCTGAACTCAGAACAATACCACTCTGCAGTGTGTCTACCCTGAGAGAGACCCATGATCCTGTCCTCTGCCACCATGACCCGGTCTGGTTCATCATAAATAAGTCCTAGGGCATCAAAAAACCTATCCACAGACATACGCTCAGGGGCTGTCGGAGGTAAAGAAAAGGCCCAAGTCTGAGGTCCCTCCCTAAGCAAGGAAATTATTATCCCCACCCGCTGACTATCATCCCCGGAGGAACGGGGTCTAAGAGAAAAAAGTAATTTACAGCTCTCCCAAAACGTGTGAAACCTCTCCTTCTCTCCGGAAAACTTATCCGGGAGCATGACCGTGGGTTCTGGAGAATGGAATGATACATCTATGGGACAGGGCTGTGATTGAGTCATGGAACCCTGGAAAGCCTTTACTGCAGCAGCAAGCTCCCCCCCTGGAGTTGAGTATGGGAAGAGGCTAGGGCTCTATGCTCAATGGATAAGTCCTGGATCATTTGAGTCAAATTAGACATCTGATCCGTAAGGATACGTAACGGATCCATAGGGGTAAAAAATGTAAGGGCCAGTGATAATGTCACGCTGTACTCTAAGATGTACAATAGCAGTACAGCGCAGTAATGTGGGACTGAGAGGATTCCTGAAACTATCTGAGAAGGTAGTTAGCTGGTAAACCACTAGGGGGCGTAAA
Organism: Anomaloglossus baeobatrachus; assembly: GCF_048569485.1. Taxonomy (NCBI): domain Eukaryota; kingdom Metazoa; phylum Chordata; class Amphibia; order Anura; family Aromobatidae; genus Anomaloglossus; species Anomaloglossus baeobatrachus. The sequence continues at coordinate 536,637,500 of NC_134358.1, read as the reverse complement.
AGTGGAGGAAACGTATGAGCAGGGAATTCCCTAGCAGAGGTAATACTAGTCAAGCCCACCAGATGGCAATAGAATCGTCAGAAAGCCGTGTCACAACATGAGGTCTTGTAAGTACACAAGGGCAAAGTCTAAACGTAGTCAGAGGGAAGCAAATAGTCAGTAGCCGGGAAATCAGAGCCTAGAAGCGAGGGGGAGTGGGAAGACAAGACAGAATAAAGGTAAACAGATAAGGAACAAACAGGGAGACAGCGGGAGAGACACTGATGGAAACAGACAACAGAGGAGGTTAACAGGTCAGGTGAACACGGAGGTCAGGAGGGGGAAGGGCAGACAACAGGTCACTCAAGAGCAGAACACAGCAGAGCCAGAAGTATCACTGGCGAAGTCCAAGAGAAACAGTGCCCTAATAAAGCAGCCTGACCTCCAGAACAAGGCAGAAAGGATTAACCCCTAACGTGACCTGCATCAGAAGCGAAACTAAAAAAAAGGCTCAGCTCCAGCTGAGCCAGGAGTCAATCATGACAGAGGGGCTTAATAAAGTGACGTAAGTACTTCGGCAGAGCCCCCCTCTCCACCGGGCCCCAGCATTAAGAGCACTAATGCCCTGATGGTGGTCCTTCCCGCAGGTGCCAGTGCCTGTGTCCACTGGAGGATCCTCCGGTTCCCCGGTAGGCCAGTCTGACACTAAATATGACTCTCTATCCTGACTCCCCCATACACATGAGCACTCAGCTGAGCAGTCAGATGTTTTCAATGGGGAGAGAGGATAAAGCCACTGCCAGACTTCACCCTGAAAACAAAAAGAATGGTACTTCTTTCCTTCAACTTCTGCTGTCGAGGGTGAGTCAGGAGGCCGAGATACACATCAGATGGTGGCAGGTTTGGCAGATTTTAATCTAATGTATAGGATGGCCTTAAGAGTGAAGAAGACCACCAGATACCGAGGGGGCTTTATTATTACTCTGTCCAATGGAAGCATTTTAAGTAGAATGTAAAAGTTACATTGATTTCTGGCTGCTGTCTGTCCACTGTTTCCTGCAAACGTCACCTCATCATTGGCGATACAACATGACATTTTTGGTTTTGAGGTTTTTTATGTGTCTACAATAACGTAAGCAATAAACAAATTAGAAGTAATGTACAACTGAGGCATATTAATATGAAGACACCAAAAACAAATTTACGGTAAGCTTTGAAGAAAAGTGAATGCATTGAGACTTTGTGTAATGATGCCCCTGCTTAGATGCAGCATCAATGGTTGGTGCCATCCAATGTGAACAGCTCCCACTGTCATCGGTGGGCACTACAGCACTTCTGTCCATCTGGAGTGAAGGGTGCCAACCAAGAGACATGTAGGGTTAGGTCAGTCTAAAACAGATGAGCTGTGACATCGCCTATTGTAAATAGTGAATCCTATATTATCTATTGTGTACAGAAGCATTATCAATCATTGTACAGGAGGAGGAGAAGGTGAGCTGTGATATCACTTATTGAGAATGTAGGATTCTGTGTTATCTAATGTATATAGAGGCGTTGTCAGTCATTGTACAGCAGGACCCCATGTTATTTATTGTATACACAGGCGTTATCAGTCATTGTACAGGAGGAGGAGAAGGTGAGCTGTGATATCACTTATTGAGAATGGAGGATTCTGTTATCTAATGTATATAAAGGCGTTATCAGTCATTGTACAGCAGGATCCCATGTTATTTATTGTATACATAGGCATTATCAGTCATTGTACAGGAGGAGAAGGTGAGCTGTGATATCACTTATTGAGAATGGAGGATTCTGTGTTATCTAATGTATATAGAGGTGCTATCAGTCATTGTACAGGAGGATCCCATGTTATCTATTGTATACACAGGCATTATCAGTCATTGTACAGGGGGATGGATGAGGTGAGCTGTGATATCACCTATTGTCAATGGTGTAGAGGTTTTATCAGTCATTGTACAGAAAGGAGGAGGTGAGCTATGACATCACCTATTGTAAATAGTGAATCATTTATTTTTTACTGTATCTATAGGTGTAGTCAGTCATTGTACAGGAGGAGGAGGTAACCTGTGACATCATTTATCCAGTGTTATCTACTGTATATAGAGGTGTTATCAGTCATTGTACAGGAGGAGGTTCGCTGTGATATCACCTATTGTGAAAGGAGGATCCTGTGTTATCTAGCGCATATAGAGGTGCTATTCATTGTAGAGCAGGAGGAGGAGGTAAGCTGTGATATCACCTATTGTGAATGGTGGATCCTGTGTTATCTACCGTATATAGAGGTGTTATTAGTCATTGTACAGGACAAGGAGGAGGTGAGCTGTGATATGACATACTGTGAATGGTGGATCCTGTGTTATTTACTGTATAGAGGTGTTATCAGTCATTGTACAGGAACAGGAGGAGGCGCGATATGACATCACCTATTGTGAATGCTGGGTCCTGTATTATCTACTGTATATAAGAGTTATTAGCCATCGTGCAGGAGGAGGAGGTGAGCGTGACATCACCTATTGTGAAAGCTGGATCCTGTGTTATCTACTGGTAATAGAGGCGTTATCAGTCATTTTAATCATGTCTGTGATGAAAATGAGACTGCTGGAAAGTCATCTATTCATAAGAAAAAGTGGGAGTCTCTATTATAAGGCCTAATGACGAGTGTGAAAATAGTTTTCACGATTTCTGATTCCTTTTGAAATATATATAGTGATATGGATCATAAAAAATGTACATTTTTCTCATTATTTTAATAAAAAATAAAATGTAAGCGTAACATAAAAAAATGACTTAAATAATAGGTCACTTTTTGATTACACATTTCCTTTAAGGCAAAGATGATAAAAGCAACATGGAGGAATTCTTCCAAGGGTGGAGTGCCATAAGACGACAGGTTTTACATATTTTTCTGAAAGTATTAGTTTGTGGACACAAACATTTTCTTTGCCTTTTATTGTGAACTAGCTGTACTACCCGGCTACGCCCGGGTTAATAACTGTTGTTAACAGTATTGTATTAACGCCCGGGATAGTAACTGTCTCTCTGTTTCTCTCCCATTCTCTGTCTGTCTCCCCTTCTGTATATATCTCTCTGTCTCTCTCTCTATCTCTTTCTCCGTCTGTCTCAATATCTTTCCCTGTCTATCTATCTCTGTCACTTTCCCTGTCTATCTCTTTCCCTGTCTGTCTCTTTCCCTCTCTTTCCCTGTCTGTCTCTTTCCCTCTGTCTCTTTCCCTGTGTCTGTCTCTTTGTCTGTCTCTTTACCTGTCTTTGTCTGTCTCTTACCCTGTCTGTCTCTTTCCCTCTCTTTCCCTGTCTGTCTGTTTCCCTGTGTCTGTCTCTGTCTCTTTGTCTGTGTCTGTCTCTTTACCTGTCTGTGTCTGTCTCTTAACCTGTCTCTCTCTTTCCCTCTCTTTCCCTGTCTGTCTCTTTCCCTGTCAGTCTGTCTCTTTGTCTGTGTCTGTCTCTTACCCTGTCTATGTCTGTTTCTTACCCTGTCTGTGTCTGCCTCTTTCCCTGTCTGTGTCTGTCTCTTTCCCTGTCTGTGTCTGTCTCTTTCCCTGGCTGCCTTGTGACACGCCAACATTCCAAATAAGGGCGTGGCTGCGCATTCTTCTGAAGTTCTGGCTGCACTGTGGCTGCCAGCTCCATTCGCTTTAATGGAGGCAGGTTTTTTGGTGAATAACTGTAAAGCGCGGGGTTAAAATTTCCCATCAAAACATAGCCTATGACTCTCTCGGGGTCCAGAAGTGTGAATGTGCAAAATTTTGTGCAGCTGCGACGGTGCGGATGCCAATCCCGGACATACACACACACACACACACACACACACACACACACACACACACACACATACACACATACACACATACACACATACACACATACACACACACACACACACACACACACACACACATTAAGCTTTATATATTAGATTAAAACTACTTTTTTTCCTTCGCATTCATATAAATTAGTGATAAAACACTAATAAAAAGTAGAACATTTTTACAAAGTTGACGTCACATTCTAGGACCTTGGTGCCGGTCGGGGGCAGAGAGCACAGATTGAGTTAGATTGGTAGAGTCTCGGGGTGCCGGACCCGAAATGATTTATGGAAAAGTAAATCTCATTTGTCTTTACCCTTAAACACCCAGCATTAATTAGCTCTCAGCTTCAATTAGCTAGCGTCTCCCATCCCTTCACCCCACATCCCCCCGCTGATAAAAGTGCTTGACTGCTCCTCGATGATTGAGTTGCTTTTTTATCTTCCACATTACAGGCTGGAGATATCTCATTAGAATTCACGGCCATGGATCTCCTGTCTTCTCGCCTTACGGAGAACAGCAATGCTGCTTTTATCCCCAGTATACCTTTCACGGGCTGGTCCTCTTGACCCAGGCTGTCTTGTCAAATCATCCTTATTATTTGGTTATCTGCCATCTATCAGGCTGGAGACAGCCAGTATAGTCGCCGTGTGCAGTAATGGAGGCGTTTTCTGCGGTGCTGAATTTCATTACTTTATCAACTTTTTTTTTTTCATTTGAAGGAAGAGTTTCAGTTACAGGAGGAGAAGATCCAACTTTGGAGACGTTTGAAGGAATCTTTACGGGATTGCTTCAATATTATATTATTTTTGGATATGAGTTTGCACGCCGTTTGCTCCTTCCAATATTATTGTGGGTATTGTAAATGTAGGAACCTTCACAGGAAACAAGAAAGTGAAGACATGGATTTTCTGGGAAATGAACCTTAAATACCTTGTATTTAAGAAAAGTCTCATGCGCGACAAGGAATATTTTGTGCAAACTTAGCTTGACCTTCCACGCAGACGAAAAAACAATATCCAGGGGTTCAAAACTTCATCTTTTTGTACAAAGGTGTGGGGCGGTAGTCGTGGGCGAGGGATTGACTCCGAATACCCCGGCATGCTATATGAAATACCTGGTCCTGGCTGGGTGTGTGGATTTGCACCATGTCGTCTGGGAACACCTGTAGGCCGCATACTGCCGCTGACGTTGGCTGGCCAGGACCAGATGATGACTCACACGCACAAGGAGACCAACAGTTCACTTTAAACAACAACTCTTTCCCGTACGCTTCATTCTTTGTCACATCTTGAGGTTCATGCTATCTTGCCTTCTGTCTCCTCTCCTTCGTTGCCACAAATCACCTACTGTATGTGACCTTCACTAGGCCGTCTCTGCCTCTTCTAGAATGAACCTTTCACTTGACCCCTCGCATAGTGGGCTAGCCTTAATACCTAAAGGGATATTCCCATCTCCAAGATCCTATCCCAATATGTAGTAGGTGTAATAATAATAACAATAATATTTGCATATACAGTACCTCCAATTAGAAATGTAGAATAGTTCTCTTGATTCATTTTGTCGCTTACCTCATGTTCAGGGCATTACACGTCTTTACGTATCAATGGTTATGAGCACTAGCACCTAACTGTGACTATATGCATGGCTGTAACTGTGGCGCCCCTGGGGCTCAGTCGCCACAGGGTATTGCATCTCACTTAAGGTGTTTTACTCATCCTGGGTAAGGAAGAGGTTAACCACTGGTATTCATCACTTACACAACACAACTGGGAAGTGAGTCAGCAGCTACACAAAACTGGAACTGGGCTAGAGGTGGTCACCATAGCAACGGGTTTTTCCCAGCACTAGTGAGTCATCAGGAAGGTGGGGCAGCATGAGGGAAGTTAGAGAACACACAGCTTTTACCTCAGAATAGTCTGGGACACAGAAGAACACAGTCTCTGGAGAGCGTGCGTCAGAGCTTCCTCAATTTGAACTGGCCCAACTGGAAGAAACAGGAGACGACCAGTGGAGTTGGTGAGACAAAGGAGCAACATGGTAGCTGGAGGTTGAGCTCAATAGTTCCCTCAGTACCAGCGCTGTTCAGGGTGCAGAGCCCTAGGGTGGAGTACACATCAAGTTGCATCACCAGAATCTACAGGACAGAGGGATTTCATGTCTCCCTGGCCACCAAAGATCCTGGGGCACAGCAGCATACAGAGTCTGGAGTCAGGACCATGCTCAGGCCCACGTTTGATTCACGCTGCCTGCGGATGGGACAGGAACTTAATTACCAAATGCAGGGGTACCGAAGAAGTTTCACGCCACGTGGATCCACACTACAAGCGCAAGTAAGGAAGGTCTCACACTCCACAACACCGGTGATGGCCTCTGAAACATCCGGGATCGACTGGGGCCCATCATGGGGGAAACCGGCACTCTGAGGGTGATGACAGTACTGTGAGTAAAGAGAATTTTGACCGCAGCCCCCTGTGTCGTTCCGTTATTGCCATCACCGTCGCACCGCGCTCCGGCGCCACCGGACTCTACCTCCACCATCATCCTCCCTGGGGCCCGCTCCATCTGTGGGGAGCCGAACCATCCAGGCAGTGACACCATCCGCCCCAGAGGACAGCACCTGCAGAGGCAGCTAATTCCTGGCCACATAGCACAGGTGGCGTCATGAGACAAACTCACAAACTACTAGAGAGGACGGAGCATTGCCCCCCCCCACCCCGGGGCATTTGCGGAGGCCGGCATGACCCCTGATTGGTGGGGAGGTCAGGGTGTCATGGGTGGGGGAGGGGGAGTGAGCCCGTTTTGAAACGATTGGATAGCCAAAGGGGAGGAGCGGTACTTTCCCGCTCCCCTGGCTGAAGGAAGAGTCGCATCCATCTTACCTGCGGCTATGGAGTCCATTGAAGAAATCCTGGAGCGGCTGAGAGCGGCGGCAGGCGACCGTCCTCCAGGCTGGCTGCAGGCGACTGTGCAGGGAATCATCGGAGGGAGTCTGGAGGCGGAGGGGACTTCCCCCCCACGTGAGCGGCGCCTCCGTAAGTCCAGACCGCCGGAGCGGTTATCCCCTGATCTGACTCCCCGGGCCCAGCGACGCCCCAGAAGCCCCTCCGGGGACCCTCCAGGCCGGGTGCCACGTGCAAAAAAGTCCAGCAGGCCCCGGTCTGGGAGGAATTCAAAAGTGCGGCTGGGTCCAGCGGCGGTGAGCAGGCCTCTGCTGGAGTTGGGGGCAGGGCCTGCTCCCACTGTATCAGCGAGGGATGTTGGAGCTGCGGCGGGGCGCTCTGGTGATGGGCCTGCCGAGCGCCCTGAGCCCTGTCTGCAGCAAAGGACGGATGAGGGGGCGGGCCCCAGCGGAGGGGGCGGAGCAAGACGGCTGGGATCGGTAGTGCACCGGGCCTGGCGTGCAGGGCCCTCATCAGCAGAGGCCCAGAACGAAGGGGGGCCCCGTGGAGTGGGATGGGGGAGCTGCGACGGCAGGATTTGGATGACCGCAGACAGCCCCCTGTTGCAGCCGGTTGGGGGGGCGGACATCAGCTGCAGGATCAGCGACTGGAGGGATCTTCCGGCCCAGCAGCAGCAGGGGCCAATGGCGGCGAAGCGGATGAGAGGAGCCGGGAGTCTACAGAGCAACTGGAGGGACGTCGGGAGTCCGGTGGTCCGGCTGGCGGGGCCTCGACCCTCGTGCAGCCCGGTGAGTATGCCTCTATGTCTTGTTTGTCTGCCCAGTATTGTCAGGACCAGAATGCAAGGGGGGATGTAGGTCACCCAGGGTTTAGTCAGGGGGTACCCACGGGGGGTGGAGGATATGCGTCAGGAAGGGGGGAGCTGGGAGAGCTTATAGGTTGTGTGCGTACGTTGCTGGAGCGGATTGGGGGGGCACGGGAACACTCAGGGCCAGTGGGGGCTTGGATTAATCCACCTGTCCTGGGCATTAGTGAAACGGCAGTTGCAGGTATTTCTTCCCCGGTGTCGGTGTCGGTTCAGACGGAAAAGAATAAGGAGGACAGGATTCATTTAGATGATCGGGCGCGTGGCAAGGTTTACGTCTGTTTTGAGGGCCCCTTGGGTTCCCATCTTAAGAAAGAGGTGAGGGAGAAGATCTGGAAGGATGAATACGTCGAGATCTTCTCCCTCCTACCGTTGGCAAAATTTAATTTGGACAAAGGAAAAAAGGATGATAGCAAGAAAGAGGATGAGGAGAAGCGGCGATGGCGCTTGATCCCTCAGACGTTTAATAATTGGTTACAAGCTTTTGCAATTTTGGCGAGCGTGATAGGCGAAAAGGCGCCGGAGAACTGTTCACATTTGTTTTGCTATATGGACTCTATTGGTGAGGCTTACAGGGTGTATGGGGGACAGACTTGGCTTAGGTATGACGAACAGTTTCGTCAGCGGAAGGCCGTTCGACCTTCTATTAGATGGGACCAAAAAGATATCGGGTTGTGGTTGCAGGTTATGGCGCCGTCTAGGTATGGCCAGCCCTTTCAGGGCGGGGCCGGGTCGGCCGGCCAGTCTGGAACACAGGGTGCCGGTAGTCAGCAAGGTCAGGGGGGATCGCAAAAGCCCGGCGTGTGTTGGCAGTTCAATGAGGGGCAATGCAAGTTCGGGGCCACCTGCCGTTTCAAGCACCTCTGTACCCATTGTAATGGGACCTCACATGGAGCGGCAAAGTGCTTTAAGAAAGGCAAACTCAAGCCCGGAACAACTCATACCCAAGGGTCTGACGCCGGTGAGCTTAGCCGCGATGCTTCCGTACCTAAATAGGTACCCTGATAAGGAGAAAGCTGAAGTTTTGCGGTTGGGATTTGGGGAGGGTTTCAGAATTCCGGCACCCGATTTTGTTGTCCCGGCGGCAACGAGGAATCTTTTGTCAGCTTACCAGCATTCGGCGGTCGTGGCGGAAAAATTAGGCAAGGAAGTGGCTTTGGGGAGGATGGCGGGGCCGTTTCAGGCCCCTCCTTTTCCCGATCTGGTGGTCTCGCCGTTGGGGGTGGTGCCAAAAAAGGAGCCAGGGAAATTCCGACTGATTCACCATCTGTCTTACCCAAGAGGTAGGTCGGTAAATGACGGGATACCGGCTGAACTGTGTTCGGTGGTATATACGTCATTTGATGAGGCCACAAGGTGGGTAAAAAAATGTGGAAAGGGGGCACTTATGGCTAAGACAGATATTGAATCAGCTTTTCGGCTCTTGCCAGTGCATTCAGATTGTGTCCGGTTGTTGGGTTGTTTTTGAGAAGGGGCTTATTTTGTAGATCGCTGTCTGCCCATGGGGTGCTCAATCTCATGCGCATTTTTCGAAACGTTTAGTTGCTTTTTGGAGTGGGTTGTTCGGGACGTTTCGGGCTTGTCAGCATTGGTACATGACCTCGATGACTTCTTGTGTGTTGGTCCTGCCGATTCGGCGCAGTGTGCCGGGATCTTGGCAACTGTGGAGTGGGTTGCGGACCGCTTTGGGGTGCCCTTGGCACCTGAAAAAACTGTGGGGCCAACTACTAGCTTAAGTTTTCTGGGTATTGTGATCGATTCAGTGGCCTGGGAAGTCCGGCTTCCCGAGGACAAGGTTGCTGCTATCAGGGACGAGGTGGCAAGGGCACAGCGGGTAAAGAAGTTGCAATTAAGGGAGGTTCAGTCCCTACTGGGAAAACTTAACTTTGCTTGTCGGGTGATGCCAATGGGTCGAATTTTTTCGCGACGACTTGCTAGTGCCACGGCGGGGGTGCTTGCTCCGCACCATTACGTTCGGTTATCGGCAGAACACAAAGCGGACTTAGCAGTTTGGGGACAGTTTTTGGAGCACTACAATGGTCGTTCCCTGCTAATGGAGGATGTAGTGGACAATTTTGACTTGGAGTTGTTCACGGATGCGGCGGGCAGCTCGGGCTTCGGAGCTTTCTTCCAGGGTCAGTGGTGTGTGGGTCGGTGGCCGGACAACTGGACGGCTGAAGGCTTGACAAAGAATGTGGCGCTATTGGAAATTTTTCCAATAATGGTGGCACTTCATCTTTGGAGAGACCAGTTGGCAAACAAGAAGATTCGTTTTAACTGTGACAACATGGGGGTGGTACTGGCGATTAATCAGTTTTCGGCGTCCTCTCCTCCGGTTGTTCAGGTGTTACGGGAGTTGGTATTGGTTTGTTTGGAAATCAACGCATGTATTACGGCGGCTCATGTGCCAGGCGTTCAGAACCTAATAGCTGATTCCCTCTCTCGTTTCCAGTGGGATCGGTTCCGGGTTTGCGCACCAGAGGCAGAGTCCAGCGGGTTGGAGTGCCCAGTACAGCTTTGGAACGTGGTCTTCTGGCAGCGGGACCACTAATTCGGGCGTCCTTATCGGGTAACACATGGACAGCGTATCAGGCAGCATGGGGGCTTTGGGAGCAATGGTTGCAGGGTGGGGATTTTTCTGAGGAGAATCAGTTGGGAATATTGTTGGAAAAGTTGGGGGAGGCGGCGGTTGCAGGGTGGTCAGTTGCGAAGGTAAATCGTTTTATGGCAGGGTTAGCATTTGGTTTCCGGTTGCGAGGGTTACGGGATTTAACTAAGAGTTTTTTGGTTGTCCAGGCGTTGAAGGGTTTTCGCAGAGGACGAAAGCTACGGGATGGTAGACGACCGGTGTCATTCGGCTTATTGGAGCGGCTGGGTGGGGTGTTGGGAGAGGTTTGTACATCTCCGTTTGAGGAACATTTGTTTAAGTTAGCGTTTTCCTTGGCGTTTTTTGGAGCCCTGCGGGTCGGGGAATTGGTATCTCCCAGTAAGGTGTCCCCCGGGGGTTTGAGTCGTGGTGACATTATGGCTGTGGACAGGGGAATCGAATTTTGGATAAGAAAATCTAAAACTGATCAACGAGGGGCAGGGAGGCGAGTTTGTTTGGGAGTGGTTGGGGGATCGGATATGTGCCGTTGAAGTGTTTCAAGAATTTCGAACAGATCCATCAAAAGGTGGACGGCCCGCTGTTATGTCATGACGATGGGTCTTTCTTATCGCGATACCAATTTGTGAGTGTTTTCAGGGCGTGTTTGAAGTCGTTGGGGTTAGATCCTAAGTCTTTTGGATCACATTCTTTTCGCATAGGGGCGGCAACAGAGGCATCCATGTGCGGTTTGTCTGAAGACACAGTTAAGCAGATTGGTAGGTGGAAGTCGGGGCGTTCTAAGTTATACGTCCACCCCCAGGCGGTGGTCGGGAACTAAGTAGGGAGTCTTACAGTGAATGGGGGGGGGCCTGGGTGTTTGTGTTTCGATTTGAGGGTATAAGGCACTAAAATGGTTGTTTGTTTGTGCATTTTGTATTGCAGAAACACCCCTTCCCTCCCCCTCGCTGGTCTGGATCCTTGGCCATTCTTACGTGTATTGTGGAGCCCGGCGAGCGGATGCGAGAAGGAACGGGAGACAGTTAGGCTTCGCCAGGGACGTGGCTCTCGTACGATGGCTCGGGGTTCGGGGGTTAGGGTGGAGCAGGGTGTTACAAGAGGTGCATAGACATGCCCGATTAGACAGGCCTCCTGAAGTTTTGGTCTTGCACGTTGGGGGGAACGATCTAGGGGAAAGGCCTTTTAGAATCTTGATAAAAGACATCAAGCACGACTTGTTACGGCTATGGGTGTCCTTCCCAGGGATGACGTTGGTTTGGTCGGAGATGGTGGCGAGAAGGAGTTGGCGGAAAGCGCGGTCTGTTGATAGGCTGAACAAGGCGCGGGCAAAGGTTAATAGGGCGATTTCAAAGTTTGTTAGTCGGAATGGGGGTGTTTGTATCCGGCATGTTGAGTTGGAAAGGACGGAAGAGGAATTCTGGTTGGCTGACGGGGTGCACTTAAATGCGGTGGGGATCGATTTGTGGGCCCTCGGCCTGCAGGGAGGTATTGAAAGGGCCCTGAGGTTGAGGGGGGTCTCAGGCACTTGAAGGTTATCAAGGTGCCTTCGTTGTGGCGTTTTATTGGTGGGTCCTTGAAGTTGATTTAAAATTGTTCGGGGAATCCATATGGGTGTGGATCCCCTCATTGGCAGAAGGGCTGGTCACCTGGTGATTTTGAGGGGAATCCCGACGGGGATGTCGGGGCCCCTGTGGGTGTGTTGGGGTTAACGAAGGATTAACCCTTACAGTGTGGTGCGCCTGAGCCAGTGTGGGTAACGGCTGGGAGCAAGTTGGTTTTATGGTTCGGTTTATAGGAATCACCAGGGTTTGTACCTTCAAGGACCTTACCATATTGCAATTTTATTGGTTATGTATTTTTGTTAATAAATGGCTGCTATGGCCAGAATTATCCAAAGATATTCGGTGTCTGTGTAGTCATTTTAGATAAGAATGGGAATGGAAGGAGGAGATGTGAAGGAGACCGGAGTCAACAATTCCAGGGTCAAGAGAGGACGGAGCATTGCCCCCCCCCACCCCGGGGCACTTGCGGAGGCCGGCATGACCCCTGATTGGTGGGGAGGTCAGGGTGTCATGGGTGGGGGAGGGGGAGTGAGCCTGTTTTGAAACGATTGGATAGCCAAAGGGGAGGAGCGGTACTTTCCCGCTCCCCTGGCTGAAGGAAGAGTCCCGCCCGCCCTCCCTAATATTCGTGGTATGACTGGGTTGTGCATTGTATTGGAGGGGGGGGGGGGGGGTGGGGGGGTTTCTCGGGTCGTAGTGGCTGGTTGGCGGTTTTACTGGTGGGTCCTTGAAGTTGGTTTAAAATTGTTCGGGGAATCCATACGGGTGTGGATCCCCTCATTGGCAGAAGGGCTGGTCACCTGGTGATTTTGAGGGGAATCCCGACGGGGATGTCGGGGCCCCTGTGGGTGTGTTGGGGTTAACGAAGGATTAACCCTTACAGTGTGGTGCGCCTGAGCCAGTGTGGGTAACGGCTGGGAGCAAGTTGGTTTTATGGTTCGGTTTATAGGAATCACCAGGGTTTGTAGCTTCAAGGACCTTACCATATTGCAATTTTATTGGTTATGTATTTTTGTTAATAAATGGCTGCTATGGCCAGAATTATCCAAAGATATTCGGTGTCTGTGTAGTCATTTTAGATAAGAATGGGAATGGAAGGAGGAGATGTGAAGGAGACCGGAGTCAACAATTCCAGGGTCATGTCCCACCATCCTCCTCCCTTCTATTGTACACCTCGGGGCCACAAAGCCGGGCAGGGCCACCCGTGACATCCCAGACCCAACATCACCAGCCCGGCGATGAATAACCCCTGCCCCGTGGGAGCTACATAACCATTGATACCTAAGGTCCTGCAGTACACTGAACATGAGGTAACATAGTGAATCAGGAGAACTATATGACATTTCTAATTGGAGGAATTTGCAAATATCATTATTATTACATCTGCTACATACTGGGATAAGGGGATAAGATCTTAGAGATGAGAATAATCCTTTAACTGTCTTTGACCCTGCTGTCTGTTGCTGGGCAGAAGTTCCTTACAAAACATCACATTGAAATTACATTCCTACCTATAACTGTCATGCTTGGTATGGGGATGTACCAAGCACAAGGTGAAAGGGAAAGAAAACCCTGTGTCTCGTGTGAGGGAAAATGGTGACCCCTGACCGTTCCTACTGCTGGTCTCTGGGGTCCCTCACCATCCTAGATAGGTTCCGCACCAATGCGCTGAGCCAGATACCTGACCCTAGGTATCCCTAGTGCTGGGCCCTAAATAGGGAAAGGATAGGATGAGCACTTCATCAACCTCACTAAACACTATAGACAATACAAGGGGCACACAGGGGGAAAAAATGAACTACTTATCATTAGATGACTCAGGTAGGAGCTCTGCAGAGTGTTCAGCATTGATACCACAGAGAAGTACAAGCCACCTACTTGCAACCTCAGCTTGAATGAACTGAAAATATCACCAGCACCAGTCCAAATGAAGGAAGGGGTATTTAAACACCAAGGGAATACAGCAGCTGGGTGGAAGTCGAACTCCTGCTAAGTCCAAAAGGGAGAGAGATGAATCCAGCAAGAAAGCTACCTATACCAATGAATACTGACAGCAGGAACAATGGAAGGTCAGAGAGCATGCTGCGCAGCCAAACGCTGTGACCTTCTAAGGCCAGAAACCACATGACTGTCTGTCACCCGTGACACACCCTTGACAATAACACTGTTACACATTATACCCTATACCTGACATATTACTATATATTACACAAGCAAACATCACATTACAATAAATTCACGCTACAATGTATACAAAACACGCAAGACATAATTCACATTACATTACATGGCCCAATTAGTGTCTTGAGCGGTTGGAACGAGACAGCAATAGTCCACCATGCTTACATTTTATTTATTCCATCAGATTCAAAAACAATAATGTAGCAAAACAATGGCGTGAGGTTTTGGAAACATGGCATTTATCAAGCAAGACAAGAATCTATGGGTTTTCAGTCGTGTCTCGCTTGGTAAAGGCCATCCGGCTGAATCATCGCTATATTGTTTTGCTACTACTTTTGACTTTTGACCTGATAGAACAAATAAAAGGTGAAGTCTTAATTAATCTCTGGTGCTGGCGACCCCTGGACTCCCATATGAACAGTTACTGCTCATGTTCAGCTTTATCAGATGGATTGAGGGCTTCCAAACACTGCACCGATCAACCTTCCCTGCTTGGTGCTCTCCCCCTGTGCTTCTCTCCTGGGGTTTCTGTCTTCTCTACTTATTCACAGGCACATCCCCTTTTTTAAGGCCGATAGCACCAATTCCTTGTGCCATTCCCCACTCATTATAAATCACTTTTCCCCATTGCTCTGGTCCTAGATATCAGGAAATTGCAAAATTGTTTTACTGATCCCTATTTTTTGCATTGATCTGCTTGGTCTTTAACCCTTGTCTACCTGTCTGCTGCCTGTTCTGTCTGTCCCCAGTTTGTGCAGTAACTGTCACAGTCCTAACGTACGGTGTGGTTTCTCTATTGTGGTTTCTGTTCTGCCCTTCTGTGAACCCGGTGTCGGCCTGTGTTCCGCATGGAACCTCCTGCTAGCATTTCAGGTACCTTTTCCGTGACTGTGGGACAGGTTGTTTCTTTAGTGGGTCGCGATCTGGTTTGTAGCATGGGCTTGCTCTCTTCATAATTGTGGTGCTTTATTAGGGAGTGGTGTTTGCCGGAGTGACGCCAATCGTATTACCTGGTTAGTTTCAGCAAGTGCCTGGCTTCTGGCTGTTTGGTTTATTGATCTTGGTTCTTGACCCTGAACTGCTTCCTGACTCTGCTCTGCCTCATCCCCTGACTCTGCGATACCGTCTGGCTCCTGACCTCTGATCCCCTCCTGACTACGTCCTTGTCTGTCCCTTTTGTCCCTTTCGTGCTCTCCTGGTTACCAGAAATCGGCCTGATTTTTGACCTTGCTTTTGTCTTCTCCCTGTGTTTAGTTGCTTCCTCTCAGCTCTGACCTCAGCTTGTTCGACTCCCCCCACTGCCCTCGCAGCACGCTGATGCTCACAGCGTCATCTAGTTAGTATTACACACATAGTCACTAGTTTATCACTCTATTCACTGAGTGACGTCACAGTAACCCAAATGCAACAAAATTATAAAGATGCACAACATCTCAAAAAATAACTCATTAGTTATCAAGCCTCTCCTTAAAGAGATATGAGACACAACAAAGAGAACTGGAGAATATATGGCTGAGATAAAAATAATTTGTTTTATTGATTAATAAATAATACCAATAGAAATATATAAAGAAAAAAAACACACACAATTAAAAAACAAGGTGCTGTAGATGGAAGGAAAGGGGGGGAGGGAAAGGGAAGGAAAAGCCCACCCTATCCTAATCTCACAAGAGGCAGACACATCAGTATAGATATCGGGGATATATGGGGGATACACTACATAACACTATGAATAAATAAAGAGATGTAGGTAAGGAATTATAAATAGAGGGGACAGGACTATTGCACGTATCGGCTAATTAGATTCATTATACTGCCCTAAGTCCCAGCCATAAATTAGGCAAAGTATAGAACGACCATTGCCCCAGAGGACAGGGTATCAAGTATAGTCTTACCCATAAAGAGGTAGCCCCACCGATGTGTCACTCGCTGCCTTAAACCTCCGACGCGCGTTTCGCGATGTTAATGTAGACCGCTTCGTCCGGGAGAGTGATCAATAATGCAGGTGCAGGACCTTAAAAACCCGGTCATGTGACCGGATTGGTTGCAAACAAACAGGATGTGAGGCAAATCCCGGGATATGAAGATGAATTATGACTCCAGTCATAATCCCTCATCACTCCCTGGCAGTGCCCCCTCCCTTCTTGTTCTCAGTGTTCCACTTACACCTCCATGGCCATGTCCTGTGATATGGAAATTAGGTGGCTTGGGGACAATGGACACAGGATGACTCCCTGCCGTGACCCTGTAGTGGGGGCTGCTAGCTAGTTAGCAAGGCTATGGAAATAGCCAGACAGAACGACTCCAGTAAAAAATGGTTCATATCTCGCAAGCCATATTTCCGATAAATATGGCAACCATAAAAATGGTGTCTCCGCATGCGGACGATGCCGGCACACCCTTTTTATGGGAGCAGGACATTGGGAAATGCCCCAGGCGTGATATCAGCCAATGGGGAACTAGTAGACAAGTCATGAAACCTCTCGTTCTGTAGCTAAATTCATAACTGTCACAATGAGAGCGTTGGCGTCCGCCTACGACGCTCCCAGGCCAAGTTATGGCCATATTCCATGTTGTGGATTTTGTCCATAACTCCAGCCAGGGGTGGAGCAGTGCTCCCTCTGAGGTCACGAAGGTAGGAGGGGACCTGGATTTGCCCAGGTTGATAACCCTACTTCGGCCATTTTCCAGTGTTCTTTCGCTGGGGGTCACGTGCAGGAAACATCTGTGGGAGTTCCTAGAAACCTGGTCTACAGCGCCCCCCTGTGGCCAGACGCACAAGGTAACTGATTGAATTGCATACCTGTTTGAAAACCATGCTTTATCTGTAACTGTACTCTGACATATGTATATTCTGTAGATTCCCTATTGTATATATTGTAGTTTCTAGTGTGCTTTAGGCTGATTAAATTATATAATTAATCTTGGGCTGTTCTGTTATCTCGATCTTGAATCCCACGTCTGTGTGTTCGGCTAATAGTTACCGTGAAGCGGTTGGTGGCAGCGAGTTGTGCCAAGGATTATTGTGGGGAGGCCAGTGAGATTCGGGGAGGTTTTATATATTCCGCCCGCGGAGGTCGGGGGAATATATACCCTACTCTCACTGGGGACCCTTCAATAATCGGCATAAGTAGTATAGCGGCCTCCTTGCTTATTGTCGGGCAATTCCATAATTGGCCTGACTATAAGAGGGGCGCTAGAGAGCGCGTCACGTGCTCTGTCTGTCGGTCGGGAGGTATAAAGGAGGGGTGACCCCCACTTGTTACCCCCCGATTGTGACGTACTGGTAGCCAGCGCGGGGGATTTCTGAGTGACCCCCCCGGTGGTTTGTGACATATTGGTGGCAAGCGGTGGGATCGAGATAATAGTGTGTGTGAGTGTGAGACCCATACTCCCAGACACTAAAGACTGCCTGCAGCAGCTGTGGCTGCTGGGGTCTTCAGACTAGCTCAACACTAGAGTGTCAGAGTGCAGATACTGTAAGGTGTGTGGAGGCATCAGGTGTCAGTTCTGTGTCAGTGACCAAAAGTCTGCAAGAATGGCTGATGGCACCAGGAGCAGAGCTATGCAACTGGCCAATGCTAAGGCAGGAGCCGAAGAGAGGGAGGACGGTGCTGTGGACGATGAGGAGGTTGTCCACGAGCCCTCCAGGAGCTCGACGCCAGAAAACCGCTCTGCAGAGGACATCGCACAACCTGGGACTGCTGGACAAAATGAGGAGCAGCTCACCCAAGGGTCCTCAACGAGCCAGATGCCAGCCCTCCGCTCTGCAATGGACAGTGAATCACCAGGCTCCGCAGCGGGCCGCAGATCACCACGGGCCATTCCACCGAGCCTGGGAGGCTCGGATAGCCTTCTTCAAATGGCTATGGCCCTTCTCCAGGCTGGAGACCAGGAGGGCTACAAGGAACTCCTGGCAGAGCGCAGGGCAGAGCGGCAGGCAGCGCGTGACGCTGAGGCTGCGGAGCGACAAGCCGTGCGTGAGGCTGCGGAGCGGCAAGCAGCACGTGAAGAGCGACAGCAACAGGCAGAGCGTGACTACCAGCTGCAGCTAGCTCAGCTCCGGCCCTCATCAGCCACACGTGACCTTCAAGACACCAAACTTCCAAAGGTCCGTGTTGAGGACTTCCCAGTGCTGGAGAAGGATGGAGACTTGGACTCTTTCTTGACTGCTTTTGAACGGACTTGCTTGCAGCACCATCTGGACAAGGACCAGTGGGCCAAATACCTGACCCCCCGTTTAAGGGGTAAGGCCCTGGAAATCCTTGGGGACTTGCCTGCTGAGGCAGATCAGGGCTACGACACCATCAAGCGGGCCCTGATCCAACAGTACAACCTCACTCCAGAGTCCTACCGCAAGAAGTTCCGGAGCCTACAGAAGGGACCAAAGGACTCCTGGGCTGACCACAGGCGGGCACTTGCCCGAGCTGCCGACCACTGGACCCAAGGCCTGCAGCTTTCCACCGGACCGGAGATCCTGGACTTGTTCATCACGGAGCAACTCTTGTGGAACTGCCCTGAGGATCTCCGCCAGTTCATCCGAGACCAGAAGCCAAAGGGGTCCACGGCTACAGCTGCCCTGGCCGATGACTACACCAACAATCGGGCTCCTGAAGCCAGGAGAGCAGCCACCAGCAGCACCTGGAGAGGGGGTAAGATGAATTCTGCGACTGCCCCACCTGCCCCTAGACTGCAGGGGGTGTCCCCCTCAACTCCCCTCTCCAGGCCCGTGGCAGAACCAAGACGGTGCCACCAGTGCAACCTACCTGGACACTTCAAGGCCATGTGCCCTCAGCGTCCCAAGGCCCCGGCTCCGTCCCCGTCCCAAGGGCCGCCCAAGGTGTATTGTGTGGGTGGGGGTGGTGGTAGGTCCCTGGACAGCTTCCAACCTGTCACCGTCGGCCGGTCTGTGACCATAGGACTGCGAGACAGCGCCTCGGAGGTGACTCTGGTGCGGCCTGAGATGGTGTCCCCCCAAGACTTGATCCCTGGAAAAACCCTCGCTGTCTCCGGGATTGGAGGCATTGACCCGGCGCTGCCTGTTGCTGACATTTATGTGGACTGGGGCGCAGGGCGAGGGGTGAGGGAGGTGGGGGTAACTGATCGGATCCCCGCAAACGTGCTACTTGGGACAGATTTGGGGCAGATAACCTCCCAGTTTGGGCCCCAACCAAGGGCTGAACCTTCAGCCAGTACTGACATGCCTCCGGACAATGTTAATGTGTTATCTATGAATGATGTAAGGGAGGAGGGAGTGAACTCTGATATTTCTGCTTGCATAGACACCATAGACACACACACAGCTGCAGCTGTGACAGGGGAGGGGGTCAGAGAAAGGTGTGACAATGCCTCTACAAGTAATCAGCCTGTGAGCTGGGATCTGTTGCCCTCTGAAGGGATAAGCAGAGAGCAGGGTGCTGCAGGGGGAGGACCAGTGTGTGGGGTGGGGGCTACCACAGCAAATGTGGGGTCCCCAGAGATTTCACAGCGGGGTTCTGTTGCTGCAGGAGGGGAACAGGCAGGTGAGATTGGGGCCGGTCCAGGAGCGGAAGTGCTCCCAGGTAAGATCTTGGTGCATGGTTCCCCCACAACCGGGGTGTCAGGAAGCCAGGTAGGTCTGCCTGAACCGGCGACTTGGTCAGGAACGGAGGAGGAGCAGGCACGACCCACGGTCGCAGCGGCTGTGGCCGCTGTCACCCGCAGTGGGAGTGCTGGAAGCCAAGGGGCCTCCCGGAGGTCCGATAGCTCTTCCCCTTCTGACCAAGTGGCAGCCGAGTCAGGTGGAGGCCAGGACACAGGTCCCGGGGTACTGACTGAAGATGTGACAGTCTCGTCGATTCTGGCCACATCTAGTCAGGGGTTTCAGGCAGCGTTAGAAGCTGACGACAGCCTGAAAGCTCTTAAGGAGCAGGCGGCACAGCCTCCCTCGGACTCGGACCCGGAGCGAGTGGTCTGGGACCAAGGACGGCTGTACCGGGCCACGGTCCAGCAGGGTTCACCGGAGGCGTGGCCCAGGGACCGACAGTTGGTGGTACCCTATCCGTTCCGGACGGAGTTGTTGCGGATCGCACATGAGATTCCGATGGCCGGACACCTAGGGATCGCTAAGACCAAGGCCAGGTTAAACCAGCATTTCTACTGGCCAAAAATGGGGGCCGATGTGGCTGCCTACTGCCGTTCGTGTGAAACCTGTCAGAGAGTGGGGAAGGCGGGGCCACGCCCCAAAGCCCCACTAGTATCTCTGCCAATCATCGATGAGCCTTTCAGGAGGGTGGCTGTGGATCTGGTCGGCCCGCTGGCCATCCCCAGCAGCTCCGGGAAACGCTTCCTACTGACGGTAGTGGACTATGCCACCCGGTACCCAGAAGCAGTGGCCTTGTCGTCCATTCGGGCTGACAAGGTGGCCACCGCATTGCTGGAGATTTTCTCCCGAGTGGGTTTTCCCCAGGAAATGCTCACTGACCGGGGGACCCAATTCATGTCCCAGCTGATGGAGGCCCTCTGTAAGCAAGTCCAGGTGCGACATCTGGTGGCCAGCCCGTACCATCCACAGACTAATGGCCTGTGCGAGCGGTTCAATGGCACCTTAAAGCAGATGCTTAAGATGTTGGTCGACTCCCATGGGCGTGACTGGGAGTGGTATCTCCCACACCTGTTATTTGCTTACCGGGAGGTTCCACAGGCCTCAACAGGATTCTCACCATTTGAGCTCCTGTACGGGCGACGTGTGCGGGGCCCCCTGGCTCTGGTGAAAGAGGCTTGGGAAGGGGATTTGGCCACCCCTGGAGTGTCGGTTATCGAGTATGTCATGCGCTTCCGGGACAAAATGCAGGCCTTGACGCAACTGGTACACGACAATATGGCTCAAGCCCAGGCCGATCAGAAGCGTTGGTACGACCAGAACGCTTGTGAGAGGACCTACCAAGTGGGTCAAAAGGTGTGGGTACTGGTCCCCGTACCACAGGACAAGCTTCAGGCAGCCTGGGAAGGCCCATACCTCGTGTACCAGCAGCTCAACCCTGTAACGTACCTGGTCACCCTGGACCCTGCCCGTGGAAGGCGGAAGCCCTTCCATGTGAACATGATGAAGGCACATCATGAGCGGGAGGCATGTGCGCTCCCCGTGTGCAACCTGCCCGAGGAGGGAGAAGCGGAAACCCTCTTGGATATGCTAGCCCAGGTTAGGGCAGGCGGATCCATTGAGGATGTGGAGGTTGGCCACCAGCTCTTGGAAGACCAACGGTCCCAGCTGTGGGCCACCCTCCTCCCCTTCCGGGGGTTGTTTACCAACCAGCCCGGAAGGACTGACTTGGCTGTCCATCACGTGGACACTGGGGATCATCCCCCGATCCGGCGTTCAGCATATCGGGTCTCCCTGGAGGTGCAGCAACACATGCGCCAGGAGATTGACGAGATGCTGAAGCTGGGGGTGATCCAGGCATCCAACAGCGCTTGGGCCTCGCCTGTAGTCCTCGTCCCTAAGAAGGACCGAACCACTCGGTTCTGCGTGGACTACAGGGGGCTCAATGCGGTCACGGTCGCCGATGCGTACCCAATGCCACGCATCGATGACCTGCTCGATCAGTTGGCCGGGGCTCAGTACCTGACCATCATGGATCTGAGCCGGGGATATTGGCAGATCCCCCTGACTCGCAAGGCCAGGGAACGCTCTGCCTTTATTACCCCATTTGGACTGTACGAGTCCACGGTGATGCCATTCGGGATGAGGAATGCCCCTGCCACTTTCCAGCGGATGGTCAACACCCTGCTCAAGGGACTTGAAGGGTACGCGGCCGCGTACCTGGATGACATTGCCGTCTTCAGTCCCACCTGGGAGGACCACCTAGAGCATCTAGCACAGGTGCTCAGGCGGATCCACCGGGCAGGTTTGACCATCAAGCCGGGAAAGTGTCAGCTGGCCATGAGCGAGGTCCAGTACCTCGGTCACCGGGTAGGTGGGAGAACACTGAAGCCCGAGCCTGAGAAAGTGGAAGCCATCGCATCCTGGCCCACCCCCAGGACCAAGAAGCAGGTGATGTCCTTCTTGGGGACCGCTGGGTACTATAGGAGGTTTGTTCCATGCTATAGTAGCCTGGCAAAGCCCTTGACGGACCTCACCAAGAAGAAGCTGCCCTCTGCAGTCGATTGGACAATGGACTGCGAGACAGCCTTCCGGGCCCTAAAGGACGCCCTGTCCAGCCCGCCCGTGCTACAGGCAGCCGACTTCACGCGGCCGTTTGTAGTACAGACCGACGCCAGTGACTTCGGCCTCGGTGCGGTGCTCAGCCAGGTGGACTCTGCGAGCCAAGAGCACCCAGTCTTGTACCTGAGCAGGAAGCTGTTACCAAGGGAAGTTGCCTATTCCACGATGGAGAAGGAGTGCCTGGCCATAGTGTGGGCCCTGCAGCGTCTGCAACCCTATCTATACGGGCGCCACTTCATCGTGGAGACGGACCACAATCCCCTCAGCTGGTTGCACACCGTCTCTGGGACGAATGGGCGATTGTTGCGATGGAGCCTTGCGCTCCAGCAATACAACTTCACCATTCGCCACAAAAGGGGCCGTGACCACGGTAACGCAGACGGGCTGTCCCGACAAGGAGAGGTCGCGGACGGGCGCACGGGGGAACACCGGAGTGTGCTGCCCCCTAGCGCCCTCAAAAGGGGGGAGGTGTGAGGCAAATCCCGGGATATGAAGATGAATTATGACTCCAGTCATAATCCCTCATCACTCCCTGGCAGTGCCCCCTCCCTTCTTGTTCTCAGTGTTCCACTTACACCTCCATGGCCATGTCCTGTGATATGGAAATTAGGTGGCTTGGGGACAATGGACACAGGATGACTCCCTGCCGTGACCCTGTAGTGGGGGCTGCTAGCTAGTTAGCAAGGCTATGGAAATAGCCAGACAGAACGACTCCAGTAAAAAATGGTTCATATCTCGCAAGCCATATTTCCGATAAATATGGCAACCATAAAAATGGTGTCTCCGCATGCGGACGATGCCGGCACACCCTTTTTATGGGAGCAGGACATTGGGAAATGCCCCAGGCGTGATATCAGCCAATGGGGAACTAGTAGACAAGTCATGAAACCTCTCGTTCTGTAGCTAAATTCATAACTGTCACAATGAGAGCGTTGGCGTCCGCCTACGACGCTCCCAGGCCAAGTTATGGCCATATTCCATGTTGTGGATTTTGTCCATAACTCCAGCCAGGGGTGGAGCAGTGCTCCCTCTGAGGTCACGAAGGTAGGAGGGGACCTGGATTTGCCCAGGTTGATAACCCTACTTCGGCCATTTTCCAGTGTTCTTTCGCTGGGGGTCACGTGCAGGAAACATCTGTGGGAGTTCCTAGAAACCTGGTCTACAGCGCCCCCCTGTGGCCAGACGCACAAGGTAACTGATTGAATTGCATACCTGTTTGAAAACCATGCTTTATCTGTAACTGTACTCTGACATATGTATATTCTGTAGATTCCCTATTGTATATATTGTAGTTTCTAGTGTGCTTTAGGCTGATTAAATTATATAATTAATCTTGGGCTGTTCTGTTATCTCGATCTTGAATCCCACGTCTGTGTGTTCGGCTAATAGTTACCGTGAAGCGGTTGGTGGCAGCGAGTTGTGCCAAGGATTATTGTGGGGAGGCCAGTGAGATTCGGGGAGGTTTTATATATTCCGCCCGCGGAGGTCGGGGGAATATATACCCTACTCTCACTGGGGACCCTTCAATAATCGGCATAAGTAGTATAGCGGCCTCCTTGCTTATTGTCGGGCAATTCCATAATTGGCCTGACTATAAGAGGGGCGCTAGAGAGCGCGTCACGTGCTCTGTCTGTCGGTCGGGAGGTATAAAGGAGGGGTGACCCCCACTTGTTACCCCCCGATTGTGACGTACTGGTAGCCAGCGCGGGGGATTTCTGAGTGACCCCCCCGGTGGTTTGTGACACAGGACCTATCCGGTCCAACAGCCAATCCTGGCTCACCTTTGGCGCATGCGTGCCGCGTGCGTCGCGTCCGAAACGCCCACACCAGACGTCATGGAGATGCAAAGGGGGAGCGAGCACAGCGTCACAGGTAACCATAGACGCTGCACACACGCCCACATCTCCATATGGATTCCGATGTAGGACATTGCAGGCACGCACCGGCGGCAGGCACGCGCACTGGCAGCAAGGATGGATGTTAGCACAGAATACAGTAATAAGGGAATTCAGGATATCACAGTAGTGAGCCAGTGAAGACAGTAACATGGATGCAGATATAAATATACGAAATCAAGAAGGTTTCTTTTGGCTTTTTTGCTGCATTTTCCTCTTTCATTCTGTGCATATCATTTTGTTTTCCATCATTGGTATATGAATTGTCCATAGAATCTGAAGAGTGCAAGTGATCATTTAATCCAATAAGGTTAAACCTGCAGAGATCATATAGGGCAGAAAAAGGAAGTACTTTTAGGAATAGATATAATATATAACCTTATTTATAGCACCATATAGTTACATAAAAAACAATTTTAAAAACACTATAAAAACTGAGGGTAAACACACATAATTGTTGTATGGAAGATCAGATTACAGAAAGCAAGAAAAGCTTAGGGATTCATTTAACCCTTTGGGGGACACCGTATCTAGTACCGTAATCCATCTTGCCTCCCTCTGGGCCAGGAGTTTTTTAATATCACCACCCCGTATACCCATATGGACCACATCAATTCCCCTGACACTAAAGGATTTGGGATTACAATCATGAAAAGCTCTAAAGTGTCTGGGGATGGTCTTGAGTTCTGCCTCATTGGTCACCGTTCTCGCTGCGCCAATATCCCTCACATGTTCTCACACCCTCACCCTAAATTCTCTGGAGGTGAGACCTATATAAATTTTTCCACACCCACATGTGGCATAGTGAATAACATTCACCGTGCCACAGGTGATGTGTTCTCTGATGTCAAAGCACCTCTGGCCATCACTTGTTTCAAAGGTGGAGCTGCGAGAGACATTGGCACAGGAGACACAATGGCCACAGGGGAAACAGCCTTTAATTGGACCTTTGGAGCCAAAGGGGTTAATAGGGTTAATGACTCCTAACCAGGTAGTCTTTCAAATTCTTACCCCTTTTGGCCACCATCAGAGGATTCGCAGGGAGGAGAGATTTTAGAGATGGGTCAGATTGCAACACCGGCCAGTGTTTCAGAAATATATCTCTTATATCATCCCATTTTTCATTATATGTTGAAATAAACCTTATTTGTTCCAAATTATCACCCTCCTTAATATTCTTCTTGCATAACAATTCGCGTCTTGGTGTTACTTTTGCCCGATTGTATGCTTGTTTGAGGCATCTTGAACCGTATCCCCTTTCCCTAAATCTGAATCTCAGATCCCCAGCATGCTTTTCAAATGAACTGTCCGAGGAGCAGATACGCTTGGCCCTAAGATACTGGCCAGTAGGGATAGCTCTGATAGTGGAGTGTAGGTGGGCAGAGGAGGCATGTAGCAATGAATTAACTGATGTTTCCTTCCGAAATATCTCCGTCTGCACCATCCCAAGATTGTCAACATTAATTTTGATATCCAAAAACTCCACTCCATTTTGGCTATATTTGTATGTTAATTTAATATTGTATGTGTTCTGGTTGAGTTGGCCGATGAACTCCTCGAGTGATGTAGAAGTACCCTGCCAGATGAATAACAAATCATCTATGTATCTCACCCACAACTGCACCTTGGATGCGGCCCATGCCCCCCCGTCACCGAACAAACCCCTCTCCCAGAACCCAAGAAAGAGGTTTGCGTACGAGGGCGCACAGGCCGCACCCATTGGGGTGCCTCGTCTCTGCAAGTAGTATCTATCCTTAAAGATAAAATAGTTGTGGGTGAGTACAAATTCCAGGAGCTCAAGAACCAACTCACAGATCCGTGTATCCCAACTACTTGTTCTCAAATAAAAACGTACTGCCCTCAGACCGTCCTCATGTTCGATGCTCGTACACAGGGATTCGACATCCGCTACGACAAGAAAGGTATCCACCTCCATGTGGATCCCATCAATCCTGTTTAGTGCCTCGGTCGTATCCCTGATGTATGAAGGTAACGTCTCCACCAGAGGTTTCAGATAATAATCGATGAACTGGCAGACAGTGCTGCACAGTCCATCAACCCCAGAGACGATGGGTCGACCGGGCGGATTGATGGGATCCTTGTGGATCTTTGGCAAGAGGTAAAAAGTTGGCACTCTAGGGGACTTCAGGTATAGACCATCAAAGACTTTCTTAGATATTATCCCTTGATCCAATGCGTCTGTGAGGATAAGGTATAATTGAGCCGAAAAAGCCACTGATGGGCATGAGGATAGTTTTTCGTATGTTATTCTATCCTTTAGCTGATGATGAGCCTCCCCTTCGTATCTATCAACTGGCCACCACGTCACAGTAACCCAGTGGATCCACATCACCTAAGGTGAGCCTCGCAACAGCATCATTCTTAGGACCTATTAAGGTATAAACAATTTATAGTAGAAAATTAAAAAAAATACTTCTCAGCCCATCCACCAGTAATCTCCGAATCCTAGGCACAAAGGGAAATTGATTGCACAGAAGTGAACTCCAGCTGGCCTCTGGAGAGGAAATATACTTTTAGAGAAGGATAATCCAGTAATCTAGTATAAAACTCCTTATTTATTCCAAAAATGTAAAATCCTTGATGATCAAAAATAAAAGGAATTATAAAAACCTAACTTAGATGACGCGTTTCCAGTTGAGAAGATCGTTACTTTTCGATCTGAAACGCGTCATCTGACATGTTTTTATAATTCCTTTATTTGCTCATCTGGGATTTTAAATTTTTGGAATAAATATGGCATTTTATACTAGATTGCTGGATTATCCTTCTCTAAAATAAACAACTCAAACTTTGTCCATTTTTGACCAGGTTTTCTTGGCTCACATTGCACATACCAGGAGCAACATGGAGCCTGACATTCACCTTGGTGTGTAGATTTATCGCTTGTCTTTAAATTATGGACACATTTGAAGAAAATCGCAACACAGAAAGAAGCCATGAGCGTCTTCCAGTCCAATACTCTCACATTTTCTAGTTGAATACTGGTGGTGAAGCCCATGACAGCATTGTTGGACCAGTGTCCTTCAGGAGGACTTCAGGCAGAATACTGGGCTGCTTGGAAAAACTATGGGAAATGAGAGTTTTTTTCTTTTATTTCAAGGGGCAGAGCGTATATTGTTTCATATATATTCAGAGGACATTATGAATATATATTTATATATTCAAGGGACGTAGGATATATTTTTTGGTAATTTGTAAAAAAAAAATAAAAAATCACAGTTTTCCTTTAAAGTAGTAGCTATGTTGGACATTAATGGAGTTTTCTCGCGAACAAAGGTCATTTTAAAGTTCATTTTAATGAATAGATCTCGTAATAATAATAATTTCCACAACTGGATGTTTTTTAAAAAAATGTTCCTGTGCTGAGATAATCTTATACATGTGTCTCTATTTTTTACTGTGTAATAGCCGTGTCTGACCATATAATGACATGGTCTGATCATACCACAGCTCCTGGGCCGGGGAGGACGCAAAAGAGTATTCAGACATTACAGCATGTGATTATAAAAAATATTTGACCTCAAAGAAAGAATAATTTTTGATCTCGTGTTGTAATATCTGTAAACTTTTTTGCTTCTTCCCTGGCCCAGAAGCTGTGGTATGATCAGATCATGTCCTTGTACGGTCAGACACGGCCATTACACAGTATTTAGCAGGGGCACATATATAAGATTTTCTCAGCATAGGAACATTTTTTCTAAACACATCCAATTGTGGAATTTATTATTATTCCAAGATCTATTGATTAAAATTAATTTTACAATTAACTTTGTCCTTGGGAAACCCCCTTGAAGTGGCACAGCATCACTGCCTTTAACAGGCTGGTGAGTTTTTTCCCTCTATGTTGTTTCCTGAAGATCCCTTTATTCAGATTGGCTGCTATGGAGAGACACAAGCTCACTAAGTTCACTGCAGGGTGATTTGATTTCCTTTACAATGTAAACCTCAAACAAAAAAAGCCATAGTGAGGAAAAGAAGATAATCCTCTGCCATTTAGAATAACTTTTTGGTTCCTTTTAGTTTAATCTTTAAAGTCGATCTATGATCCATCCTCCTTAGAAAGGATCATTCTTTACCCTTGATGCACACGCTGTCCTGTTACATAGTTGATGACATTTCTATTATCAATATCTCTGTAATTACAGCTTGTAATAGAGTAAAAAGTGTTTTTTGTTCCTTTAAGCTCAATGCAAGGAGACCAAACACAAGTCACAGGTCTCCGTTGTGTGCAGGACGTAATGACGATTAACCTCTGTCATCCGCTTTGTTTAGTTCCTTTTGTAAAAGATTTAATGAAATAAAGACATTAACAATCTTAGAGAGTTAAGATATTGTGCATTTTAAAGGGCCAAGTTATGATTTCTGATCTGCAATTTTAAATAAGTTAGACATTTTTGCTACATTTCTTCTCCAAATAGAATTGGGTAAACCAGAATATTAGCAAAGTAATTTCAATGGAACCTGTCACCAGTTTTTTCACCTATAAGCTGCGGCCATCACCAGTGAGCTCTTATATACAGCATTCCAGAATACTGTATATAAGAGCCCAGGCCGCTCTGTATAACGTAAAAAACACTTTTATAATACTCACCTAGGGGGTGGCCTGGTCCAATGGGTGTCGCTGCTCTCAATCCGGTGCATCCTCCATCTTGCACAAATGCCGTCCTTCTTCATCTGAGGCCCCTGTGGATGACACATCCTATGTCATCCACACAGGCTGGCATTACACTCCTGCACAGGGGCACAGTACTGTAATCCACAGGTACGAGGAAAGGTCAAAGACCACCTGCGCATGTGCACTACATTACTTTGATCTGCCCTCAGGAGGGCATTACTTAAATGAGCTTTGGCTGTCTTGGGAGCTTTGTCTTCATTTAGATGTGTAGCGGCCCTGAATACATCAGGGTGCTACAGGGAACTGCATCTTTTTCCTTCAGGGTGCAGGACCTACACCACATAGTTCCAGGTTCCCAGAAACCGGTGTCACCTCCATCAGCATCACAAATCCCAATCAACACCTCACATCATGACCTGTCAGACACACCAGTGGGTTGGTCTAGCTGGAAAAGGGCCACCCACCTAGGAGTCAGGCAGACTGGTAGGAGGGAAGAAGATAGTCTAGTGAGAACCCTCAAGGTGAGAGGAGCTGGAGTGTTAGCTCCCGGGGAGCTAGAAGGACCGAGGTTGGGTCGCAGACAGTGGTCCGGGACCAGAGGAATCGGGGACCGGTAGCAATGATATTGAACAGGGTATGACGGATATAGTTGTGGAGGACTGCTAGCACCAGAAAGCCCAAAAGAACTGACCGGTACCGAGCATGACGGGGTACAGGACACTAGGTCAGGAGCCGATTCAACGTCCTAACAATTGGCCTGCAGAGGAAGGGGACCTTCAGGGACCTTCCCAGAGAGCTCAGAGACCGAGGGCATCAGCACACCGTGGGGGACAGGGTTTTCCAGAGAAAGCAACCCACTAAGGTCCCAAGTGCCAGCCCTTGGGAGCAAGTCTTCACTTAAAAACTGAAAAATGGGACCCTACAGCTTCAAGCTATATGGACCCACATGGACACGAAACTGTGCACGGAGGCAGGCTTTGGATTACTATGTAACACCGGTGGGACCGGGTACTTGGATAGGCTCCCCGCAGTGGCAGCGGCACACAGAGACTTTGGTTTACTTGAAGCGTGTGTGTCTCCTTTATAAACCTCATCCAGCACCACGACTACCCACAGTGAGTTCCTTGGTCCCTTGCACCCTGCGCTCCCAAATAGCTACCAACACCCTGAGTCCAGGGCCTTCCCTACCTGTGGAGGGACTAACATCTGGCTGCTTAACTCCATCTGCCCCGGTACTCCTTACAGCAGCGGTGGTACTCCCATTACCGCAACCCACAGATGGCGTCACAAACTGCTCCCCTGTAAATATCCCCTTTATACGGATCAAAGTGTCCGCCAAGCCGGGTCCGGAACCCTCGAGCCACAACGATCCCGGATCTGAGCAGCCCGACTAACACCGGGGCGGTACAGATCTTTTACGGAGTTCACCATCAGTACGTATCTGAAATATTTAGTTACAATGCCTTGCGAAAGTATTTGGTCCCTTTGAATTTTACAACCTTATCCCACATATCAGGCTTCAAACATAAGGATAAAAAAAATTAAAATTTTACGTTTTACGGTGAAGAATCGACAAGTGGGACACAATTGTGAAGGTGAACGATATTTATTGCTTATTTTATATTTTTGTAAAAAATAAAAAACTGAAAATTGGGGCGTGCAATATTATTCATCCCCTTTACTTTCAGTGCAGCAAACTCACTCCAGAAGTTAATTGAGAGTCTCTGAATGATCCAATGTTGTCCTAAATGACTGATGATGATAAATATAATCCACCTGTGTGTAATCAAGTCTCCATATAAATGCACCTGCTCTGTGATAGTCTCAGTGTTCTGTATAAAGCACAGAGAGCATCATGAAGACCAAGGAACACAACAGGCAGGTCTGTGATACTGTTATGGAGAACATGTGAAAGAAGGTGCTCTGGTCAAAGGAAACCAAAATCGAACTTTTTGGGCACAATGCCAAATTATATGTTTGGTGTAAAAGCAACACAACTCATCACCCTGAACACACCATCCCCACTGTCAAACATGGTGGTGGCAGCGTCATGGTTTGGGCCTGCTTTGCTTCAGCAGGGACAGGGAAGATAGTTAGAATTGATGGGAAGATGGACGGAGCCAAATACAAGACCATTCTTGAAGAAAACCTGTTGGAGTCAGCAAAAAACCTGAGACTGGGACGGAGATTTGTCTTTCCACAAGTCAATGATCCCAAACATAAAGCAAAATCTACAATGGAATGATTCACAAATAAACGTATCCAGGTGTTAAGCTGGTGTCACACATAACGACAACGACGTCGCTGCAACGTCACCATATTCTGTGACGTTGCAGCGACCTCAACAGCGACGTCGCTGTGTGTGACACATAACAACGATCAGACCCCTGCTGCGAAATCGTTGCTCACTCCTGAATGCTCCAGGTCATTTTTTGATCGCTGCTATCCCGCTGCGCCATGCTGATAAGCTGATAATCCTTGTGTTTGACACCGCAGCAGTGACGCTACGCTACGTCTGAAACCACACAACGACCGTCGACGTCGCTATGATCGCTGCTCCGTCGCTGCTTTTTATAACATGTTTGACAGCTTACTAACGATCATCTATGGTTGCTGCTACGTCACAGAATATGGTGACGTTGCAGCGACGTCGTTGTCGTTGTCGTTATGTGTGACACCAGCTTTAGAATGGTCAAGTCACTGTCCAGACCTAAATCCAATCGAGAATCTGTGGAAAGAGCTGAAAACTGCTCTTCACAAACGCTCTCCATCCAACCTCACTCAGCTCCAGCTGTTTACAAAGGTAGAATGGGCAAGAATTTCAGTCTCTCGATGTGCAAAACTGATAGACACATACCCCAAGCGACTGCAGCTGTAATCGCAGCAAAAGGTGGCGCTACAAAGTATTGACTTGAAGGGGATGAATAATATTGCACGCCCCAATTTTCAGTTTATATTTCTTACAAAAATTCAAAATAAGCAATAAATTTGTGTCCCACTTGTTGATTCTTCACCATAAAAATTTAAAATTGTATCTTTATGTTTGAAGCCTGAAATGTGGAAAAAGGTTGAAAATTCAAGGGGTCCGAATACTTTTGCAAGGCACTGTATTAATATCTGATCGTGTGGGTGCAACACTCGGCATCCTGCTGATTGCTGTTTCTAACGCTGGTGGTGGCCGGACGTTCTTAGATGCTGTTGGAACACACCAGCTTCGTGAAAACTATTGAGGCTGTAGCAAGGTACTGCAGATCCATCCCCCTAGTCACTTGCATAGATGGTGGATCTGCAGTCTCAGTCATGGCCACTATACAAATGAAGGAACAGCATCCAAGAATGTCCCTTCACCGCTGGTAACAACTGACTGGCGGGGGTGCCGGGTGTTGCACCCCCACTGA
Organism: Anomaloglossus baeobatrachus; assembly: GCF_048569485.1. Classification (NCBI taxonomy): domain Eukaryota; kingdom Metazoa; phylum Chordata; class Amphibia; order Anura; family Aromobatidae; genus Anomaloglossus; species Anomaloglossus baeobatrachus. The sequence goes on along the minus strand of NC_134358.1, from coordinate 536,605,428 downwards.
TCAGATATTGATGGCCATAGCCCATTCTAAGGATATCAATACCTTTTTATGTCCAAATACTTCCTCACTTTTCATAGAATTTGACGGGGAAGAGGGAGATGCAGCTGCCGACTGTGGGAGGGGAAGGGGCGGGGATCTAGTGATGTTCTGCTGCATTAGTGGGATGGTGGAGAATATTGGTGAGAATTAGCCCAAACTCTGATATTTGAAAGAAACTTTACACTTTGCAAAAGTAATAAATTTACAAGATACACACAACTCTTCTGGAAGGGATCGGGAAATTTTGGTAACAATGGATATTGTTACATTTTTTAATTTTTGTTCCAAATTGCTCTCTGAAACTCCGATTTTAGTCACTGCCAATAATGTCACCTCCTGGCCAATGAGTTCAAAGTTTAACAACTTCCACAAACGACTATTTTGTCCTTTCTTTCTCACTTCCAAATGGAATGAGCCGCATCTGCTGTATAAAATGATCTCATGGTTCACAGGTTCATACCTTCTCTCAACTCTCAACTATGTCGATATAATTTAACAGCATGTTTTCTTAGTTAAGTGGAAATTATATCTTAATGTCTTGTTTGTACTAAACTGCTACATGAAATATTTCAGATACGTACAGATGGTGCGCTCCGGAACACATCTAAATGAAGACAAAGCTCCCGAGACAGCCAAAGCTCGTTTAAGTAATGCATAATTGGCTGTAGTGTGGCTAGAGACACTTTCCATCAGTGTATGGAAAATATTGCAAAAACTCACTCACGTACTTGAGAAATGTAAAACTATTATATAAAATTCATCTTGTATAACAGAGATGAATGACTTTGCCTCATTATTTCATAAAAAAATTGGATTTGCCAAAATCCCATTTTATTTTAGTTTATTTCAACCATCATTTTGTTGGATGCAAAAAGGAGGTTGAAGGAGAAATTAAACAAAAATTGCTGACCTCTCCCCAGCTGTCACAGGGTATGTACAGATGGAACAGGGGCTCCTAAGCTGGCCCTCAGACTCGAGACCCTGCGCTGTCTTTATCTTGGAGGTAGGCTTGATAGTAGACAGGTCCGAGCCACTATTGTGACCCTCTCCCCTGTCGGAGCCCTAATCTTACTCTCCCCACCCTGGGAGTGGCGCAGAAACCCAGTAACAAAACCCTGCAGAAATGACACAGACAAGGGGCAACGAAACCTCATACATACTGCACTCAAACACAAAGGGAGACAATATGTGTACAGGGGAATAAAGAAATGGGTAGGGGAATAAACTCACAAAAGGGGAACACCATGAATGGAACAACCACTGAGACCGGGATCACTGGAACTAAGCTGAAGCTTTCTTTGGCGACCTCCTACTACATTCCCCAGCTTTAAATAAGAAGAGACCAGCTGTGCATGATAATTAGCAACCTGGCTCTCAGAAGAGTTGCACACTGCTCCAAAAAAGGATTAACTCCTGCACGACTGGGAGCAGTGAAACAACACAGCCGACGCCCAGGAAAGCTGATCACTTCTGTGGGTCTTTTTCCCTCCAAAGGTTCCGTCAAGTGTTCGGCACCATTGGTAACCACTGGGTCTCATGATGCCATGACTTTGTGACCCAAAACATATCATGATGTCATGTGTCATGTGTGTTATGTATCGGGACATGACATCATGGTGTTGTTAGGTTTTTTGAAAGAAAAGGAGATGAACACATGATTGGACCTGTGGCATGAAGACCAACGGCCTATGAATAAAGATGGTACTAGAGCAACCAAACAAGGAGCAGCACAGACAAGATGAGGGTCGGGGAGAGGTGAGCATCAATATATATATATTTTTTTGCTCTAGGAACTGGAGAAAATCCAGAAAACAATCAGATAAATTCAATTCGCATCTTCTATGCCAATCAAATGTCTTGCCCAAATTCAAATTTTTCCAGATTCACTCATCACTAATAGGACACCACAATGAGTTACTGGACTCTAGAGTCATCCTTTTAGGGAATGTCCACAAAAACATTCCATAGTGAAACTTGCAGCAGCAAAATTTACACAAAACATATTTCTCACCCTCCCCGGCTCCCACATCATGCAGCATCCTCTCTGCGCCACGATTCATTTCAGCTGGATATGCCCCACCTCGACGATTGTCCTGCTCCTGTCTTCACCTCACAGAGCGCTTACCTTTCCCCGCCAACTGCTGCGTCCTGGGCATCTCCATGGCTCTGTGTTGCCTGTAGCACTGATGAGGTTGCAGCATGATCAATTCATCACTCTGCTGCACGCTGGTCTGTGGGATGATGCACCCATGCCCTGTTCTGCCCCACTGACCTTGGCTCAACCGCATGGCTAATTTGCATGTGAGGCACCTGAAGTGCCTCACATGCAAATTAGCCATGTGTAGTGTGGCTGTGACTGGGGGGCACAGGCCAGGGCTTAATAAACCAAAGTAAATACCCCGGCCAGTGCCGTGCCCCCCTCTTTATCTTGCCCGATTAGTAAAGGCAGTAATACCCTGATGGTGGCCGTGCCAGCAGGTGCCAGTGCCTGGACCCACCAGAGCATCCTATGGTTCTCCAGTGGGCCAGTCCGACCCTGCAAGTGCCTGTGCTTAGATTGAACTAGATTTATTAGATTATGTGCCATCATAGTTGTAATCCGGGTTACCTAGTTAGGGGCCCCATCAGATGTTTTGCCCCCCTCCTTGAGATGACCCCTAGCCACAGCTCTGTAGGAATGTACTTAGTTTAAGGCCCGTTTCACACGTCAGTGAAAAACACAGACATTCTTCACTAACGTGTAAAACACACACATGTCCCTCCGTGTGCCGTGATTCACGGCACACGTGGGTTGTCTAAGTGCAATCCGGGCTCCGTTCTCCATGGTCCGTGATTGCACATAAAGATTAACTCACCTGTGCCTGCTCCCGCTCTCCATGGTGCTGCATCCGGCCGGCGCTGACCCGCGCAGCAGCTGCTTCTGTCGCGGGCGGGGAGGGGACGCTGCGCTCACCACGCTCGGGTCCGGCGCTGCTGCTGCTCGGTGGCTCGAGCGGTGGGCCGAATCAGGGGACTCGAGCGGCGCTCCTCGCCCGTGAGTGAAAAGGGTGGTTTGTTGGGGTTTGGGATGTCGGTTCGTGACGCCACCCACGGTGTGTGGTGAGGTTGGGGCACCACCGCTGCTCTGTACGGGGATCCTGGGAGCGATGACAGGGAGCAGCTGGGATGTTTCTCTCCCCTCCGTGGGTAGGGGGATTTTGGTATTCCCGGGGCCCGGAGTTATTGTCTGTTTGGTGGATCGCGGGGCCTGGCCAGGTGCAGGGTCGCGGGGCAGCGCAGTGCCAGACGGCACGGTGGTACTTACTCAGCCAGTAACGCACACGGAGTCTCTTGTAAAACAAACGGCTGGATGGACGAGCCCCACAGACGGCTGCGGCGGTCACTCCCGGTCGGTTGGCGGTAACGGTCTCTCCCTGCAGCGGTGTTATGTTCTCGGCCCCGATGGCTTCCCACCGGTAACCCGCTCCCCAGTGGTGTGTTGGCTAAGGGATCCCCTTTTGTTGCCCGCAGGCTGTGGCTCTGGGAGCTCTAGCTCTGGCGGTAGCTTTATCTCCCTCACGGTTTGGACGGTTGCCTTCAGTCGGGTCTTTATTGCTGGGAAACCCCGGAGGTTCCCGTCGCTGACGGATTTGACCGGTTTAACGGCGACTCCTAGCCTGGTCGGGGTCCGTAGGCCCTGCCGGATGGTGCTGGCTTCTCTTCGCTCCCCGGTCCGGTACCGGCGGGCCACCGCCCGTCCCCGGTCCTTACGGTTGTGCGTCAATCTGCCTCTCCTGCAGACGGTCACCACCGTCTGCCAACCTTGCTGTATGTGCCCGGGCCACGCACCTGGACACGGTCAGTCTGCTCCTCCACTACTACCTCCTTCAGCTTCAAACTCTCCTACTCGACTGCCCTTCTTTCCCGCCTCGAGGACTGTGAACTCCTCAGTGGGAGGAGCCAACCACCTGGCTCCGCCCCACCTGGTGTGGACATCAGCCCCTGGAGGGAGGCAACAAGGATTTGAGTGTGTGTGGCTGGTGTGCCTAACCGGGGTGTGGGGTGTGTTGTTGCAGTACCTGTGATGTCCTGGCTTGTCCAGGGCGCCACATTCCCCCTTGGTTAAACGCAGACCGTCCGCGGGCTGCTCGTCCATCACCGGTTTTATTTTTGTTAACTGTAAAAGGTAGAAAAACGGTAAAACATGTAAAAACACAACATAAGCTTTTCTTTATAGGGACCAAAGAAAGGAGTCAGCAAAACTACCTTCATGCAAATACAATATTTTTATTAAACATTAGTATAACAAACACAATAAAAATTCAAGGTGTGCTGGCAAGGATGCAGACAAAGGTGGGACATGCATACCATTGCTGGCCATAAATATATTAGGTATCCTCTAGCTGGGAACAATGTGTCATGAATAGTAATTTACCACAATGAAGTGCTCAGTGGTTAACCAGTGAAATACATACAGTGCAACATAGTGCAGGGATGTAATTACTGTTTTGGACAGGCAATCAGCACAAAATCCTAACTCAATAGATCATATCGCTCCCAGGAAGTATAAAGGGAGTGAGAGGACGCCACTTCCACTCCTGCCAAAACTGGTAACCATAAGAGACATGAGTTTAAAAAAGGTTAAAGATGACACATACCCATAGTAGCCAAGCCAGCAAAGGAGATGCAGTTCCACAGACCCCATTTGTGCTGATTGCCTGTCAAAAACAGTAATTACATCCCTGCACTATGTTGCACTGTATGTATTTCACTGGTTAACCACTGAGCACTTCATTGTGGTAAATTACTATTCATGACACATTGTTCCCAGCTAGAGGATACCTAATATATTTATGGCCAGCAATGGTATGCATGTCCCACCTTTGTCTGCATCCTTGCCAGCACACCTTGAATTTTTATTGTGTTTGTTATACTAATGTTTAATAAAAATATTGTATTTGCATGAAGGTAGTTTTGCTGACTCCTTTCTTTGGTCCCTATATGTATATATGGAGTCACTACCAGGGATTTTGTATCCTTTTTGTCCTCTATAGGGGTTATGGTGATCCTTTGTGACCACCAAAAATTTCCCCCACATGGTTATGTTCAGATGTTGTTTATAAGCTTTTCTTTATAACTTCCCATAACGGGAGGCACGGTACTTTTAACGTTACAAACGGTAGTCAATTTTATTAACGGTACGGCTTCCGTTCTCCCCCCGCCCAAACAACCTGGCCCTGATGCTGCTCCTAAGAAGTGGGCAGCACCCCTTGCCCCAGTCCAGAACCAAATTGCCCGAGCGGGTACGGTCTCTTTCAGGGGAACCCACGTCCATGGAGAACCCTTGAACCCCAAGAGGATTGCCACCGGTTACGGTAGTGGCAGGCCTGGGCCATCCCTTTCCTCCAGGCCCATCCTCCCAAATCAGCCTCTCCGGAGGCGGCAACGGTATCAAGCCAACATTTTTATTTACATTCCACAAGTTTGTGGTTGCCCTGCAAGTTCTCGGGCTTGTCCGTAAGCAGTTCCTTACGCAACGGTTGCAGAAAGTCCCAACGGGGACTAGTTGCCGGCAATGGCCGGTTAAATCACGGTGTTAATCCAGTTACAGTTCAGTTGATTATACTTTACTTATCATTCGGTTACATTTATCAACATCAAGAACATCACACCCCTAAATGTTAGTCTCCCTATACCTAAGCGGGGGTTGACCTAGGTTGGGACGTGTGGACCTACGGGGGCCAAGGTTGGTGGTGGTAGGCAGTGGGGCAGAGGACACAGCTGGTTCCTCCCCCCGGCTATCGTGTGGGGCAGGCAGAGGGAGCTGGGTACAGGCACATCCCTGGGCACTGGGGCATTAACGGCCACTTCCATCTCTTTTTCCTCCACGGGTTGTGGGAACAGTATTACTGGAAGGATCACGGCACCGTTCTGTGTAGGCCAATCGGCTGGGAAATCACCCATCACGATGTGGATTACCCCTTTCTCCTTCTCCTCAGCCGGTTCGGTGAACGGAGCTTCAGTTGCCGTCCTCAAAGGAGGGGGACACCTTTTCAGGTGATCTCGGGAAACCGTGGCCAAAGTCTTCCCTTGGTCACGGCTGATCTGGTAGGCCTTTCCATTCTCCCACTTGGTGGGTTGTAGTACATACGGGGCCTTCTCCCATTGGTCGTCTAACTTATGGGTCCTTCGCTTTCGCTTCAAGACGACATCTCCAGGCAGAAAGGGACCTGCAGCCGCCTTTTTGTTGAAGCACTGCTCCTGCTGGATCCGACTCCGGCACAAATTCTTTTCTACATAGTCCTGGACCTGTTAGTACTGGGCTCTTCGTTGGATGTCCCACCCCGCGGTCGAGGGGAGCGCTTCTGGGGCCTCCAACCCCATCTCTAGGTCCACTGGCAGTCGACCGGGTCGAGCTCTCATCAGGTACACCGGTGTGCTTCGTAGAGCTGGAAGGAATGTTGTTGTACATATCGACCAGGTCAGGTAGTTTCTCTGGCCATAGGTTCCGCTCCTCCAGCGGCAATGTCTTGAGGAGGTTCAGGACCAAGTGGTTCATCTTTTCGCACATGCCATTGGTTTGGGCGTGGTAAGGCGTGGTCCGAATCTTCTTGCAACCGTACAACTGGCAGAATTCCTGAAACACCTCCACTTCAAAGGCCGGGCCCTGGTCGGTAAGCACCTTTTCTGGGTATCCGTGCGGCCGACAGAAGTAGGCCTGGAATGCTCTAGCAGCGGTACGGCCTGCCAGGTCCTTGACTGGGACAACCACCATAAATCTTGAATAGTGGTCCACAATGGTCAGGGCATAAGTATACCCACTTCAGCTAGGGGTGAGCTTCACATGGTCGAGGGCTACCAACTCCAGCGGCTGATGCGTAACGATTGGGTGTAGAGGGGCCTTCTGGCTGGCCTCGTCCCTTCTCCTCAGTGCGCAGGGGCCGCATTCTCGGCACCAGGCCTCCACAGACTCTCGTATCCCACTCCAATAGAACCGTTCCCTCAATAGCATTTCCAGCTTCTTCCACCCGAAGTGCCCGGCACCATCATGGTATGCCTGTAGGACAGTGGGCACATTAGCCTGAGGAACCACCAGCTGGCGAATCTTCTCGTGGGTCTTCGGGTTGATCAACTCCCGATACAGCTTCCCTTGATGCAGGTATAGCCGGGTTCGTTCCCGCCACAGGCGTTGGGCCTCAGCAGGGGCAGCAGGGTCCATTCCAGCGGAGCCCTGCTCCACCAAGGTCTTGACCAAATGGACAGCAGGTGCCTGATCCTGAGCTTCTTGCCACCCTTTACTGGGTAGCGGGTCCAGGTTCACCTGTTGTTGATGGACACGCAACTTCTCAACTGGCGGCCGGTGGAAAACAGGCAGCTCGATTTCTTCGAGGTCATCCTCATCCAGCCCTTCTTCCGACAGGTGGGGCATCCGGGAGAGTGCGTCGGCATTAGCATTTGTACGGCCGGCCCGGTATTTGATGGTGAAGTCGTAGTTGGCCAGCCTGGCCACCCACCGCTGCTCTAATGCACCCAGCTTAGCTGTATCCAGATGGGTTAGCGGTTATTGTCCGTGTAAGCGGTGAATTTGGCCGATGCTAGGTAATGGCGGAACCGCTCGGTGATAGCCCACACCAGTGCGAGAAGCTCGAGCTTGAAGGAGCTGTAATTCTCAGGGTTCCTTTCTGTAGGTCGGAGTTTTCGGCTGGCATAAGCGATCACCTTCTCCCGGCCGTCTTGAACCTGGGCCAATACCGCTCCCAAGCCCACATTGCTGGCATCGGTATAGAGGATGAATGGAAGGCTGTTGTCGGGGTACGCTAGGATCTCTTCCCCGGTCAACGCCGTCTTCAGTTGGCGGAAGGACTCTTCATGCTTTTCCTCCCACGTCAACGGAGTCCCCGTAGGCCCACCACCCTTGGTCTGTCCCACGAGGAGGTCTTGCATGGGGGCAGCTATTTTCGTGTACCCTTTGATGAAGCGGTGGTAATAGCCCACCAGGCCCAAGAACTGTCTCACCTCTCTCACCGTAGTCGGTCTCGGCCAGTCCTGTATGGCAGTGATCTTCTCCGGGTCTGGGGCGACGCCTTCTGCGCCCACCAGATGTCCGAGGTACTGTACCCTGGGCTTCAACAGGTGACACTTGGAGGGTTTCAATTTCATCCCATACTTGGCAAGGGACGCGAACACCTCAGCTAGGTGCTCCAGGTGCGCTTCATACGTCTGGGAGTACACGATTACATCGTCCAGGTACAGCAAGACAGTCTCAAAATTCAGATGTCCCAGACAGCATTCCATCAGCCGTTGGAAGGTTCCAGGGGCGTTGCACAGCCCGAACGGCATGCTGTTGAACTCGCAGAGTCCCATGGGGGTAGCGAAGGTGGTCTTTTCACGGTCTTCGGGTGCCACGGCCACCTGCCAGTACCCGCTGGTGAGATCAAGGGTAGAGAAGTAGTTAGCAGTTCTCAATGCGGCTAGAGATTCCTCAGTACGGGGCAGAGGATAGGCGTCTTTATGTGTTATTTGGTTGATCTTCCGGTAATCCACACACATTCTCATGGTGCCATGCTTTTTCTTGACCAGCACCAGTGGAGCTGCCCAGGGACTGCAGCTATCCCGAATAACCCCCGCCTCTTTCATGTTTTTCAACATGTCTTTGGCGCCTTGATAGTGCACGGGCGGGATAGGTCTATACCTCTCTTTAATAGGGGGGTGCCTGCCGGTGGGTATGTAGTGTTGGATCCCTTTAATCTGCCCAAAGTCTAGCGGGTGTTTGCTGAAAACCTGCTCGTATTCTTGTACCACCCGGTATACCCCGTCCCTGTGGTGTGTGGGGGTACCGTCAGTGCCTACATGTAGCTCTCGACACCACTCCCCTAACCGTTCAGGGGGCATGTGATGACTGGAGGAAGGCTAGGAGGTTGGGGCAACTGCTTCTTGAATAGTGTGGGGGTCCAGGGTAAGCAGCTTGGCAAGGGTAGCGTACCGGGGCAGCCTAACATCCTCCTCCCCACAATTTAATACTCTCACGGGCACTCTCCCCTTCCTAACGTCTACCACTCTCCGGGCGGCCATTACAGTGGGCCAGTGTTCGGAGGGCATGGGCTCCACCATGGCTGGGTAATCACGTCCCTGGGGACCTACCGCTGCTCTACACCAGATCATCATTTTGCTCCAGGGAGGCACAGTTAAAGGGGCCACATCCATCACTCTCACTCCCCCAATCTCTCCTCCCGCAGAGTTCACTTGCTGCCGGTACATCAAGGCCCGAATCTCTCGTTGCACAGCCCTCTGTCGGCCCCCGGCTGCGGTGGCGGCCAGCTGTTGCAGTAAGGTTAGCACCTCACTCATGCAATGTTCCATTACATTCGTCCCTAGCACCACCTTCGGATCATGATCACTGGGGTCATTCATTATCACAACCATCCCTTGGTGTTGTAGCTCGGTTCGCCCCACAGTCATAGCCACATGTTTGTACCCCACTTGGGTCAAGGGGAGGCCATCAGCGGCAATCAATGTCATGCTGCTGTCTGGAGGGGCGAGTTCATCCTTCCCCCAGTACCGCTGATACAGTGTATATGGCATCGTGGTTACCTGAGATCCAGTGTCCAGGAGCGCCATCAGCGGGACGCCGCCCACAGCCAGGGGGATGATGGGGCGGACCCCGAGGAACCGGTCCCGCCAGTCGGGGGGGGCCACTGGGTTCTACTCCTGAGGATTGGCCCTTGGCCCCAGGGGTTGTTCATTAACGGACACCGGCGGGAGTAGTGGCCGGGCTTTCTGCACGTCACAGATCGGAGGTCCATACCGTGAGTCCGTAGCCCTTCTCTGCTGCATCCATGGGACATCTTCTGGTCGGTCGGCGAGCTGTATCTCCCCCCGGGGCCTGGATCTCGTTGGAGGCTAAGTGCTGCAAGGATTTTGGCGAGGTCTCCATCCATGCGACGGACTTGGGCAGCCAGTTCCTCCATCATTCCGCCAGCATTTGCAGGCGCTGCCGGAGCTGGGGGAGCAGGGGCTACCACGATGGAAGCTGTCTCAGCCGGCCACGGGGCCACTCCAGGGACATCGGACGCCAGGGGCTGCAGGGCTTTAATGGCCCGTTCTTTCAACACGGCAAAGTCCACATCAGGGTGCTCTAAGGCCCACAGCCGAAGCTGTTTGCGGTCCTCCGGGGATCTCATCCCCTGCACGAACTGCTCTACCAGCATTTTGTTACTGTCAGCATCATTGATGGTATCCACCCGTTTCAGCGTACGGAGAGCAGTTTGCAGACGCAGGGCATAGTCTCTAATACTGTCAGTAGGCCCCTGTCGGCATTGGTAAAGCTGCATTCGCAGTTCAGCTCCGGTGCGAGTCTCAAAAGCAATCTGTAGCTTCTCAAAGATAGCGGCCACGGAGGACCGGTCTCCCTTGACCCAGGTCTCCTCCGTCTACTGCTCAGCCACGCCGGTTAGCTGCCCCAGCACTACTGCTGCACGCTGCTTATCAGTCAGGGGGTACAGTTCTTGGAGTGGGCTAAGCTTCTTCCGGAAAACCTGCAAGGTGTCAGGTTTCCCGTCGTACTGCGGTAGCCAGGTAGCTTCGGGCACATAGGGCAAGGAGAACGGCATTACTTGAGCAAGGACGGGAGCCGCAGCTCCTGCGGCCGGAGTACGGCTGGGCCCATTCCCATCCACAGGTACTCCTACGGCTACATCCACTGCTCCTCAAGCGGCTCCGTCGGTCGCAGACATCTTGTTTCCGTCCCCCCTTGGTCTCTTTCCGGCACCTCCTCTTCAGGGGCGGAGCTTGAGCGGGGACTCTTCGCGCCCAAAATGGCGGCTACTGAAAATTTTCGGCGGGACACAAGGCGCACCTCTACCAGACGGCAGAGCGGTAGGATCCTGTTTGTGACACCAAGTTGTCGCTGGCGGGGAGGGGACGCTGCGCTCACCATGCTCGGGTCCGGCGCTGCTGCTGCTCGGTGGCTCGAGCGGTGGGCCGGATCCGGGGACTCGAGCGGCGCTCCTCGCCCGTGAGTGAAAAGGGTGGTTTGTTGGGGTTTGGGATGTCGGTTCGTGACGCCACCCACGGTGTGTGGTGAGGTTGGGGCACCACCGCTGCTCTGTACGGGGATCCCGGGAGCGATGACAGGGAGCAGCTGGGATGTTTCTCTCCCCTCCGTGGGTAGGGGGATTTTGGTAGTCCCGGGGCCCGGAGTTATTGTCTGTTTGGTGGATTGGGGGGCCTTGCCAGGTGCAGGGTCGCGGGGCAGCGCAGTGCCAGACGGCACGGTGGTACTTACTCAGCCATGAATGCACACGGAGTCTCTTGTAAAACAAACGGCTGGATGGACGAGTCCCACAGACGGCTGCGGCGGTCACTCCCGGTCGGTTGGCAGTAACGGTCTCTCCCTGCACCGGTGTTATGTTCTCGGCCCCGATGGCTTCCCACCGGTAACCCGCTCCCCAGCGGTGTGTTGGCTAAGGGAGCCCCTTTTGTTGCCCGCAGGCTCTGGCCCTGGGAGCTCTAGCTCTGGTGGTAACGTTATCTCCTTCACGGTTTGGACGGTTGCTTTCAGTCGGGTCTTTATTGCTGGAAAACCCCGGAGGTTCCCGTCACTGACGGATTTGACCAGTTTAACGGCGACCGTAGGCCCTGCCGAATGGTGCTGGCTTCTCTTCGCTCCCCGGTCCGGTACCGGCGGGCCACCGCCCGTCTCCGTTCCTTATGGTTGTGCGTCAATCTGCCTCTCCTGCAGACGGTCACCACCGTCTGCCAACCTTGCTGTATGTGCCCGGGCCACGTACCTGGACACGGTCAGTCTGCTCCTCCACTACTACCTCCTTCAGCTTCAAACTCTCCTACTCGACTGCCCTTCTTTCCTGCCTCCAGGACTGTGAACTCCTCAGTGGGAGGAGCCAACCGCCTGGCTCCGCCCCACCTGGTGTGGACATCAGCCCCTGGAGGGAGGCAACAAGGATTTGAGTGTGTGTGGCTGGTGTGCCTAACCGGGGTGTGGGGTGTGCTGTTGCAGTACCTGTGACGTCCTGGTTTGTCCAGGGCACCAGACTTCCGGGTCGGCTGTGTCGTGCATTCATGAATATGCACGACAGTAATGAGCTGGCTTAGAAGCAGCAGGCAGATCAGGCTGCACAGAGCGTCGCTGGAGCCGGGTGAGTAAAAATGATTTTTATTTTATATGCACGTTTTTTTCTGGCACGTGTTTCACGGATCACACCACTGCGTGGTCCGTGGGACATCAGTGATGCCAGAAAAAAATGGACATGTCTCCGTGCGGCAATCACGGACACGCGGGTACGCCGCATGGAGACAAGGTCAGTGAAAAATCACTGATGTGTGAGCAGACCCATTGATTATAATGGGTCTGCGTATGTCAGTGATTCTGGTACGTAGAAAAAAAAGCACATACGTACTGGAATCAGTGACGTGTGAAACAGGCCTAAATGTAAAAAATCCAATGAAAGTCCATGGAAAGCTCGTATATAATGTCACCACATCTAAATTGATATTCACTCATATCAGTCCTCAGAGTAGCAATGGGAAACATGACATCTACATGCCTGAAATGCAGGAGGGTTAATGTTTCTATTACAGTTTCCAAAAAAAAAAAAGAAACTGATTCCAGTCCCGACCATGATCTTTGAGCAGATGGATTCTATTTGATAATGTGGGCAGATTCACCCTCAGAAATCCACTGAAAATTTCATTACAAAAATTCTCTTCAAGAAAATGTCAAATGGGAAAATTGTTTATTTGTGACCTTTATTTTATAATTTCACTCGAGAAATGTTAGCCTTTGCATATCTCGTGTCATTATTAAAGCGCCGCTTACGACGGAGCTCGTTGCGATGTGTGCCATTGAACATGGAAAAGGTTTAAGATTCCGTAAATGTGAGTTCCGAAGAAGAGCAGTTATGGAGTTTAATTTGCACTTTAAGAAGCCGGCACCTAACACAGCATTTCTCCACATTATCTTCAGTGATTTCCAATTCGCTCAGTGAAAGGCTTTCTCGGTAGTGAGCAATGTCATTTTATCATCATTGCTTGTAGGAATAAGATTAGACTGTCCAAGAGCGCTGTCAGGAGATAGGAGACTCAGGGAAGATACCGGCAGAACCTACCTCATCAGTTCAAGGCATTGTAAGATTATTTTTTTTATCACCTATTGGATACGTTTCAGAGTTTAATACAAAGATTTTCCTTTAATAAGAAAAACACATTTACTAAATACTAATACTTCTCTATTATGTAATATTGGAATTATTATTACGCCTTAGCATCCATGGACATATCATCATAAAACATAAAAATCGGGATAATGGCCTGGTGGACTGTGTCAATATTCATCTTGCTTCTGAAATGATGTCCCCCATTTTTTTTTTCTAATGGCTACAACGGCAGTTCGAGACCACAGACACAAAATGGTTAACCCGAACCAACTAGGGCTAGCCGTCCACTAAGCAGGATCCCAAGGTAGCCTGAAACCCTTTAACCCCTATACCTGGATCTGGATTTACAGCTATGGAAAGGTTGCAGTCCACAGACGGGAATAGTCGACAGACAGGGTCAAAAGCAGGAAGTCAGCAAGGTACAAAATCAGAAGGCGAAAGGAATGTCCAGAAAACAGGCCGGGGTCAAAACCGGAATGTCCGCAAAGTACAAAATCAGAAGGCAGGAAGAAAATTAAGAAAACAGGCCAAGGTCAAAACCGAGATGTCAGGCAAGGTGCAGAATCAGCAGGCAAGAGGAACGTAAGGAAAACAGTTTGATATCAAACAGGGGACAAAACAGCAAGGTGTGCATGGAATCAGGCAAGTGTGTAGCTCAAGCATAAAATAAGGCTATAACTGGCAAAGAACAGCAGACCACTGAAGGAATAAAAAGGGTGTGGTTATTTCCAATTGGCTGGAATGGAAGTTGATAACATCAGCTGGAAGGCACACACTACCACAGTCAGCTAGTGGTACTACAAGTCCCAGCCATACCTAGCTTGGTGGGTGAGGGGAGACTTCACCTGTCGCGGGCGGGGAGGAGGGTGTCAGCACACCGCGCTCACCCCTTCTGCTCGGGTCCGGCAGTTGCTCCTGGTGGCTCGAGCTGCGGGCCGGATCCCGGGGTGTCTCGAGCGACACTCCTCGCCCGTGAGTGAAAAGGGGGGGTGTTTGTTGGGATTATAGTTCGTGACGCCACCCACGGTTGTGGTGATGGCACCACCGCTGCTCAGTGTGAGGGTCCCGGGGATGGTGATGGGAGCAGCCAGGTGTTGTGTTGCCCCTCCGTGGGTAGGGGTTGGTGATCCCGGGGCCCGGTGAAGAGATGTGAAGTGTAGGGCCTGGAGGGCGCAGGGACGCGGGGGCAGCGCTATGCCTTGCGGCACTGTGGTACTCACTCAGCCTGAGACACGGACACAGTTTGTACGGTAAACCAACGGCTGGTAGGACGGTCCCACAGACGGTTGCACCTGCACTCCCGGTAGGTGACGGTGACGTCTCTCTTCCTTGCACCTGTTTGACTGATGGTAGCGGTGGATTCCCTCCGGTTACCCGCTCCCCGACTGCAATCTGGGCCGGAGGAGCTCTACACTTTGCCCGCAGGCGCTGGCCCTGGGGAAACTGGTGCCTTGGCGGTGGCGGTGTCTCCCTGGTAATGGTCGGGCTGTTGCCGTCAATCGGGACTTTGTTGCTGGGGGATCTGCGTCCCCTTCGCTGACGGATTCGGCAAATTGGGCGACTCCTAGCCTTGCCGGGGTCCGAGAGGCCTCTGCCCTGGTGCTGACTGTCCTTCGGAACACTGCTCCAGACCACCGGGCACACAGCCAACGGGGTCCTTCCAGGAACTTCCAAACGGTCCCCCTCCGGACAGTCACCGCCGTCGCTGACCTTGCTGTTCTAGCCCTACACACAGCTGGGCTCTCAGGCTTCTCCTTCTCTCTGCTCTGTCACCACTTCTTGCTTTCCTCCTTTTCCACTTTCCTTTCCTTCACTTTCACTTCTGGTTGTTTCCTCTAGCCCCTGCCTGGGCTACTCTGCTTTTCACTCAAGCTCCTCCTGAGCTAATCTGCTTCTTTACTCAAGCCCTGCCTGGGCTAATCTTCTTCTTTACTCAAGCCCTGCCTGGGCTAATCTCCTTCTTTACTCAAGCCCTGCCTGGGCTAATCTGCCTGGTAACTTCCTGCCTCCAGAGTTGTGAGCTCCTTGGTGGGCAGAGCCAACCGCCTGGCCCACCCCCTGGTGTGCATCACAGACTCCTGGAGGGAGGCAACAAGGATTTCTGGTTAGCAGGTGTGCCTACCTGGAGTGTGGGGTGTAGTGGTGTTGTTATCTGTGTCCCCTGGCTTGCCCAGGGCGACACATTCCCCCTTAGCAAAATGCAGACCGTCCGCGGGCTGCCGTCCTACACCGGTTTTATTTTTCTGTAAAAAGGGGATAACAGGGTTAAACATAACATAAGCATAACATTTTTAATCAACTCTTCCCAAGACGGGAGGCACATTTTCTTTTAACATTTCAACGGTGTACGGTCACGGTTTCCGCTCTCTCCCACCCAAGAAACCTGGCCCTGATGCTGCCCCTAAAACCCAGGCAGCACCCCTTGACCCACAGTCCAGCACAAGTCACCCGAGCGGGATCTGTCCTTCCCTCCAGAGGGTAGCCACCGGTCCCTTTGGTGGCTGGGCCCTGGCCTGCTCTGCTCAGGGCCCTCCCTCCAACCTGCCTCTCCGGAGGCGGCACTGCGGAAACGGTAACGGTACCCAACATATTTACAAGCCACTAACGTTTGTGGTTGCCCTGCAGAGTTCACGGGCTTGTCCATGGCTAGTTCCCATGCATTAACTTTAAACGGTCCCCACAGGGACAACGGTGCCGGCTCCTGCCGGTTGCTAATCACAGCTGACAATCAGGTGACTTCTCGGGTAATCATTTTCATCTTTCAAAACTTTCAACAAACTTTCAAACAAACAAAGCGCTGGTCCCTACGGGGACGGTGCTGCGGGCCTCCATAGCCCTACTCCGGTCCTGCTGCTGCTTCATCCGAGGGAGGGGGTGCAGAGCTCATCTTGCCCTCCGGGCTGCCCCTCAGCTTTACATCCAGGGCAAACCACCCCCTCTCTCCGCAGTGCCGAGTGTACCGCACCATGTCTCCCGGGATAAGATTGCGGCCAGGATGCTCTTCGGGCAGGTGAGCATGCACATCCCGCCGAGCTACAAATACCTCGGCCTCCAGGCCCGGTTCGTATATGAACCCGTAGCCCCGGCGGATATCGAATCGCCTCACCTGCCCCTCGTAGAACGGGCCCCGGACACGGAAGGTCGCTTGCCGCAGGTTCTCCGTTTCCCGTATGACTCGGGCCACCAGCTCGGCTTTCCTACGCTCCCTCTCCGCGATCTCCAGGCCCAGCTTGGTCGGCTCCCTGTCCCAGTATGGCTCCGGCGCACGGGTTGAGCCCCGCGGGACATTCAGCACGTTACCCACTGTCAGGAAGGTGGGTGGCGTATCCCGCGGTGTCATGGCCTTGGGCGCTGCCTTGCAGCAACAACCCGGCGCCACCTCAGCCGAGGTGTGGGGGATGGGCACAGGGGCTTTCCGCAGTTGGGCCTTCGGCTCGGAGCGGGTCATCGGCTCCGGCTCGGGGAACTGCTCGGGGACTGTCTCTGGCGTAATCTTCGGGGCCTTCCATGGCAATGCCTCCGGTTTGCTTCGGGCTCCGGCTACAGGTCGGTCCGCTGGGGCGGACGGGCTGGGTATCACTACCGGTTGCGGTGGCAGCGGGCCTAGTGGCGGGGTCATGGCCTCCGAGACAGGTGGCGAAGGAGGCAACGGGGGGAGAGGGCTTGGACCGGGTCCCTCAGCCGCAGCGACCGGTCCCTCCGGGACATAGGGGCGTGGGTCACTCACCCTCCCTTCCTCCTCGCGTCTCCGCACGGCTGCCAAAACGTCCGCCATGTCGGTCTCCCACTCCTCCAGGAGGAGCTGCATTTTGACCTGCAGCCTTAGATGGAGCTGCGCGGTCCGGATCTCCACCCACGCTGCGGTTCCCGGTGCGGGGGCCACGGTGTTTCGGGACGGCATCCACATGGTGTCTTTGCTGTTTGCTTCCAGGAACGGTTTTCTGGCAAGGTCCTGGCGTCCCTGCTTTTATAGCGGCGACTACATGCCGCCAGCCGCCATCGCGTCCCCCTTAGCTCTTTCCGGCCCCTCCTCTCTCGGGGCGGGGTTTTGGCCTTCGCGCCTCTGCTGCTCGAGAAGACGCTCGAGCGGGAACTTTTCGCGCCAAAGATGGCGGCTTCTGAAATTTTTCTGCCGGATACCTCCGGCGGTAACAAGGCGCACCTCTACCTGACGGCAGAGCGGTAAGATCCTGTTCGTGACGCCAAGTTGTCGCGGGCGGGGAGGAGGGTGTCAGCACACCGTGCTCACCCCTTCTGCTCGGGTCCGGCAGTTGCTCCTGGTGGCTCGAGCTGCGGGCCGGATCCCGGGGTGTCTCGAGCGACACTCCTCGCCCGTGAGTGAAAAGGGGGGGTGTTTGTTGGGATTATAGTTCGTGACGCCACCCACGGTTGTGGTGATGGCACCACCGCTGCTCAGTGTGAGGGTCCCGGGGATGGTGATGGGAGCAGCCAGGTGTTGTGTTGCCCCTCCGTGGGTAGGGGTTGGTGATCCCGGGGCCCGGTGAAGAGATGTGAAGTGTAGGGCCTGGAGGGCGCAGGGACGCGGGGGCAGCGCTATGCCTTGCGGCACTGTGGTACTCACTCAGCCTGAGACACGGACACAGTTTGTACGGTAAACCAACGGCTGGTAGGACGGTCCCACAGACGGTTGCACCTGCACTCCCGGTAGGTGACGGTGACGTCTCTCTTCCTTGCACCTGTTTGACTGATGGTAGCGGTGGATTCCCTCCGGTTACCCGCTCCCCGACTGCAATCTGGGCCGGAGGAGCTCTACACTTTGCCCGCAGGCGCTGGCCCTGGGGAAACTGGTGCCTTGGCGGTGGCGGTGTCTCCCCGGTAATGGTCGGGCTGTTGCCGTCAATCGGGACTTTGTTGCTGGGGGATCTGCGTCCCCTTCGCTGACGGATTCGGCAAATTGGGCGACTCCTAGCCTTGCCGGGGTCCGAGAGGCCCCTGCCCTGGTGCTGACTGTCCTTCGGAACACTGCTCCAGACCACCGGGCACACAGCCAACGGGGTCCTTCCAGGAACTTCCAAACGGTCCCCCTCCGGACAGTCACCGCCGTCGCTGACCTTGCTGTTCTAGCCCTACACACAGCTGGGCTCTCAGGCTTCTCCTTCTCTCTGCTCTGTCACCACTTCTTGCTTTCCTCCTTTTCCACTTTCCTTTCCTTCACTTTCACTTCTGGTTGTTTCCTCTAGCCCCTGCCTGGGCTACTCTGCTTTTCACTCAAGCTCCTCCTGAGCTAATCTGCTTCTTTACTCAAGCCCTGCCTGGGCTAATCTTCTTCTTTACTCAAGCCCTGCCTGGGCTAATCTCCTTCTTTACTCAAGCCCTGCCTGGGCTAATCTGCCTGGTAACTTCCTGCCTCCAGAGTTGTGAGCTCCTTGGTGGGCGGAGCCAACCGCCTGGCCCACCCCCTGGTGTGCATCACAGACTCCTGGAGGGAGGCAACAAGGATTTCTGGTTAGCAGGTGTGCCTACCTGGAGTGTGGGGTGTAGTGGTGTTGTTATCTGTGTCCCCTGGCTTGCCCAGGGCGACACACACCCACCAGAGCTACTAGTGCTGACTCCTCCCCTATCACCACCTACAGTGGGAATACGGCAGTGCCTGGTGACTGGAGCAAAAGTCGCAGGAGCAGACTCTGGTGGAGATGTGACAATGGCCTTCAGCTCCATCTGGAGCCATGGTGACTTAATGGATGAACGCTCTGTAGGAAGTTTGATTTTGTGCAGCCCAAATAGATCCACCAGAGTCTTCTCCACTATTATTGTGATAGTATCAAGCCATCAGGATGCTGGTCTTCCTCTTCGACTTGTTCCTTCTATTCTGACCGTGATGTCCTTCTCCAGTGATTGTTCTCTTTATATGATGTGTCCAAAGTAGGCAAGTCGCAGCTTGGTGATTCTTGCTTCGTCTGAAATGGTTTGATTTGATTTGTTCCAAAATTGACTTGTTTGGTTTTTTGCCATCTATGTTATTTATAATCTCCTTCTCCAGCACCACAGTTCGAAGGCATTGCTTCTTCTTCTGTCTTGTTTATTTATCATCCAGGTTTCATATCCATATGTTACTACAGAAAAGACCAGACTATGTACAAGCTGTGTCTTCGTCACCAGTGAAATATTGCTTGATTTGAAGATATTGTCCAGTGACTTCATTGCTGATTTGACCATAGCTATTCTACTATTGACTTTCGGTGTCGTCGCTGCATCTTGAGTGTTCATTGATCCAAGAAGGTAGAAGTCCTTTACAACTTCCAGTTCATCGTCATCCATCTCAAATGTGTACCAGTCATACCTGGCTGTAGTCAATGTCTTTGTTACCTTTGTATTGAGTAGGAGTCCTATATTTGAACTTTCCATTTTGACACTCAGTAATAAGTCCTTCATTCCATCTATGCTTGTTGCTATCAATGTTGTATCGTCTGCTTAAGCTCTCCTTACAATTTACATAAAAGTCAGCAAAACCTGCCGATTTTATTGGGTTTAGCCGACCATCCAAAGTCTACGTAGTGCCTCCCAACATTCCCTTGACCCATGTTAGATAAATGAAAATTCAGCTCACCGAGTTGCTGTGATCCGCTGTATGTCTGGATCCGCGCACGGAAGGCTAGGCTGCCAGTCACATGAATAAAGAAGGAAAATCCAGCGCAGTCCTCAAGTGCAATTAAAAAAGTTTTCCATTTATTTCATGAATCCGTTAAAAATAAAAAGTGTACAGAGCGGTCAGCTGGGAAAATATAGGGGACACAGAGAAGGGACCCCACAGAACTATGCGTTTCGACACATAGTCTTAATCATGTTCTAACATCAAGTCAAGACGTGGAGCCCAACTAAGAGTTATGGCCATAAGGACACAAAATGAAGCTCAACCCTAAAAATGAGACAGGTTTGTTGCTTGTTGCTCCAAGAAAAAGAAAAATTTTAAGATTTCAGATTATTTTTAGATAGTGATATTGAAAATAAAAAAACCCAAACATTTTTAAATACATTTCCATACGTCATTGTGTAGCCCCACAAGTGCTGTGTCGGTGCATTACCTTCAGGGACTCCACGCGGCTGGATCTTGTCACAGGTAGGAAATCTTCTATTTTGATTGTCGTGACGCCACTCTCAGAATTGCGGTCAGTGAGGACCGCCACTGCAGGTTAAGGGATGCCTGGGGCTGATGGTGGGTGCAGTCGGTTGTAATAGCCTCCTGAGAGTAAGGCAAGCCCCAGGTCCCTGTGTAAGTGTGTGGAACCACAAGGCGCAGAATAACTCAACACAAGCAGAATGTCTTTCAGGGGTTTTACTCACTGTTGATGGCAGGGTGAGTAACCCGGGCGTAGCTGGGATGAACCAGGCTGGAACCAGGCGTCCTTCAGGCTGACTTGTGAGGGTGGCTACTGACTCGCCTTCCTTAGCCCTCTGTTGTTTGTGGTAACCCCGACTTGCAGTCCCTATGGGGGTCACTCAGGGAAGTTGCTGCTCCCCTCGTTTCGGCCCGTTTGCTTGTAGCCTGGACCAGATCACTCCAGCTGCTTGCCTCCTGTGACCTATGGGCCCTAACTGTGGCTACGTGGCTGCGGACTCTGTGGTGTTGTCTTGGGGGTTTGAAGTGCCCCCTCAAGCAGGTTCGGCAGAAGAAAGCTGGATCTATCTCCGCACTGGGACCTGCTACCCGTTTGGGCCTGGTAACTCCCTGACAGTCTCCTTACTTTCCACTCCGTTGCTCTCTCTTTAGCTGTGTGTGGATTTCGGGCAGCACTACCAGGTGACCGTTCTCCCCCGTCAGTAGTCACTGCGCGGACGCTGTTAGACTGTAACAGCTCCAGGGTCTGCTTCTGCTCTCCCTGAGCTGCACACTAAACTGGCTCACTCGTGGGACCTGCACTGCTGCTCCTGTCTGAGCTCCACTTCCATGCTCCTCACTCCTCCACACTCTGCTTCAGACTGCTCTCTCTTCCTTCCTCTTTTCCCTTTGTGCCTGCCTACGCCACCTAGCAACCAGGCTCTCTACCACACCCCTTGAGTGGAGATGGAGGCTTCGCACCGGCTTCGCCCCCTCCTGGGATCCCCAGGGGTCCTCCCAAAGGTACATGTGTGAGACCTGATCACTATGCGCCTGTGTAGTCACACCTCGGTCAGCCTTCTGGATTACCTGTTTTGTACTGTCCCCAGCATGGGTGCAGTACTCAGTGGTGCCTGACCAGGTCAGGGGCGCCACATTCCCCCTTAGTTATCACCAGCACGTCCTCGGGCTGCAAGACAACATTTTAAAATGCGTAAAACAGTAAAACATGGTAAAACATTTTAAAACCACCAGGTACCATACATCACCACCCTCCACCCACAAGTCCGTTAACCCACCCTAAACCCTCTCACGTTGGCCGCGCCTTCAGCCACTTCTGGCAGGATGTAGAGGCGGCTTTCATGGGCTGGTGGTTTCAGGGTATACCTGGCCTGGTGGAGCCGCGCCTTCAGCCTCTTCTAGCAGGATGTAGAGGCAGCCTCCACAGTTGGTGCCGACCAGGTACCCTCTTTGTGGTGGAGAGCCAGGCCCCATAAACAGGCGTGCTCCCTGGTTGCAGGTGAGCCAGGCCCCATAAACAGGCGTGCTCCCTGGTTGCAGGCGAGCCAGGCCCCTAAACAGGCTGGCTCTGGTGGTGGTACCTCTGGGGTAACTATTTACACTGCGAGAGTTTGTGGCTATAGCCAGTTCATAGCCTTAAGGTTCATGGGTTTCTCACACTAGTTCATGTGGGCACATTTCTTAAACTTGTAAACGTTGCAAAACTTCAAACTTTAACTTCTGTACTTTACTTTACATGCTTTACACAGATTCCTCCTCACCAGGGCTTGGGCCTGTAGGGCTGCGGCACCTGTTGCTTTCTCCATCTCTGTCATCATCTGTAGTGGTCTCATCAATGGGTTCTTTGTCTTTTCTTTCCTCTTCTTCTGTGTCTGTTTCTTTTTCTGTATCTTTATCTTGTAGTATTGAGACAGCAGGTTTAGGCTACTTTCACACATCAGTTTTCTGTATTCAGGCACAGTCCTTTTTTTTCCTGATCCAACGGATCCTGAAAAAAAAGTGAAAACCGTATCCACCGGATCCGTTTTTTAACGGATCCGTTATGCCGGATCCGTTAAAAAACGGATCCGGTGGATACGGTTTGCATCCGTTTTTGCATCCTTTTCGTCCGTTTTTTGGCTGGATCCGTTTTGTTAATTACATTGGAGCATGCTCAGTTTAGAAAAACGGATCCGGCGGCCGCATCCGTTTTTTACCGCATTACGCCGGATCCGGCGTCCATAGGCTTCTATTGTAAAACACGCCGTATCGCGCCGGATCCGGCGCGATGCGTTTTTTTTGCCGGACAAAAAAACGTTGCAAGCTACGTTGCCTCCGGCCGCCGCTTTAACTAATTTTGCCGCATCCGGAAAAAAACGGATGCAACGCAAAGCCATCCGGTACAATCCGGTACCAATGCAAGTCTATGGGGAAAAAACGGATGCGGTACCGGATCCGTTTTACCCGTTTTTTTCCGGATTGAACCTGATGGCAAAAAACTGATGTGTGAAAGTAGCCTTACTGTAGGGATTTCTGGGGCATGGTGTAACATCTAGGGCATACCATCCTCTTTCTCCTTGGTGCTTGGTAAACTCCACTGAATCTCCCATCTGCAAGTTTCTTCCTGGATGTCCTCTAGGCAAATGGGCTCTAACATCCCTTCTGTTCACAAAGATGCCTTCTTTCATGCCAGGTGCAACTATGAAACCGTATCCAGATTTTAAACTAAATTCCTCTACAATTCCACGACAAAGTGGGCCTCTGACCTGGGATTTAGCTCTCCTTAAAGACCGTTTCTCTTCCAAGTCTCTGGCTGTTACTTCATCCTTCTTCTCTGGAGATTGCTGTGCAGGTGGATCCCTTGTCCTGCTGCGGCGCCGTGTCCTGCGGGCTGGGTCCTGCCTGGCTGCTATCTCACCGCTTGCAGGCTCCCAGGTGATGTATCTGGACAAATCTTCCTCAGCGGAGGGTGTCGGGCTCTCTTCATCCCAGCGGGAATATGGCAACATCTCTGGCTCTGGGCATGGATCCACTGCTGATGGCTCCGGGGTCAGCTTCTCAGCTTCCTGGCCTCCCCTCCCCCTTAGTTCTTCTGAGCACTCCTCTTGTGGCAGCGCTAGGGATGGATGTTCATCAGCAGGCCAGGGCGGTGGACTTTTTGGCGTGGATGTTGCAGGAGTCTTCCTGTGGGTGTGCGGAGGGAGCAGATACCGGTCCACCATCTCCTGTGGGAACTGGGCCTCTAGATCAGCCTTCAGCTTCCAGTATTCGGGGTCCTCTCCCAGCAGGGACTTCCTAGCAGGGACTTCCTTGGACTGGGGAGCGGTGTCTGCTCTGGCCTTGCAGGCCGGGGTAAATGATTGTACAGTCTTGTCTTGGTGGGCCGTGCCCTGCATGGCGGCGGCCTGGTCTTGGCGGGCTGAGCTGGGCGTCGCTGCAGCGATCTGGGCTTGGCGGGCCGCACCTGGCGTGGCTGCGGCCTGGTTCAGCACCTCACTTGCGGCGCGGACGAGCGTCGCTGCTGCGGTAGGGTCTTGACGGGCCGGGCCTAGCATGGCGGCGGCCTGGGTCAGCGTCACACCTGCGGCGTGGAGGAGGGTCGCGGTGGCAGCCGGATCTTTGCGGGCCGGGCAGGGCATCGCTGCGGCGGCCTGGGCTTGGCGGGCCGCACCTGGCGTGGCTGCGGCCTGATTCAGCGTCGCCGCGCCGGGCATCTCTCCTGGGACCGCGGGCATGGCAGCAGGGGTCGGGGCACTCGCGCTGGCAGGGGCAACACCGGACTCACCCATCAGTAGCATCATCGGGGTCGGAGTCGTCGCCGCTCGGTCTGGCACTCGTCGTGCGGTTCCCCTCTCATAGGCCTGAACCGCGGCAGCCATCTCCAGAAGCTCCGTGCGTCCCTCGCTGATCTGCCATACGACTCTGGCCTCCAGTCGGTCGCAAAACTGGGCAAGTTCCCGATACCACCAGGCAGCGGAGCCTGGCTCTGGGTCTCTGCGTTCAGACGCCATTTCCTCTGCGTCTCCTTCTTCTAGTGGCAGGCTTCTGGCTCTCTTTCTGTCCCGACGTCTCTGAACGCTTCCGCTCTCATCACTTGCGAGACCAGAACTCTGCAGGGGATCTCTGGGTAGCCACACCTCTTCGTGGGCGGTAACTTCTCCCAGCGCGGGCTGCTGTTGTTTTTCAGCGCGCTTTTCATGGTGGCAATATGGCGGCGCTTCCAATTTTTCAAGCGGACCGCCCAGGCACATGGTCACCTGTCTGAACAGGTCTAGTCCTTATCCTGTTCGTGACGCCAGAAATGTGGGGCCCCGAGGTGCGGTGTCGGTGCAGCTGTGCATTACCTTCAGGGACTCCACGCGGCTGGAACAGTCTGGTCACAGGTAGGAAACCTTCTTTTAGGATTGTCGTGACGCCACTCTCAGAATTGCGGTCAGTGGGGACCGCCACTGCAGATTAAGGGAGGCCTGGGGCTGATGGTGGGTGCAGTCAGTTGTAATAGCCTCCTGAGAGTGAGGCAAGCCCCAGGGCCCTGTGTAAGTGTGTGGAACCACAAGGCGCAGAATAACTCAACACAAGCAGAATGTCTTTCAGGGGTTTTACTCACTGTTGATGGCAGGGTGAGTAACCCGGGCGTAGCTGGGATGAACTAGGCTGGAACCAGGCGTCCTTCAGGCTGACTTGTGAGGGTGGCTACTGACTCGCCTTCCTTAGCCCTCTGTTGTTTGTGGTAACCCCGACTTGCAGTCCCTATGGGGGTCACTCAGGGAAGTTGCTGCTCCCCTCGTTTCGGCCCGTTTGCTTGTAGCCTGGACCAGATCACTCCAGCTGCTTGCCTCCTGTGACCTATGGGCCCTAACTGTGGCTACGTGGCTGCGGACTCTGTGGTGTTGTCTTGGGGGTTTGAAGTGCCCCCTCAAGCAGGTTCGGCAGAAGAAAGCTGGATCTATCTCCGCACTGGGACCTGCTACCCGTTTGGGCCTGGTAACTCCCTGACAGTCTCCTTACTTTCCACTCCGTTGCTCTCTCTTTAGCTGTGTGTGGATTTCGGGCAGCACTACCAGGTGACCGTTCTCCCCCGTCAGTAGTCACTGCGCGGACGCTGTTAGACTGTAACAGCTCCAGGGTCTGCTTCTGCTCTCCCTGAGCTGCACACTAAACCGGCTCACTCGTGGGACCTGCACTGCTGCTCCTGTCTGAGCTCCACTTCCATGCTCCTCACTCCTCCACACTCTGCTTCAGACTGCTCTCTCTTCCTTCCTCTTTTCCCTTTGTGCCTGCCTACGCCACCTAGCAACCAGGCTCTCTACCACACCCCTTGAGTGGAGATGGAGGCTTCGCACCGGCTTCGCCCCCTCCTGGGATCCCCAGGGGTCCTCCCAAAGGTACATGTGTGAGACCTGATCACTATGCGCCTGTGTAGTCACACCTCGGTCAGCCTTCTGGATTACCTGTTTTGTACTGTCCCCAGCATGGGTGCAGTACTCAGTGGTGCCTGACCAGGTCAGGGGCGCCACATCATCGTCTCACTATACCTCCAAATGTATCCAATTTCATACAGAGCCGTAAGGAGATGAAATGCTCCATCAGATAAGGCAGAGTATTTTTCACATATGACACTTAGTGGATCATAAGGCTCCTTTGCAGGGGCGTAACGATCGCGGTCGCAGAGGTCGCCACTGCGACCGGGCCCGCAGGGTTATAGGGGCCCGGCAGCCGCTCTGCAGAGCCGGCTGCCGGGCCCCTATGTGTAGTGCCGCTGTGTAGTGGTCGACTGCGCGACCGTTAGGGGGCCGGCCTGTGAGTCAGGGGGGCCCAGTGTCTGCAGGGGGCAGAGGGGCCCTTGACCTGGAGAGGCCACCAGGCGTTCCTGACCTGCTGCAGAGGAGATGTGCTCCTGCACGGCAGACGGAATCCATCCCTACCAGGACCTGCGATGACGTCACACCCATGTGACTGTGTGGGAGGAGACACAGGATGCCGGGGAGAAAGCAGGAGAAGCAGGAGAAGATACTTCGAACACATGAGTGGTAATGAGAAAAGAGGGGACATGAGGGGAGGGGCTGCAGGGTGAGGGGCATATGAGGGCTGCAGACTGTGACAGAAGCATGTGAAGGGTGCAGAGTGTTTGAGAGGAGTAAGTTGGGGTACGGGCAGGGTGAGATATGTGGGTCAGGGTGTGTGTGTGATATGGGGGTGCAGGCTGTATGTGTGGCGCCCCTGACCTGGTCAGGCACCACTGAGTACTGCACCCATGCTGGGGACAGTACAATACAGGTAATCCAGAAGGCTGACCGAGGTGTGACTACACAGGCGCATAGTGATCAGGTCTCACACATGTACCTATGAGAGGACCCCTGGGGATCCCAGGAGGGGGAAAAGCCTTCACCTCCACTGGAATAGTGGAGGGGGCCAAAAGCCTCCATCTCCTCTCAAGGGGTGTGGTAAGAGAATCTGGTTGCTAGGTGGCGTAGGCAGGCACAAAAGGGAAAAGAGAAGGAGGAGTAAACAGTCTGCAGCAGAGTGTGGAGGAGTGAGGAGCAGGAAAGTGAAGCTCTGACAGGAGCAGCAGGGAAGGTCCCAGATGTGAGCCGGTTCAGTGCAGAGTCCAGGGAGCTCCGAGGAGAGCTGACCCCTTCCCCTGGGCTGCTGTAGTCTGACAGCGTCCGCGCAGTGGCTACCGACGGGGGAGAACGGTCACCTAGGAGTGCTACCCGAAACCCATCTCCAGCTAGAGAGAGAGCACAGAGTGGGAAGTAAGGAGACTGCTAGGGAGTACCAGGCCCAAACGGGCGGCAGATCCCGGAGCGGGGATAGATCCACCTTTCCTTGCTAAACCTGCCGGTGTGGGGCCCTCAAAGCCCACACCACAACACCTAAAAGCCGCAGCCACGTAGCCACAGTTAGGGCCCACAGTTCACAGGAGGCAAGAAGCTGGAGTGATCTGGCCCAGGCAACAAGCACACGGCAAACGAAGGGGAGAGAGGCTTCAGCAACTTCCCTGGGTGACCCCCATAGGGACTAAAAGTCGGGGTCACCCCAAACCACCAAGGGCTAAGGAAGGCGAGTTGGTAGTCACCATCAGAAGTCAGCCTGAAGGATACCTGATTCCCGCCTGGTTCATCCCAGCTACGCCCGGGTTACTCACCCTGCCACCTGAAGTGAGTAAAAACCCTGAAAGACATTCTGCCTGTGTGGAGTTATTCTGCGCCTTGTGGTTCTACGCATCTACACAGGGCCCTGGGGCTTGCCTCACTCTCAGGAGGCAATTCCAACTAACTGCATTCACCATCAGCCCCAGGCGTCCCTCAACCTGCAGTGGCGGTCCCCACTGACCGCAATACTGAGAGTGGCGTCACGACAAGAAGAAGATCTCCTACCTGTAACAAGATCCAGCCGAGTGGAGTCCCTGAAGGTAATGCACCGACACAACACCTGTGGGGCTTCACATATGTGTGACATATGGTGTGTGACATTTGGGGGCAGGGGCATAACTACCGCAGTCGCAGGGGTCAGAAGGAGCTGAGAGGTACTTGTTTTTTTATTTTCCTGGCTGCATGACACATATAGGCCCGGGAAAGCTGCCTGCATGATACATGGAGCCCCTGGTGGGGCTGGCTGGCAGGCTGCAGTACACATAGAAGCCCTGGGGGCTGGCTGCATGACACATGGAGACCCTGGGGGGGCTGGCTACATGACACATGGAGGCCCTGGGGGGGCTGGCTGCATGACACCTGGGGGGGGGGGCTGGCTGCATGACACATGGAGGCCCTGGGGGGGCTGGCTGCATGACACATGGAGGCCCTGGTGGGGCTGGCTGCATGACACATGGAGGTCCTGGGGGCTGGCTGCATGACACATGGAGGCCCTGGGGGGGCTGGCTGCATGACACATGGAGGCCCTGGGGGGGCTGGCTGCATGACACATGGAGGCCCTGGGGGGCTGGCTGCATGACACCTGGGGGGGCTGGCTGCATGACACATGGAGGCCCTGGGGGGGCTGGCTGCATGACACATGGAGGCCCTGGGGGGGCTGGCTGCATGACACATGGAGGCCCTGGGGGCTGGCTGCATGACACAGTGAGGCCCTGGGGGGGCTGGTTGCATGACACATGGAGGCCCTGGGGGGGCCGGCTGCATGACACATGGAGGTCCTGGGGAAGCTGGCTGCATGACACATGGAGGCCCTGGGGGGGCTGGCTGCATGACACATGGAGACCCTGGGGGGGCTGGCTGCATGACACATAGAGGCCCTGGGGGGGGCTGGCTGCATGACGCATAGAGGCCCTGGGGGGGCTGGCTGCATGACGCATAGAGGCCCTGGGGGGGCTGGCTGCATGACACATATAGGCCCGGAGGAAGCTGGCTGCATTACACATGGAGGCCCTGGTGGGGCTGGCTGCATGACACCTGGTGGGGCTGGCTGCATGACACATGGAGGCCCTGGTGGGACTGGCTGCATAATACATGGAGGCCTGGTGGTGCTGGCTGCATGATACATGGAGGTCTATGGGACTGCATAATAAACATGAAGGACACCTTATACATAGACTATAGCAGCGCATTATACATGGAGGTCTATGGGGCTGCATTATAATACATATAGGACTATGGGGGCTACATTATAATATATTGAGGACTATGGAGGCTACCTTACACATGGTCTGTGGGGGTGCATTATAAAGCATGGGGGACTGTGGTGCAGTATAAAATATGGAGAACTATGGGAAATGCATTATAATACATGGAGGACTATGGGGGTGCATTCTAATATATAAAGGGTTATGTGGGACCCTTTATACTATATGGAAGGCTATGTGGGGGCCATTATAGTATTTGGAGAACTATATATGAGGAAGGAAAAAGATACAAGTATGGGATGGGAATGTTTTGTGCTGAGGGAAAAGGGCTCTTTCCCATGCTCTGCTATACATCTCTCAGCACCCAGCTTTCCCAAGCTCTGCTATACATCTCTCAGCACCCAGCTTTCCCATGCTCTGCTATACATCTCTCAGCACCCAGCTTTCCCATGATCTGCTATACATCTCTCAGCACCCAGCTTTCCCATGCTCTGCTATACATCTCTCAGCACCCAGCTTTCCCATGCTCTGCTATACATCTCTCAGCACCCAGCTTTCCCATGCTCTGCTATACATCTCTCAGCACCCAGCTTTCCCATGATCTGCTATACCTCTCTCAGCACCCAGCTTTCCCATGCTCTGCTATACATCTCTCAGCACCCAGCTTCCCCATGCTCTGCTATACATCTCTCAGCACCCAGCTTTCCCATGCTCTGCTATACATCTCTCAGCACCCAGCTTTCCCATGCTCTGCTATACATCTCTCAGCACCCAGCTTTCCCATGCTCTGCTATACATCTCTCAGCACCCAGCTTTCCCATGCTCTGCTATACATCTCTCAGCACCCAGCTTTCCCATGATCTGCTATACATCTCTCAGCACCCAGCTTTCCCATGCTGTGATATGGGAAAGCTGGGTGCTGAGGGAAAGATGTATGACAGAGCATGGGAAAGCAGGGTGCTGATAGAGGGATTTTAGATCATGGGAAACCTGGGTGCTGTGGGTAAAAGCCAAGTGTCAGCATCATTATCTCGTACCCTAAGTGTTGTGTACATGGAGGGGGGCCCCGGTCCAAAGTTTGCACCAGGGCCCATCAAACTCTAGTTACGCCACTGCTCCTTTGTGTATAATCACTTTCTCCACATTTTTGATTGTATGGAGCTAAGTCATCCTGGACCTCAATTCAGGAAGAAACAGAAGGGACAAAAGTTTAGCAACAGTTTATAAACCATTTATTCCTTTTGGAGTAGAGTTGAATGGATTCACGGAAGTTCAATTCAGTGGGTTCTGACGAACTTTAGATAAAAATCGGGACCCAGACTTAACTTGAACCCCAAAGGAAGTCACCAATTGGGCAGTTCGGGTCTCCTCCCACATGCAGCCAGCTATAAACAGAGCACTTCCGGAGACGAGTGGGTGTGGTTTTTCCAATTGCACTGGGCCGAGCACTCCGAGCGCTGAGTATACCCGAGCACAGCGATGCTCGCGCAAGTGGTTTGCATATGTGAAGCACCCGAATTCTGTGTTTTTTGTAAAGTCTGTGTGTGGTACAAACACTGAATACTGAATCTTGGGTTCACTCATCATAAAAAAAAAAATAAATATATATATATATACACACACACACACACACACACACACACACACATATATCTACATATATACATGCAGTTGTGCAATACCCTGGCCCTGGCAGGTTTTTTGCTTTCTTGGCTTCTTTTTTTCAGAGAATATGATTGATAGCACAAAAACGTTTTTTCCCACTCATGGTTAGTGGTTGGGTGAAGCCATTTATTGTCATCTACTGTGTTTTCTCTTTTTAAATCATAATGTCAACCAAACACATCCAAATGCCCCTGATCAAAACTTCACATACCCCAGTTCTTAATACCGTGTATTGCCCCCTCTAACATCAATGACAGCTTGAAGACTTTTGTGGTAGTTGTGGATGAGGCTCTTTATTTTCTGAGCTGGTAAAGCTGCCCATTCTTCTTGGCAAAAAGCCCTCCGTTCCTATAAATTTCTGGACTTTCTTGCATGGCTCAATGATATTGAGGTCAGGAGACTGAGATGGCCACTCCAGAACCTTCACTTTGTTTTGATGTAGCCAATGACAGGTCGACTTGGCCTTGTGTTTTGGATCGTCATGTTGGAATGTCCAAGTACATCCCATGCGCAGTTTA
The DNA here is from genome assembly GCF_048569485.1 of Anomaloglossus baeobatrachus. Lineage (NCBI taxonomy): Eukaryota > Metazoa > Chordata > Amphibia > Anura > Aromobatidae > Anomaloglossus > Anomaloglossus baeobatrachus. Next base: position 536,574,420 of record NC_134358.1, on the reverse strand, counting down.
CGGGTTGATGAGTTCAAATTTGCCTCTAGTATTTGCTGGTAACATGCTGCATTCATCTTTCCTTCAACTTTAACCAAGTTTCCTGTGCCTTTGTAGGTCACACATCCCCACATCATTAGTGATCCACCTCTGTCCTTTACAGTAGGAATGGTGATCCTGTCATCATAGGCCTTGTTGACACCTCTCGAAATGTAAGGTTTATGGTTGTGGCCAAAAAGTTTGATTTTGATCTCATCACTTCAAATTATATTGTTTCAGAAGTTTGGAGGCTTGTCTCTGTGCTGTTTGGCATATTGTAGGAGAGATACTTTGTGGCATTTGTGTAGTAATAGCTTTCATCTGGAGACTCAACCATGCAGCCCATTTTTCTTCAAGTGCCTCCTGATTGTGCATCTTGAAACAGCCACACCGTTAGTTGTCAGTGAGTTCTGTATTACAGCTAAAGTTATTTGTGGGTTTTTCTTTGCATCCCGAACAATTTTCCTGGCAGTTGTGGCCAAAATGTTTGTTGGTCTACTTGATTGTGGTTTGATTTTTACAGAGCCCCTGATTTTCCATTTGTTAATCACAGTTTGAACATTGCTGACTGGCATTATCAATTCCTTGGATATCTTTTTGTATCCCTTTCTTGTTTTATACAGTTCAACTATCTTTTCCTGGAGATCCGTTGACAATTCTTTTGCCTTCCCCATAACTCACAATCCAGAAACGTCAGTGGCTGGATAAAAGATGCAAGCGTCTGTCTGGATCCCAAAAACTCACTCAGCTTTTATGCACACACACTGATTACAAGCAAACAGATCACAGGTGAGGATGTTACCTTTATCAGCCACTCAAACCCTTTGTGTTGACTTCTGTGCATGTTACCAGACCAAAATCACGACGGTATGTGAACTTTTGATCAGGGTCATTTGGATGTTTTTGGTTGTCATTATAATTTAAAAAAGAGAAAACAGTAGTTTGACAATAAAAGGCTTCACCCAACCACTAACCATGAGTGGAAAAAAAGTTTTTGTTTTATCAATCATATTCTCTGATAAAAGGCCAAGAAAGCAAATATCTACCGGGGTATGTAAACTTTTGAGCACAAGTATATATGTATATGTATATATATATATATATATATATATATATACAGTACAGACCAAAAGTTTGGACACACCTTCTCATTCAAAGAGTTTTCTTTATTTTCATGACTCTGAAAATTGTAGATTCACATTGAAGGCATCAAAACTATGAATTAACATATGTGGAATGAAATACTTAACAAAAAAGTGTGAAACAACTGAAAATATGTCTTATATTCTAGGTTCTTCAAAGTAGCCACCTTTTGCTTTAATTACTGCTTTGCATACTCTTGGCATTCTCTTGATTAGCTTCAAGAGGTAGTCACCGGAAATGGTTTTCCAACAGTCTTGAAGGAGTTCCCAGAGATGCTTAGCACTTGTTGGCCCTTTTGCCTTCACTCTGCGGTCCAGCTCACCCCAAACCATCTTGATTGGGCTCAGGTCTGGTGACTGTGAAGGCCAGGTCATCTGGTGTAGCACCCCATCACTCTCCTTCTTAGTCAAATAGCCCTTACACAGCCTGGAGGTGTGTTTGGGGTCATTGTCCTGTTGAAAAATAAATGCTGGTCCAACTAAACACAAACTAAGCGCAAACCAGATGGAATAACATGCCGCAGCAAGATGCTATGGTAGGCATGCTGGTTCAGTATGCCTTCAATTTTGAATAAATCCCCAACAGTGTCACCAGCAAAGCACCCCCACACCATCACACCTCCTCCTCCATGAGTCATGGTGTGAACCAGGCATGTAGAGTCCATCCATTCACCTTTTCTGCGTCGCACAAAGACACGGTGGTTGGATCCAAAATATCTCAATTTTGGACTCATCAGACCAAAGCACAGATTTCCAATGGTCTAATGTCCATTCCTTGTGTTCTTTAGCCCAAACAAGTCTCTTCTGCTTGTTGCCTGTCCTTAGCAGTGGTTTCCTAGCAGCTATTTTACTATGAAGTCTCCTCTTAACAGTTGTTCTAGAGATGTGTCTGCTGCTAGAACTCTGTGTGGCATTGACCTGGTCTCTAATCTGAGCTGCTGTTAACCTGCGATATCTGAGGCTGGTGACTCAGATAAACTTATCCTCCGCAGCAGAGATGACTCTTGGTCTTCCTTTCCTGGAGCGGTCCTCATGTGAGCCAGTTTCTTTGTAGCGTTTGATGGTTTTTGCCATTGCGCTTGGGGACACTTTCAAAGTTGACTGACTGACCTTCATTTCTTAAAGTAATGATGGCCACTCGTTTTTCTTTGCCTAGCTGTTTTTTTCTTGCCATAATACAAATTCTACCAGTCTATTCAGTAGGACTATCAGCTGTGTATCCACCAGACTTCTGCACAACACAACTGATGGTCCCAACCCCATTTATAAGGCAAGAAATCCCACTTATTAAACCTGACAGGGCACACCTGTGAAGTGAAAACCATTTCCGGTGACTACCTCTTGAAGCTCATCAAGAGAATGCCAAGAGTGTGCAAAGCAGTAATCAAAGCAAAAGGTGGCTACTTTGAAGAACCTAGACTATAAGACATATTTTCAGTTGTTTCACATGTTTTTAAGTATTTCATTCCACATGTGTTAATTCATAGTTTTGATGTCTTTAATGTGAATCTACAATTTTCAGAGTCCTAAAAATAAAGGAAACTCTTTGGATGAGAAGGTGTGTCCAAACCTTTGGTCTGTACGGTATATATATATATATATATATATATATATATATATATATGCTGTATATATATATATATACAGATTTCAATATGCCCTGCTGATCATGTAGGAAGGGTTCCGTAGAATCCATTGTTATATCCCTCCTCCTGAATATATTAATTGCTGCACTATATATACGCTGTGTTAGGACAATTTTCTCAGCATTTCAGTTGTTATTTACATATTTAAATATATTCTTTAAGGATGAGAATAAATAACTCATTTGTCATAAGCCTGTCAGTCCACAAAAGTTTTAAGTTAAATATAATGAGCGCCTTAATTAAAAACGAAGCAAAGTAACTACAGTAATTTAATTGTACATTAATCATAGCCGGGAATGCCTGTCGCATTGACAGATTTATACAGCAAAACAGCAGGGTATTATTGACAACAAATATAGGAGATTTATTTTAATCCTTTAATTCCAAAAAGTTAAGTATATAAATTGTCTCATTATTAATTCAGTTGTAAAGCCTCACACATTATCAACAGCAGTAGATGCAATTACATTTATTGCTATTGTCATATTTTTTGTTTTAGGACTCGTTGAGGATTATGATCAACCAATTATGTTATCTGCAAAATATACTTTCTTTCTGTGAAACATTTCCCTCATTTAGGCTGGGGCCACACGAGCGTATGGCATCCGATGAGAGTGCATCGGATGCTTCTCACAGCCCCTGCTGTTCTCTGAGCATGAGCCAAGCGTCATACCACTATGATCCGATCCTGCAATCAGATCACAGCTGCGGAGGAGAGGGAAGGATTAGGCTATGTTTGCAACTGAGCGTTTTTGTGTGTTTTTGGGCTCAAAACTGCATGACTTTCCTTCCCCAGCAAAGTCTATGATTTTTCATTTTTGCTGTCCGCACATAACTTTCTTTTTTAGCTGCGTTTTTGAGCAAAAAAAAAAAATGGACATGTCAATTCTTTCCTGCGTTTTACTGTGTTTTTCACCCATGCAATGCATTGGAAAAACGGAACAAAATGCAGTGATCAAAAACGCAGCAAAACCCAGCCAAAAACACATGCGTTTTTACCGGTGCATTTTTGTCACGGGTGCGTTTTTTTTCCTTTTTGTGCTTTTTTTGCGGCCAAAAATGCACGAAAACACAGCGTCAAAAAAACGCTCTGTGCGCACATAGCCTTAGGGTGCGACCGCACTTTGCTTTTTACTGCTTTTTACCTGCTTTTTTGCTGCTTTTTCAACTGCAGCATTTAATGCCAAAATGGTTGTGTTCTGCTTTTCAAGCAAAGTCTATGGGAATTTGGTTTTCTAGACCGCACTATGCAGTTCAAACTGCTGCCTTTTTGTTGCAGAACTTTGGTCAAAAACTCAGCTTTGCAGTGCAAAACCCAAATGGCAAAAACAATTTACATGTCAATTGTTTTGCCATTTGGGTTTTGCACTGCAAAGCTGAGTTTTTGACCAAAGTTCTGCAACAAAAAGGCTGCAGTTTGAACTGCATAGTGCGGTCTAGAAAACCAAATTCCCATAGACTTTGCTTGAAAAGCAGAACACAACCATTTTGGCATTAAACGCTGCAGTTGAAAAAGCAGCAAAAAAGCAGGTAAAAAGCAGGTAAAAAGAAAAGTGCGGTTGCACCCAAAAACTTCCTATCTCCTCCATTGCCAGCTGATGTGATTATCGCACTGCACTCCGGTGTCATCTGAGTGCAATGCAATGTTTCACTCGTACCCATATACTTGTATGGGTGCAAGTGAAAATGGATCGAATTCCACCCACAGCATGCTGCAACTGTTTTCTTGCTACAATTAGGGCTGAGAAAATAATCACAGATGGGAACGGCCCCATAGAGTAACATGGGTCCGGGTGGAATACGAATCTGTTTTACTTGCCGTGTGTCCTAGCCCTTAAAGGAGATCTATGGAACTATTGTTCACTAAAGGTGGCTTTACATGCTACAACATCGCTAAAGCGATGTTGTTGGGGGTCACGGATTTTGTGACGCACATCCGGCCACGTTAGCGATATCATTGCGTGTGACACCTATTAGCGATTTTGAATTGTTGCAAAAACGTTCAAAATCGCTAATCGGTGACATCCCCCCTAATCTCAATTATCGTTGCTGCTGCAGTAATGATGTTGTTCCTCGTTCCTGCGGCAGCACACATCGCTATGTGTGACACCGCAGGAACGAGGAACCTCTCCTTACCTGCGTCCCGCCAGCAATGAGGAAGGAAGGAGGTGGGGGGAATGTTCGTCCCGCTCATCTCTGCCCCTCCGCTTTGATTGGGCGGCCGCTTAGTGACGTCGCGGTGATGTCGCGGTGACGCCGAACGCACCTCCCCCTTGAGGGAGGGATTGTTCGGCAATCACAGCGACGTCGCAGAGCAGTTATCTGCATGTGACGCTGCCATTGCGATAATGTTCGCTACGGCAGTGATCACCACATATCGTTACAACGACGGGGGCGGGTGTTATCGCGCTCGACATCACTAGCAATTGCTAGCGATGTCGTAGCGTGTAAAGCGGCCTTTAGACCTAATGAGGATAGTGTAGTTACTTTGAAAATCCATATTAGAATGGTTGTACTGGATTTTTTTCATATCCTGACACTTGAGAAGAGTCCAACTTAGGCCCCCTTCACACGCACGTGTCTCCAGTACGTGTTTGGCAGTCTTCTCACATACCGGAGACATGTACACACTAAACCTAGGTATTCCTATGGTTTTGGACACACGTAAGTATTTGCTCACGGAACGTGTGTCCGTTCCGTACTTACATGTGTCCGTAAGTTTCTCACGCCAACATGTTCGTTTTCTCTTTGGCATCACGGGTGTTACACGGAACGCAAATGTGTCACACATAACACACACGGACCACATGGATGTGTTCCGTGTGACACGCACCGGAGAGAAGACATGTGTCTGTGAGAAAAAAAACCAAACCTTTACTCACCTTCTCCAGCCCTGCTGTCTCTGCCGCTGCTGTCACTTGCTGCCGACCACCGCTCATTATGCTCATTGAATATTCACTTCACTGCGGCTTGAAGCGTCAGCAGCGGGGAGTCGTCAGGACCGGAGGCCAAAGATAAGCACCACAGACAGCGAAGCCAGGGACAGGTGAGTAGAAAGTTTCCGTTCTCCGTGTGTTATCACGGATAACACACGGAGAACACACGTGAGCCATAAACACGGCTTACGGAGGGCAAAACGCACCTTTGACACGTCCGTGAAAAACGTGCGTGGTTTTTAACGGACGTGTGAAAGAGGCCTTAAGCTGAATTCATATAATTGCAATCTTCAACACAAATTCATATAGCTGTCCTGACTTGGCTTTTCAAAGTAAATACACCAGCCTCATCAAGTCCGATATTATTTTAATTATAGATGCAATTTGTATTGTGAAATCTGCTACCAATCTGATATTTTCATATCTGCTTTGCATTATAATGCTACCGGTAGCATAATGGATGTAATTTTTGGAAATCTCCTCCACACAACACAAAGAAAAGCTGCATTGTGAATTGACCAATGTTGCAGATTTGTCATTTTATGCTGCGGGTATTTAAAGCAATGCAAAAGGGGAAATCGGCAGTAAATCCCCAGAGGAAGCCACAGCGAAACCTGCACAAATTAAATCAAAAGATTTGCAGCAAGTTTGTGTCAAAAATAAACATATCCAATGAATTACGGTATAAGGGCTTATTCAGACAGCTATTCTATTCAAGTACAAGAAAAATGGACAACTTTTTTGGATCAGAATTGGATCAGTTTGATTGAACTGTGGCTCGAGTGTCTTCGATTTTTCTCTTACGTGGAGAAAGATAAAAAATTCTCCTCCTCCTCCATTCTAAAGGGTGCTTTACACGCTGCGACATCGCTAACGATATATTGTCGGGGTCACGTCGTTACTGACGCACATCCGGCGCCGCTAGCCACATCGCAGCGTGTGACACCAAGGAGCGACGATCAAAGAGCGCAAAAACGTGAAAAATCGCTGCTTGTTGACACGTCGCTCCTTTCCCAAATATTGTTGCTGCTGCAGGTACGATGTTGTTCGTCATTCCTGCAGCAGCACACATCGCTATGTGTGACACTGCAGGAACGACGAACATCTCCTCACCTGCGTCCACCGGCAATGAGGAACGAAGAAGGTGGGCGGCATGTTCCGGCCGCTCATCTCCACCCCTCCTCTTCTATTGGAAGGCTGCCGTGTGACGTCGCTGTGACGCCGCACGAACCGCCCCCTTAGAAAGAAGGCGGTTTGCCGGCCAGAGCGACGTCGCAGGGAAGATAAATCCGTGTGACGGGTGTAAGCAATGTTTTGCGCCACGGGCAGCGATTTGCCCATTAGCGCACAACCGACGGGGGCGGGTACGCTTGCTAGTGATATCGGTACCGATATCACAGCGTGTAAAGTACCCTTAACAGTCCGTGAAAATCGGACTAGACTCGGATGTCATCAGATGTCCGATTTTGTCTCTCACCCGTAGACTTGCATTGCCGATTTTGATCCAACATCTTTCCGGAATTTTCCTCATCATCTACGAAAAATCACGGTCATGTGAATATGGCCCTATCGACTATCACAGATACAAGGGCTAACCATGAAAGCTACGCAGAGCACTTTTACATGAAAAATGGACGTCTGAGCCCTAAGAGAGTGTGTTGTGAGCGTACCTTGTGACATTTGCTGGAATCTTCAATGGTGTGAACCTGTGTTATATCAACTGTTTTTACACAAGAGGGATAATGGCTCCTCCTCGGTATGACTGTTCCTGAACATTCACTGCTGACGGTCGGCTGTAAATAATCCTCACGTCCTGCACAGTTTATATGGTTGTCTCTGTAATTCTAGAATTAAATGAAAAGAACAGAGCAGAATGCTTTACTGTTTGGCTAAAAGGGATTTTTTTTATTGCAGACACTAGCAATTTGTTAAAACAGAATATACAGTGCCTTGCGAAAGTATTCACCCTCCTTGACATCTTTCGTGTTGTGCTACCGCACAAATTCAAATTTCACTGGTTTTTTTTGGATAGTTTGCCTCAGTTCATGTAAAGAACATTCCTACAACTGTGAACATTTGGTTTTCTTTTTATTTTAAAGCGAACCACAAATAGGACAAAATAACTGAAAACTTCAGTGTGCATAACTATTCACCCCCTAAAGTCAGTACTACACTGTGTGCAGAATTATTAGGCAAATGAGTATCTTTATACATGTTGTCCTACTCCAAGCTGTATAGGCTTGAGAGCCAACTACCAATTAAGTAAATCAGGTGATGTGCGTCTCTGTAATGAGGAGGGGTGCGATGTAATGACATCAACACCCTATATAAAGGTGTGCTTAATTATTAGGCAACTTCCTTTCCTTTGGCAAAATGGGTCAGAAGAGAGATTTGACAGGCTCTGAAAAGTCCAAATTGTGAGCTGTCTTGCAGAGGGATGCAGGAGTCTTGAAATTGACAAACTTTTGAAGCGTGATCACCGAACAATCAAGTGTTTCATGGCAAATAGCCAACAAGGTCACAAGAAGCGTGTTGGGCAAAAAAGGTGCAAAATAACTGCCCACGAATTGAGGAAAATCAAGGGTGAAGCGGCCAAGATGCCTTTTGCCACCAGTTTGGCCATATTTCAGAGCTGCAACGTTACTGGAGTATCAAAAAGCACAAGGTGTGCCATACTCAGGGACATGGCCAAGGTAAGGAAGGCTGAAAAACCACCACCTCTGAACAAGAAACATAAGATAAAACGTCAAGACTGGGCCAAGAAAGATCTTAAGACTGATTTTTCAAAGGTTTCATGGACTGATGAAATGAGAGTGACTCTTGATGGTCCAGATGGATGGGCCAGAGGCTGGGTCAGTAAAGGGCAGAGAGCTCCACTCCGACTCAGACGCCAGCAAGGTGGAGGTGGGGTACTGGTATGGGCTGGTATTATCAAACATGAACTTATGGGACCTTTTCGGGTTGAGGATGGAGTGAAGCTCAACTCCCAGACCTACTGCCAGTTTCTGGAAGACAACTTCTTCAAGCAGTGGTACAGGAAGAAGTCGGTATTGTTCAAGAAAAACATGATTTTCATGCAGGACAATGCTCCATCACATGCATCCAACTACTCCACAGTGTGGCTGGCCAGTAAAGGTCTAAAAGGTGAAAAAATAATGATATGGCCCCCTTGTTCACCTGATCTGAACCCCATAGAGAACCTGTGGTCCCTTATAAAATATGAAATCTACAGGGAGGGAAAGCAGTACACCTCTCGCAACAGTGTCTGGAGGCTGTGGTGGCTGCTGCACACAATGTTGATCGTAAACAGATCAAGCAACTGACAGAATCTATGGATGGTCGTCTGCTGAGTGTCATCATAAAGAAAGGTGGCTATATTGGTCACTAATTTTTTTGGGGTTTTGTTTTTGCATGTCAGAAATGTTTATTTCTAAATTTTGTGCAGTTATATTGGTTTACCTGGTGAAAATAAACAAGTGAGATGGGAATATATTTGTTTTTACTAAGTTGCCTAATAATTCTGCACAGTAATAGTTACCTGCACAAACAGATATCCTCCTAAGATAGCCAAATCTAAAAAAAAAAACCACTCCAACTTCCAAAAATATTACGCTTTGATATTTATGAGTCTTTTGGGTTGATTGACAACATAGTTGTTGATCAATAATAAAAAAAGTCCTCTAAAATACAACTTGCCTAATAATTCTGCACATGGTGTAGGTAGTACCTCCTTTTGCAGCATTACAGCTGCAAGTCGATTTGGATATGAGCTTTCCACATCTTGGCACTGGGATTTTTGCCCATTCCTCAAGGCAAAACTGCTCCAGTTCCTTCAAGTTAGATGGTTTCCTCTTGTGAACGGCAATCTTCAAGTCTGACCACACATTCTCAATTGGATTAAGGTCTGAGCTTTGACTAGGCCACAGGGATACATTTACACGTTTCCCCTTAAACCTGTAAAGCACTGCAGAATATTTGGTGCTATATAAATAAAGATTATTATTAATATTATTATTAATAATAATATTATTAAACCACGTGAGTGTTGCTTTAGCAGTAGCTTTGGGTCATTGTCTTGTTGGAAGGTGAACCTCCATCCCAGTCTCAAGTCACTGACAGACTGAAACAGGTTGAACTCAAGAATATCTCTGTATTTCGCACCATCCATCTTCTCCTCGATTCAGGCCATTTTCCCTGTCCCTATTGTGGAAAAACATCCCCACAGCATGATGCTACCACCACCATGCTTCACTGTGGGAATGGTGTTGTTGGGGTGATGAGCTGTGTTAGTTTGGTGCCAGACATAGAGTTTACCTTGGTGGCAAAATGTTAAATTTTGGTCTCATCTGACCACAGCACCTTTATCCATACATTTGGGGAGTCTCCCACATGTCTTTAACCCTAGAACGCGCAAGCAATTCAATCTACCATAGAAAACAAATGACCTAGCAGGCCTGCGAGGCCCCAGGTATGCGTTCTAGGGTTAAGCAAATTTGAAAAGAGCCTTCCAATATTTGGCTTTGAGTAAAGGCTTTTTTCCTGCCAGTGTACGGCTTATTGTGGTCGTATGGACAGATACTCCAGTCTCTGCTTGGGAATTCTACAGCTCCTTCAGGGTTACCTTTGGTCTCTGTGCTGCCACTCTGATTAACGCCCTCCTTGTCCAGGGTGAGAGTTTTGGTGGGCGGCCCTGCCTTGGCAGGTTTGTTGTGGTACGGTGTTCTTTCCATTTGATGATAATGGATTTGATGGTGCTCTGGAGGATCATCAGAGATCGGGATATAATTTTAGAACCCAACCCTGACTTTTACTTTTTTCTTGTCTCTGATTTGTTTGGAGATCTCCTTGGCCTTCATGGGGTTGTTTGGATATCTCATTAGTCTTCATAGTGTTGTTTGGAGATCTTCTTGGTCTTCATAGTGTTGTTTGGAGATCTCCTTGGTCTTCATGGTGTTGTTTGGAGATCTCCTTGGTCTTCATGGTGTTGTTTGGAGATCTCCTTCGTCTTCATGGTGTTGTTTGGAGATCTCCTTGGTCTTCATAGTGTTATTTGGAGATCTCCTTGGTCTTCATAGTGTTGTTTGGCGATATTCTTGGTGTTCATGGTGTTGTTTGGTTAGTGGTGCCTCTTAGTGGTGCTGCAGCCTCTGTGGCCCTTCAGAAAATATGACAGACCTTCTGACAGACCCGGGGACACTTAGATTCCACACAGGTGGACTTCCTTTCACTAAGCATGTGACTTATGAAGGTAATTGCTTGCAACAAAAATTTTTAGGGACTTCACAGCAAAAGGGGTGATGACATATGCACATAGCAATTTTTATTAATTTTATCCCAGACATTTTATTTTTCCTTATATTTTTCTGACGTTATTACCCCAACTTAGACTAGATTACAAAAATATTTAAACACGGGTTGAAATGTAACAGCATAAGTAAAAAGCCAAACGGGTTGAGGGTGAATACTTTCGCAAGGCAATGTATTCATTTAAGCTACATATGTCCCAGAAGGAGCCCAGGTTGGGTGAAACTCAATGTGAAATAACCTATAGATTCCATGGTCAAAACCAAGTGTGACATCTAAAGAATTTAATTACATTTAAAAATGATAAAATAAAACTACAACATGTCCTATAAAAAAAAACCCCAAATCCTCCCTGTAAATGGAAAAATATCTTTACTATCGTTATAGATCATAAAAGATCCCAAAAAAGATGATCCCGAAATGGATAATTAATATTATTTTACCCTTAGATAAAGCAAAACACCATTGGCAGGGGCCTTTCGGATCCCGGCAAGGCTAGGAGTCACCGTGAATTTGCCAAATCTGTCAGTGAAGGGGACCTCTGGGTCTCCCAGCAACCAGGTCCCGATTGAAGGCAACAGTCCAACCGTTAGAGAGAGACACCGCCACCGCCAAGGCACCAGTTTCTCAGGGCCAGCGCCTGCGGGCAAAGAGGGGCTCCTCCGGCACATATCCAAGCGGGGGAGCGGGTTACCGGTGGGAACCCATCGCTACCAACTTAGACTTAGGCGGGCTTTGCACACTACGACATCGCAGGTGCGATGTCGGTGGGGTCAAATCGAAAGTGACGCACATCCGGCGTCACTTGCGATGTCGTAGTGTGTAAATCCTAGATGATACGATGAACGAGCGCAAAATCGTCGTCATCGTATCATTGCTGCAGCCTCCGACATTTCCATAATGCCGGGGGAGCGACAGGTACAATGTAGTTCCTCGATCCTGCGGCCGCACACATCGCTATGTGTGAAGCCGCAGGAGCGAGGAACTTCACCTTACCTGCCTCCCGGCTGCAATGAGAAGGACGGAGGTGGGCGGGATGTTTACATCCTGCTCATCTCCGCCCCTCCACTTCAATTGGCCGCCTGCCGTGTGACGTCACTGTGACGCCGCACGACCCGCCCCCTTAGGAAGGAGGCGGGTCGCCGGCCAGAGGGACGTCGCACGGCAGGTATGTGCGTGTAAAGCTGCCGTAGCGATAATAATCGCTACGGCAGCTTTCACTATATATCGAACGTGCGACGGGGGCGGGACTATCGCTGCAGCATCGGTAACACATTGTTACCGATGTTGCAACGTGCAAAGCCCGCCTTAGGTGCAGGAAAAGGGACCGTCACCGTCAACTACTGGGGAAAAGCAACAGCAGCCGTCCGTGGGAACCGTCTTTCCAGCCGTGTGTTTTACCGAGAACTGTGTCCCCGTCTCAGGCTGAGTGAGTACCACAGTGCCGTGAGGCACAGCGCTGCCCCCGCGTCCCTGCACCCCACCAAGCCCTGCACCGGCCCCGCCATCCCTCATCCCCCAACTCATCACTGGGCCCCGGGACGACCACCCCCTTCCCACGGAGGGGAGAATCAACAACTTCGCTGCTCCCTGTCACCGCTCCCGGGATCCCCATACAGAGCAGCGGTGGTGTCCATACAATCACCACAACCGTGGGTGGCGTCACAGACAATAAACAATCCCAAAAACCAATCCCCTTTCACTCACGGGCGAGGAGCGCCGCTCGAGTCCCCGGGATCCGGCTCATCGCTCGAGCCACCGAGCAGCAGCAGGCCGCAGCAGCAGCGGCAGCCGGACCCGAGCAGTGGGAGAGCGCAGCGTCCCCTCCTCCGCCCGCGACAGGTTTCCATCCAGTCACCTATTGTGTCCAGTGTTGGAGGTCACACTGGTAGTCTACGCTCAGTAGATCAGTCTCATTGCTTGATTCTCGGGTACATTTACAAGTTTCTAAAACTGTTTGTGTGACATAAAACTACTTATTTCTAAACAGGCAACAGGACAATAAATAAAAAATATATCCTACAGTGAAAAATCGTGTGGACAGAATGTAAAAAGCTTCCTGTCTGAATTATAGAAATGGCACGGCAGTTTGCCCTGGGCCGGCTTCACAGATGATTATTTGGCCCCAGGTCTTTAGTTCTAGATCTGTGGTGAGTGTAAATTCCATATTACTTTTGATTCTATTAGTTTTTGCATAATTAGTGATTGTCTTTTATATCCTAATTAAGCAGTGAAGAAATTCTCAGCCGCATTATTTCCTAATGGCAAAACCCAGTTAAATGATCTTCTGATATATTATAGATATCACATATATTATACATAGATAAAGCAAATGGATGAAAACTTTGTTCTCAAACAACCACTGATTTTCAGAAAGAAATTGCTGTATAAAATGCCTAAAGGGAATTTAATGGTTTTGGTTTGTACAGGATATGTCATACATGTCTGATAGATCGGCACTTACACCATGCGGCATTCCGATTTCAATGGACTATGATTGTCATATGTATATTTGTCATATATTTTGTAAATTGATTCATTTTTATTATTTTTTGTATAGTTATCCATTTTTGCACATGTCAATTTAATTGGGTTTCGATGCATCATGGGTTCTGCCATGTTCCATGATGGCGCTTTTTGATGCACTTTTGGTATTTTCCTTAAATACTAAGTTGCTGTTACCTAATGTGACTTTTCTCTTTTGTCTTCTCTTCAGTTGTTATGTTTTCTCTTTTTTATTTTGCCATTTCTTTGAATCTGCCCCTATCACTTTCCACACATATGAGCTATATACTGTTGCCAGGAAGTCTTTGCCCTTATCCAAGATGGCACCCAGAATTTTTCCCTTTGTGCTTTTGAGTAATTGGCTTATCATCATAATGTATTAAATATTTTGTGTTCATTTTTTATTTTGTCCTTTTATACACATCACTTTAATTAGGTTTCAGAGCATCATGGATGTTGCCATGTTCCAAGATGGCGCTTTTTGATTCCCTTTGGGTCTCCCCATACACACAAATCTTTCATTATGAAATGTTCTTTCTTTATCCTGTCTTTTCTTTAATTCTAGCCTTAGCGTTTACCTTCCCTCACCTTTTTCACTCTGCACTTGAAACCTTACATATATTTGAGCTGTTTACTGGTGCCAGGGAGCCTTTGCCCTTGTCCAATATGGCACATGCTCAGTCCTCTCCTGCAGCCATGCACAGCACTGATGCTCTTACACATCGACGTGCAGGGATATATAACATCACGGGGAATTTCCTTCTATTCCGCACACCGTGCATGATGCTTAATGCGCTCTGCAGTAAGACATGGACGTGACTGAGCATGCACCGATAACAGAATTTGAATCATGGCTAACTGTGGAAAGTACTATATAACAGTGACCAGACACACATGGTATGACGACCTCCTGAGGAAGCCCATGCGAAACACATGTTGAGGTTGCGCAGATACTATTAAGAAAATGAACCAGTATTGGGAATATAAATGGGTTCTGTGTAATATGTCGGAAACATGCCAATGAGAAAAGGAGGTGTATATAGGGTGTGAGGGGGTGACAGGGGCCAGATAGAAAGGTGGGTTGGAGTGGAGCACTTAGTTCCCCACTAGATGGCACAGGTTCTGTCGCGGGTGGAGGAGGGGACGCTGCGCTCTCCCACTGCTCGGGTCCGGCTGCCGCTGCTGCTGCGGCCTGCTGCTGCACGGTGGCTCGAGCGATGGGCCGGATCCTGGGGACTCGAGCGGCGCTCCTCGCCCGTGAGTGAAAGGGGATTGGTTTTTGGGATTGTTTATTGTCCGTGACGCCACCCACGGTTGTGGTGATTGTATGGAAACCACCGCTGCTCTGTATGGGGATCCTGGGAGCGGTGACAGGGAGCAGCAAAGTTGTTGGTTCTCCCCTCCGTGGGTGGGGGGTGGTCGTCCCGGGGCCCAGTGATGAGTTGGGGGATGAGGGATGGCGGGGCAGGTGCAGGGCTTGGTGGGGTGCAGGGACGCGGGGGCAGCGCTGTGCCTCACGGCACTGTGGTACTCACTCAGCCTGAGACGGGGACACAGTTCTCGGTAAAACACACGGCTGGAAAGACGGTTCCCACGGACGGCTGCTGTTGCTTTTCCCCAGTAGTTGACGGTGACGGTCCCTTTTCCTGCACCTAAGTCTATGTTGGTAGCGATGGGTTCCCACCGGTAACCCGCTCCCCGGCTTGGATATGTGTCGGAGGAGCCCCTCTTTGCCCGCAGGCGCTGGCCCTGAGAAACTGGTGCCCTGGCGGTGGCGGTGTCTCTCTCTAACGGTTGGACTGTTGCCTTCAATCGGGACTTAGGTGTTGGGAGACCCAGGAGGTCCCCTTCACTGATGGATTTGGCAAATTCACGGCGACTCCTAGCCTTGCCGGGATCCGAAAGGCTTCTGCCAATGGTGCTGGCTTCTCTTCGTATACCGCTCCGGTACCGCCGGGCCACCACCCGTCCACGGTCCTTTCGGCAACCTCCAAGCAGCCTCTCCTGCAGACGGTCACCGTCGTCTGCTAACCTTGCTGTTCTCAGTCCGGGGCACACACCCGGACCAACTTCAGGCTTTCTCAACTGTCACTTTCTCTTCCACTTTACTCCTCTCACTTGCTCCTCTACCACTTCACTCTTAAACTGATCTCTAACTTTTCTGCCTGGTTTTCCCGCCTCCAGGGCTGTGAACTCCTTGGTGGGCGGAGCCAACCGCCTGGCCCACCCCCTGGTGTGGACATCAGCCCCTGGAGGAAGGCAACAAGGATTTTTGTGTAGCTTTGGTGTACCTATCCGGAGTGTAGGGTGTGGTGGTGTCATGACCTGTGACCCCTGGCTTGCCCAGGGCGTCACATTCCCCTTAGCAAAATGCAGACCGTCCGCGGGCTGCCCGTCCAACACTGGTTTTATTTTTCTGAAAAGATAAAAAAAACCATAAAAGTATAATAACTTCATCCCACAGCGGGAGGCACTTTTCTTAAACGTTACGGTAACATTTTTAACGGTTGCTGCTGCCGCTCTCTCCCACCCAAGTAACCTGGCCCTGATGCTGCCCCTAAGAAACAGGCAGCACCCCTTGACCCCAGTCCTGAACCAGTTACCCGAGCGGGATCTGTCCTTCCCCTCCAAAGGGTAGCCACCGGTTCCGGTGGTGGCTGGGCCCCAGCCTGCTCCACTGCGGGCCCTCCCTCCAAACTGCCTCTCTGGAGGCGGTAACGGTTAGCTGCAACAAAACATTTTTATTTACATGCCACTAACATTTGTGGTTGCCCTGCAAGTTCTCAGGCCTGTTCATAGAAGTTTCTATGCATAAACTATGGATGGTCCCCACGGGGACAACAATGCCGGCAACGGCCGGTTCCAAATCACGGTAATCAGGTAAATCCTCGGTTTAATCACTTATCATCTTTTGCAAAACTTTCAACTTTTAAACACACACATGGTGGTCCCAACGGGGACTGTGCAACGGTGCTCCGCTGCCCTTACTCTGATTCTTCAGCTGAGGCGGATCCATCCTCCGCCACCAGCATATCAAACATGCACTGACATGCCTGCTGTGACAGGGGTGCCTGGTATCCATTTCCACCAGTGCGCGGGGTGTAGAAAACCACTGGGTCTCCTTCATAGCGGGGACGCTCACTTGCCCCCTCTAACTCAGCAGTGGGCCCGGGGCCGGAGTCATCATCAATTAGTCCTGCGTTAGGCGGGTTGCTGCCAGCTGCCGCAGCCTCCTGGCCTCCAGCATCCAGCACATCAGATCCTTCTGCAGTAGCACGGGGCAGCAGGTCAGGCGAGTTTACACTGAGGCGCCCCATAAGTAACGGCAGGGATGATGCATAGGTCGAGACTAGGCCGGGCCCCTCAGCCTCAGCGGCCGATCCCTCGGGAATACAGGGGCGTGGGTCTCTTACCCGCTCCTCCAAATCCTCTTCCACCTCGCGTCTCCGCATAGCAGCCACTACGTCCGCAATGTCGGTCTCCCACTCCTCTAGGAGGAGCTGCATATGGGCTTGCAGACGGTTATTCAACGGGGCAGTCCGGTCTCTCAGCCACATCGCCGTGCCGGGTGTGGGAGCGTACTCGTTGACGGTCGGACTGTACATCTTGGCAATCGTGCCTTCCAGGAACCCAGTATCCCTGCAGAGTCCTGGCGTCTCTGCTTTTATAGCCGCGGCTACATGCACTCAGTCGCCATTTCGTCCCCCTTAGCCTCTTTCCGTCCCCTTCTCTATCGGGGCGGAGTTTTGACCTTCGCGCCTCCGCTACTCGATAAGACGCTCGAGCGGGAACTCTTTGCGCCAAAGATGGCGGCTTCTGAAATTTTCCGGCCGGACACCTCCGGCGGTCACAAGGCGCACCTCTACCCAATGGCAGAGCGGTAAGATCCTGTTCGTGACGCCAAGTTGTCGCGGGCGGAGGAGGGGACACTGCGCTCTCCCACTGCTCGGGTCCGGCGGCCGCTGCTGCTGCGGCCTGCTGCTGCTCGGTGGCTCGAGCGATGGGCCGGATCCCGGGGACTCAAGCAGCGCTCCTCGCCCGCGAGTGAAAGGGGATTGGTTTTTGGGATTGTTTATTGTCCGTGACGCCACCCACGGTTGTGGTGATTGTATGGACACCACCGCTGCTCTGTATGGGGATCCCGGGAGCAGTGACAGGGAGCAGCAAAGTTGTTGGTTCTCCCCTCCGTGGGTAGGGGGTGGTCGTCCCGGGGCCCAGTGATGAGTTGGGGGATGAGGGATGGCGGGGCCGGTGCAGGGCTTGGTGGGGTGCAGGGACGCGGGGGCAGCGCTGTGCCTCACGGCACTGTGGTACTCACTCAGCCTGAGACGGGGACACAGTTCTCGGTAAAACACACGGCTGGAAAGACCGTTCCCACGGACGGCTGCTGTTGCTTTTCCCCAGTAGTTGACGGTGACGGTCCCTTTTCCTGCACCTAAGTCTATGTTGGTAGCGATGGGTTCCCACCGGTAACCCGCTCCCCGGCTTGGATATGTGCCGGAGGAGCCCCTCTTTGCCCGCAGGTGCTGGCCCTGAGAAACTGGTGCCCTGGCGGTGGCGGTGTCTCTCTCTAACGGTTGGACTGTTGCCTTCAATCGGGACTTAGGTGTTGGGAGACCCAGGAGGTCCCCTTCACTGACGGATTTGGCAAATTCACGGCAACTCCTAGCCTTGCCGGGATCCGAAAGGCCCCTGCCAATGGTGCTGGCTTCTCTTCGTATACCGCTCCGGTACCGCCGGGCCACCACCCGTCCACGGTCCTTTCGGCAACCTCCAAGCAGCCTCTCCTGCAGACGGTCACCGCCGTCTGCTAACCTTGCTGTTCTCAGTCCGGGGCACACACCCGGACCAACTTCAGGCTTTCTCAACTGTCACTTTCTCTTCCACTTTTACTCCTCTCACTTGCTCCTCTACCACTTCACTCTTAAACTGATCTCTAACTGTTCTGCCTGGTTTTCCCGCCTCCAGGGCTGTGAACTCCTCGGTAGGCGGAGCCAACCACCTGGCCCACCCCCTGGTGTGGACATCAGCCCCTGGAGGAAGGCAACAAGGATTTTTGTGTAGCTTTGGTGTACCTATCCGGGGTGTAGGGTGTGGTGGTGTCATGACCTGTGACCCCTGGCTTGCCCAGGGCGTCACATTAATCCATGGTAAAAATGGGGTTTAAAATACAGACAAGGGACGTGTTTCGGAATATGCTTCCTTATTCACAGTCCATAGGCTTGTGAATAAGGAAGCATATT
The DNA here is from genome assembly GCF_048569485.1 of Anomaloglossus baeobatrachus. Taxonomy (NCBI): domain Eukaryota; kingdom Metazoa; phylum Chordata; class Amphibia; order Anura; family Aromobatidae; genus Anomaloglossus; species Anomaloglossus baeobatrachus. The sequence goes on along the minus strand of NC_134358.1, from coordinate 536,555,626 downwards.
CCGAAACACGTCCCTTGTCTGTATTTTAAACCCCATTTTTATCATGCTGGATTCTCTCCTTTTTTGTTTATCCTAGTGTCATGGCCGTGATCCATCTTCCTTGCACCATCTTTGGACTTCAAATACACTAGTGAGCTGGAATTGAGAGTTTACTCTCTTTTTAATATTAGTGAAGGAAATAAGTATTTGATCCCTTTCTGATTTTGTAAGTTTGCCCAGTGACAAAGACATGAACAGTCTATAATTTTAAGGATAGGTTAACTTTAACAGTGAGACATATTATATCCAAAATCTAATCCAAAAAATATCACATTGTATAAATTATATAAATGTATTTGCATTTTGCAGAGAGAAATAAGAATTTGTTCCCCTACCAACCATTAACAGTTCTGGCTCCTACAGACCAGATAGACACTCCTAATCAACTCGTTACCTGCATTACAGATGCTTTCTTACATTGTCACCTCTATAAAAGACTCCTGTCGACAGACTCAATTAATCAGTCAGACTCTAAAGGGTGCTCTACACGCTGCAACATCACTAGCGATAGCTAGTGATGTCGTGCGCGATAGCACCCGCCCACGTCGCTGTTTCGTCATGGGGGTGATCGCTGCCGTAGCGAACAATATCGCTACGGCAGCTTCACACGCACATACCTCCTTAGTGACGTCGCTGGAGACACCGAACAATCTCTCCTTTAAGAGGGCGGTTCGTTCGGCGTCACAGCGGCATCACTAAGCGGCCACCCAATAGAAGAGGAGGGGAGGAGATGGAACATGCCGCCCACCTCCTTCCTTCCGCATTGCCGGTGGACGCAAGTAAGGAGATGTTCGTCGTTCCTGCGGTGTCACAAATAGCGATGTGTGGTGCCGCAGGAACGACGAACAACCAGCGACATGCACCACCAACAATATTATGAAAAGGAGCGACGTGTCAACGATCAACGTTTTTTGACATTTTTGCAATTGTTGATCGTCGTTCCTTGGTGTCACACCCTGCAATGTCGCTAAAGACGCCAGATGTGCGTCACAAACACCGTGACCCCGACGATATATTGTTAGCAATGTCGCAGCGTGTAAAGCACCCTTTACCTCTACAACATGGGCAACACCAAAGAGCTTAAAAAGGATGTCAGGGACAAGATCATAGACCTGCACAAGGCTGGAATGGGCTACAAAACCATAAGTAAGACGCTGGGTGAGAAGGAGACAACTGTTGGTGCAATAGTAAGAAAATGGAAGACATACAAAATGAATGTCATTCAACATCGATCTGGGGCTCCATGCCAAATCTCACCTCATGGGGTATCCAGGATCATTAGGAAGGTGAGAGATCAGCTTAAAACTACACGGAGGGAACTTGTTAATGATCTCAAGGCAGCTGGGACCACTGTCACCAAGAAAACCATTGGTAACACATTACGCCATAATAGATTAAAATCTTGCGGTGCCCGCAAAGTCCCACTGCTCAAGAAGGCCCATGTGCAGCCGGCCCGTCTGAAGAAGGCCCATGTGCAGCCGGCCTATCTGAAGAAGGCCCATGTGCAGCCGGCCCGTCTGAAGAAGGCCCATGTGCAGCTGGCCCGTCTGAAGAAGGCCCATGTGCAGCCGACCCGTCTGAAGAAGACCCATGTACAGCTGGCCCATCTGACGCTTGACAATGGACACCTAGATGATTCTGAGAGTGATTGGGAGAAGGTGCTATGGTCAGATGAGACAAAAATTGAGCTCTTTGGCATTAACTCAACTTGCTGTGTTTGGAGGAAGAGAAATGGTCCCTATGACCCAAAGAACACCATCCACACTGTCAAACATGGAGGTGTAAGCATTATGTTTTGAGGGTGTTTCTCTGCTAAGGGCACAGGACTATTTCACCACATCAATGGGACAATGGATGGAGAAATGTACCATAAAATCCTGAGTGACAACCTCCTTCCCTCCGCCAGGACATTAAAAATGGGTCATGGCTGGTTCTTCCAGCATGACAATGACCCAACATATACAACCAAGGCAACAAAGAAATGGCTCAAAAAGCAGCACATTAAGGTGATGGAGTGGCCTAGCCAGTCTCCAGACTTTAATCCCACAGAAAACTTATGGAGTTGCTGAAGCTCCGAGTTGCCAAGAGACAGCCTCAAAATCTTAATGATTTAGAGATAATTTGCAAAGAGGAGCAGACCAAAATTTCTCCTGACATGTGCGCAAACCTCATCATCAACTACAGAAAACGTCTAACTGCTGGGTTGCCAACAAGGGTTTTGCCACCAAGTATTAAGTCTTGTTTGCCAGAGGGATCAAATACTTATTTCTCTCTGCAAAATGCAAATACATTTATATAATTTATACAATGTGATTTTCTGGATTTTACTTTGGATAGTCTATCTCTTAAAATTCTAGACTGTTCATGTCTTTGTTAGTGGCAAACTTACAAAATCAGCAAGGGATCAAATGTATTTTTGCACAGTATAGTAACATCAGCTGTTAACTTCACCATCCCCATAACATGACCCAAAGATTATTTCAAGAAAAAAAAGAGAAAAAATGTGATTACGGTAAGTCATGCTTTACATTTCATCTGAAACCTCGCTGTTTATCTGAGAGAAGTTATCAGATCTCTCTGCCAGGCACAATCATTGATAATGCCGGAGCAACAGCACTAAGTGGCGGCCATAAACCTGCACGGGTTAAACATTGGCTAAAGACACACCTGCCGGTTCTAGTGACAGGAGAGGATGTGACAGCCGGTATGACCGCTTAGTCCCAGATCTGCATAGATGTCTCAGTTTTTTCACTTTTCTGTAAAATTCAGGATTTTATTTTTCATTGTACACCAATGATTAAAGCCTGCAGACTGTTTGGTCCTCTTATATTATTGTACATCAATGCCGCCATAAGGCCAAGTCTTGGAAATGGATTTCAATGCAGCCGAGGGTTCTCCGTGCCGCCGGATTACGTGTGTGATTTCACCGATCAGTGTGGCGATGGCAGCGATGAAGCTTCATGTAAGTAGAGTGCTGAACATTTTTTTTTTACTATATAGAGGACTTTATATACTGTATACTTTGTGTATCAAAGTTTTGTTTGATATTATATATGATAATATAGTTATATTGTTGATTTTTCCTTTTTTGGTCCTGACTCCTGAAGAAGGGGACTCGATCCCTGAAACGCGTAGACTTATGAAATAAAATACCGTATTTTTCAGATTATAAGATGCACTTTTACTCCCAAAAATTTGAGAGGAAATTTAGGGGTGCGTCTTAAAATCCGAATATAGCTTACCGGGGGGGGGGCTTCCTGTGCGGAGACCGCGTGCGTTCAGACGGCCAGGTGCCTGTGGCTACGTGCGGGCAGCCGGGTACCTGTCGGTGCCGGCTACCTCTCTGTCCATGCGTGCTTCGGCGGGTGGCTGGGCGGCAGGTGTCCCAGTTTGTCCGTGGTCCCAGTTTCGAATGATGGCGCCGGCAGTCAGCGCGTGTGCAAATGGAGCTCTTGGATGAGAGCTCCATCTGCGCATGTGCCACTCCAGGTGCCATTTGAACCGGGAACGCAGACACACTGAGACAGTCACTGCACTGGCCTGCTCCACCACTCACCCGCCGCCATGGACCCCGCTGCGGCTGCCTCCACGAACGCCGCCGCGCCTGCCGCCATGGACCGCCGCTGCCACCACGGACCCACCGCGGCTGACGCTACTGACCTCTGCCTCCTGTGACTCCGCTGCACCACCACTGCTGCCCCCTCCGGTAAGACAACACCGGATTTTAAGACAGACCCCATTTTTTTTTTTTACCTTTTTTATCTCTAAATTTGGGATGCATCTTATAATCCGGTGCATCTTATAGAACGAAAAATACGGTACTTTTAATTAATAAATCAACATTTTTCCTCCTTTTTGGCGACAGCGCGGCATTAACCCCGCTTCTCCTCTCATGCACTGAAGAAAGTTTTGTTAATAGAATTGAGGAAATAGTTTTGCATGCAGGACACAAAACGGACCCCGTAATAATCAAAGGGGACCCGCTGTGTCCAATTAGGTACATTTTTGGTGAGTGTTTGACACTGCATATTTTTGCTGAGCTAAAAATGCAGCGTCTTCCAGTTGCCACAAAGTGCGCACTGAGCTTTTATATGTTGCGTAAACGGACGTATGGTTCGTGCTTCAAATCCGCAATAAGTCAATTTCTCGAGCGGTTACTCTGACTTTTATATGTGGATTTTCACCGCAAAATTGTATTAAATGCAGAAAATACACACGTAATGCGCACATGCCTGTATCAATCAAATGTTGTTGTAACCAAGCACCAGGACAAAAACAAAGCAGCTTAAAGGGAATCTGTCACCAGGTTTTTGCTCCCCCATCTGAGAGCAGCATGATGTAGGGGCAGAGACCCTGATTTCAGTGATGTGTCACTTACTGAGCTGTCATTTTGATAAAAATCAATGTTTTCTCTGCTTCAGATTTAGCAGTTATACAGAGCTCATGAATATGCTGGACTACTTGGCAGCAAGTAGTCCTGTAATGATAATCTACTGCTAATTAATCAGTGATTTTTATCAAAACTACAATAAGCAGCAGAGTAAGTGACACATTGCTGGAATCAAGATCTCTGCCCCTACATTATGCTGCTCTCAAATTAGGTGGCAAAAACCTGGTGACAGATTCCCTTTAACAGGTTCCAGAGGTGCCTTCCCCCCTCCATTGTATAACTCTTATGCAGGAATCTGTACTTAAAACAGGGTCCACTCGGTTGCATCCACAGAATAGCTGCTGGCCTGTGGAGCGAGCTGGCTGAAGAGCATCAGCTAGCTGGGTCAAAAGAGGGTACTGTTATGTCCGGGTGGTGGATCCTCTGGGCCGTGCACCGGACTCCTCCAGTGAGGCAACCCGGAGCTAACCCCTGTACAGGGACTTTCCGGTCACCCCACCAGAGGGCCTAGATGCACGGTAGCCGGAGTACTAAAAGGAACGGGATCAGAGTCTTTCCGGAAACTGGAATGAATAAGTCTCTGGGGCCACAGAGCTCCTTGAGGTGGTCCCGATGACGAGGCTCAGGTTCCGGTTCCGGGTAAAGTCACCCAGCAGGAGCTGGGTCCAGGTGAACGAGAGGGCAGGGGTCACTGAGTGAGGCCGCGGGATGGGGACGGGTTCAGGCTGGAGGAGATAGTGGAGTCACAGCCAACAGTCTCCGTAGGACTTCCCGGGCAAGCCGAGGTCAGGACCGGGTTAGTTTGGCAGGACTGGCTCTGCGAAAGACACAGGATTAGTATGAGGCAAGGCAAAGGGGGACCTGACATCTAGCTCAAGGAACACGTTGAACAGGCGCCACCCACATGGAAAGGGAAGCCTAATGTGGCGCCCTGGCCTAGCCAGGTCGCCACAAATAACATCCAAACCCCCCCAACCCCATTAGACAGGGACACCAGCCAAACAAAAATCCTTGTTGCCTCCCTCCAGTGTCTGATGTCCACACCAGGTGGGGCAGAGCCAAGCGGTTGGCCCCACCCACCGAGGAGTTCACAGGCCTGGAGGCAGGAAAAGTGACAGAAGAACAGTGTAGGAGTTTGAAGTGAGAGGAGCAAGCACTTGGGTGTCCGGGTTTGTGGCCCAGGCACTGACAGCAAGGTTGGCAGACGGTGGTGGCCGTCTGCAGGAGTGGTGGAGCAACGCAGGACCGGGGATGGGCGACGGCCCGCCGGTACCGACCGGGGAGCGAAGTGAAGCCAGCACACACAGGCAGGGCCATCAGACCCCGACCAGGCTTGGAGCCACCGACAATAGTCAGATCCAAATGTGACTGGAACCCCAGGGGTTTCACAACAGCAAAAGTCCCGATTGAAGGCAACAGCCCACACCGTGAGGGTATACAGCTACCGCCTAAGGCTAGAGACCCAAGGGCCAGCGTCTGCGGGAATACGGGTTCCTCCGGTACCCATACACCGGGAGCGGACTACCGTTGGGAATCCATAGTAGTCAGAAAGAGAACATCAAGGTGCAGGGAAAGACAGCCGCCATCACCTGTCCGGGGAGAGACACTGCAGCCGGCTGCGGGACCCGTCCATCCAGCCGTTTGGTTTACCGAGGACTTTGTACCTTTCTTGCTGAGTGAGTACACCCGTGCCATCCGGCACCGCGCCGCCCTGTCCCTGCAACCCTGCACCTCACCAACCCTGCCTCCCCGTCACAACATCACCGGGCCCCAGGACCACCGACCCCTACCCATGGAGGGGGAAAACAACATCCCAGATGCTCCCTACCATCGCTCCCGGGATCCCCGTCACCAGCAGCGGTGGTGCCTATCTTCACCACGACCCGTGGGTGGCGTCACAGACTAAATCACCCAAACTAACCACCCCTTTCACTCACGGGCGAGGAGCGCCGCTCGAGTCCCCGGATCCGGCCCACCGCTCAAGCCACCGAGCAGCAGTTGCAGCAGCGCCGGACCCGAGCGTAAGGCCTAAGCCACACGGCGAGAAAAACAGTGCGAGTGGAGTGCGATAAAACATCGCATTCCCCTCGGACCAATTCTAGCCTGTGTGTCAGCACACATGAGCGATTATTTTCTCAGCCCTAATCGGACCGAGAATACAATAGCAGCATGCTGCGATTCTAAGCTGAGACTCTTTCTCTCGCACCCATTCAAGTGAATGGGGCGAGAGAAAAATCGCACTGCACTCGCGGTACACCGGTGTACTGCTAGTGCAGTGCGAGAATGGCAATAGCCGGCTACGCAGGAGAGAGGGAGAGAAATCCCTCCCTCCCCTCCTGAGTGCCGGCCCGCCCCCCGCAGCTGAGGTCTGCTCGCACGAACGGACCTCAGTAGCAAGGACACAAGCATGACACTCGGCTCTGCTGTACTGCCAGCACGAGCCGAGTGTCATGCAAGTGGATCGCAGTAGTGCCCGTGTGGCCCCAGCCTTAGCGAGAGCGCAGCAGCGACGGCGTCCTCCCCGCCCGTGACACATATATACCCTGTCCCAGTATCATGTCATATCCTGCTTCAGGAGTGCTGGGCCTATAAGTTAAGGCGAGTGGGCGTGGCCCCGCCCTATACACATGCATGGGCCTCAGAATCAGAGCCAGACAACTCAGAGTCAGACACCGAGAGCAGGACGCAGGGGAGCACGAGCGGGAGCAGCAGCCGCGACCGGTAGGCACGTGGACCGGATCAGTGGGTAAGGAGTGATACCGTGAGACTGGATCAGTGGGTAAGGAGCGGTGGCGTGCAGGTGCGACCGGATCAGTGGGTAAGGAGCGGTGCCGTGACATCGGGAGCGTGACAGGTACATTATGCTGCTCAGATTAGGTGGTAAAAACCTGGTGACATTCCCTTTAATATAACATGAAATCTAATTTAGCTAATAGGTGAAGAAATGCTGCTGAAAAACCTCACCAAATTCTCATCATGGGAACTTGCTCTAAGGGCTTGTTCACATGCTGTACATTGATGATTTATTTTCAGTGCATTTTTGCTGCGAAAAAAGGACAGCAAAGAAAGTTAGATTCCTGAAATCTCAGGCACGCGCTACTTATTTTTTTTTTTTGCAGATTTGAACCATTAAACTTTTTATTTTCAAATCTTCAACGTGTCAATTCTTTCAGATTTTTGCAGCATTTTTTCATCCATTCAAATGGATGGGAAAAATCGCAAGTAAAAAGTGGCACAGATGCATTTATTTTACTCATTATTTTTATTGCCCACATTGTTTTTTGCTGCAGAAAAATCGGCTCCAAATGCTTAACCTGTGTACATAGCTTTATTCAGTCTGTCTATTCCTAAAGCCAATAAACCCAAACAGGTGACGGGTTCTTCTTTCTGCCAATCCCTACCCCACACAGGGTTCCCGGCCTCACTGCCTTATTCCCCCAATGAGTATTTAGTGAGTTTTTATTATTGCAGATTTTCTGCACCTATTAGCCAAGTTAGGTTACTTGCGTTTTTTGGCATTTACAGTATGCTTTTCTTTGATGTCGCAGCGTTTCAGAGTTAAATATGTGCCGCCCCCACGTCAGCAGCCGGGCTGCTCGGATCCGGATCCGCAGTGGCTCGAGGGGTCTCCGGACCCGGGGGTCGCGCGGACACTCAAATAAAAAAGGGGTCGTGACTTGTACAGGGGATTGTTGTGATTTCTTCGTGACGCCACCCACGGTGTGTGGTAAGATAGAGTACCACCGCTGCTATCACGTAGCACCCGGGGCGGTGGAGTGGCAGCTAGGTGTTTGACCCCTCCATGGATAGGGGTGGATGCCCCGAGGCTCAGTGTCCAGGACACGGGAGATGATGTATGCTGGAGGTGGCGCGCCAGACCGGGGAGTGTTGGTGTACTCACTGTTGAATAATTGCACACAAGTCTGCTGGTAAACCAAGGTGTGAGTGGCCAGCTGCCGCGTCCGGGTGTACTCGGTTCCCACACCCGGCTGGTGTACCAATGTCCCTTCCTCCGGCACTCTGTACTTTTCCTCAATTCTGGACAACCTTGTATGGAACGGGGAAGTCCGCTCCTGGTGCTGTTCTGGTTGGGAGACGTGCCCGCGAAAACTGACCCTTGGGATTTCAGTGGGTGATTGCGGATACCCTATCCCCCGCAGTGGGCTGCCGTTTCACTCTATCTGGGCTAACACACTGAAACAACGTCTGCAACCTTGCTCCTGGCCTGGTTAATTAGAGAAGGGGTAGCAACCGTCTTCTAACTAGGGTCCAGGTACCCCGCCTGTGCACAGTTTCCATACCGGATCTCCTCTGTCGGTACCGGCGGGCTCCAACCCTGTCCCGGTCCACTTTGGATCTCCCACGACTGGACTCCCGTCACCTTTGGACACGGTCCACTGCTTGCCACCTAGCCAGAAGACCAGGGCCACTACCCTGGCTACCCTCCACTAGGCTCAGCCTTGACTCTCCACCTGAACTGTCAAAACTCACACTGAACTCAAACTCCAGCTCAAACTGACTGGTTCCCACCCCCGGATCCTCAAGACCCCTAGGTGGGCGCTCCCAATCCTCCTGGTCCCGCCCACTGGTGTGTCTTTCTTACCCTGAGGGGGGTGGCTAGGATTTTGTGGCAGATGGTACCTGATCTGGGATAGTGTTGTGTCGGGTGTATTGATTCTCTGTGACCACCTGGCGGCGCCAGGGCGTCACAAATACATATAGCTGAAATTGTGGAGCTGGTATCTCATGCTGCCCATAGATCAGACAGCATATATTGGCTGACAGGTTCACTTTAATTTTCCTAAATGTTAAAAAATTAGGTTCTTTAGACCCTGTTTTTTAAACCCCAGGGCAGGAATAGGTAACCTCCACCCCGACAGCTGTTGTGAAATGACAGCTCTTAATTTGGAAATGAACGAACCCGAACTGTAAACATTGGGGGTTTTAACCGAACACTTGGTGTTCGGGTCTTGGACTTGAATAGTTCAGATGCTGTTCTCATACTAACCACTCTAGTATCGCTGTACTCTGGTACGCTCGGTGCTCAACCTAGTGAGAACCACTTGCAGTCTCTGAATGGCTCTCACTGGGGACTAAAACAACATTTTCAGATGCTGTGTAACCCCCCAAAATATGCTGGCCTCCCTCCCCTGAAAATGCTCTGTTTATGGCTGGCTGTATATGGGTGGAGAGCCAAACTGCCCAATCATTGACTTCTATTATACTCGCTACTCGAGTTGAGCCCATTAGTTCTGGTCCCAATTGACTTAAATGGGGTTTGGAGTCTGGGAACAAGTTCAGGTCAAATCTGGGTCCTGAAACAAACTTTGAACAAAAGTCCAACCAAATTGGCGAGCCTGAGCATACACGGTTCCGCTCATCTCTCCTCCTAATGCCCACACAGTAGCCTACATCCAGAGTGCAGGAAATTGCTGACCCTACCCAAAGATGTAGAGAATGCAAAAGGTTGCCTCAGACTATGCTTCTTTTACAGACTTCCTTAAAAGGAACCTGTCACCAGAGTTGATGGACCCAAAGCCAGGATGAAGATAGAAGATAGAAGGGATTTATTAGTCTACGAGATTCAGAGCCAAAAGCTCCTTCTTCAGGACACATGACATTTCACAGTATAATGTGATTTGTCCTGAAGAAGGATCCCTTGACTCCTATCTTCATCCTAGCTCTGGGCCCTTCAACATCAGCTAAAACAAAGTCCAGCTGGGGGCTGGTATTTTCAGGCTAGGGAGACCCATGGTTATTGGGTCGCCACCCAAATCAGTTTCAGCCAGCAAAATTACGATACAGCATATCACTGCTGAAAAAAATTATTAAAATTTAACTTTTACTTCAATCACTAAAATCGTGGTCAGAATCACAAACAACATAAATTAAGTTAAAATAGTTTGGCCCCTCTTGACAGTGGCCCAAATAACACCGCACATAAATAATTGGATTTATCTCACCAATTTAGCAAGACCTCAATACAGAAGGTCTGAAAAATGTCTCCCGACGCGTTTCAATCAATTCTTCAGGGGAGTGTTCAAATGCCTCTTAGGTCCCATAAAGACATGGACCTTGCATTTATATAGTATGCTGTAATAAACGCATATATGGAAAAGATCAGCATATCAGCAATACAAAAATTTGAACATCCCTGTGTGGGACAACTCACCATTTTATAACTCTGTTCAAGATAGAGATGCGGTAATTCCAAAAACAGGTACTAATTACAGAGGGCCTGTCACCTCTAAAAGCATGCACATGGTATGGACGCCTGTGCCTCTCGCCCTATCCTTATCCAGTGGCTATACTTTTATTGGGTCGCCACCCAGCCTAAAAATAGCAGCCTGGAGCCGCCAAAGATTGTCGCATCTATTATGTGCGACAATCACAGCACTTTACCCGACTCTTTCCGATTGTCCTGGTGCCATGGCAATCAGGGTAATAGTAGGGGTTAATGGCAGCCCACAGCTGCCACCATGCCCTAGATTAGTAAAGGGATGCGTCTATGAGACCCCCCCATTACTAATCTGTAAGTGAAAGTAAATAAACACAATATTACATTATAATTTTATAGTTCTTTTTTCCTGATAGCCTGGAAAGTTTTTGAATTTCTTTACTTTGGCTTGAAAACTTTGAAAAAATCAGTTCTCTAAGCACAGAGGATTTATCTTTATAAAAGGGGTTGTGATATCAAGCCATCCATCTGCCTTTTTAAGCCATATGGACATTATAAAGAGCCGTCTAATAACAGCAGCTCTCATTTTGGTCTGACTAAAGCCATCAATACATGGTAAGAGACAGATAGCCAATTTGCCATCCATTCATCTAAAAGACTGCAATGTAATTCTATATTTTCCTGACGGCGAGAATGATGAGACAACCCCTTTAATGTTTTTGAAAATTTGCATCACTCGTCAATGAATAATGCAAGAAAAAAGGTTAAAAGGAGTTTGGCAAAGTCATATTTGTATAAATCATGTAGAAAATAAGTTTGCATTAATGCAATGCTACATTAGAATACAAATGGATTGTTTCCCAGTAATGATTTAGGCACGGATTTTGAAATGAGCCTAAGTATAAAGCGTCGCCCATCTGTTAGTCACCGGTTCTGGACTTCAGACTCTTTCTCCGTCTAACCGTGTAGTTTCAAGGAGAAAATTATTGAAAGAGGTATCACAGTTCAAGCACTCATTATAAGGAACCTTATTATGATAAAGATGCCTTAATACACTTTATCTGTGACAAGTGGAGAGAACTTATGCTTCCATACATGATCTGTTAGCCTTGGGAGAATATATTTATGAAGTCACTTCCCATAAAATAATTACACCTTTAGAAAAGATCCACATTATTAATGAATAATGACACGTAACTCCAAAGTGCAGTGATGTTCGATAAGGACATTACTAATATAATAGATAAAGGACTAAAGGCGAAAAATAATGGAGTGGATGTTCCTCGGGGTTTATAAGCATCCAGTGTCATAAAAATATTAGTGGATAAATCTAAATATTTGTTCCGTGGATTATTGGACAAAATATCAGAAAGCAGAATTGCTATCATTAGATAATACTGTAAATTTAGAACCATACGTAAAAAAAAAATCAGATTACCACAGTCATACATAAATTACCAACATTGGGAGATTTAAAGGGAATCTATCAGCAGGTTTTTGCTATGTAGAAAAAACGTTTTTTTTTCATGCACATTAAATAAACTTGCATCGCTTTCAAATTCGGGTGTGCCTTGTTTAATTACATTATACGGCTTTGGAACCTGAAGAGCACCCCTATTTCTCTTGACATCCCTACAAGGAAGTCCAATTTCTTTTTTCGACATTGATACCTTAAGTGAGCACTCCTATCAAACATGTTGACCGAAAACTTTTTTTTCATGCACATTAAATAAACTTGCATCACTTTCAAGTTCGGGAGTGCCTTGTTTAATTACATTGTATGGTTTTTGCTATGTAAGCTGCAGACAGCATGCTGCAAGGGTTTAAGCATAGAATTCAGGGATGCCTGACTTGTCACGGTCCAATCTGTTGTTTATTTAAGCACCGGGACGTCTCATTAGAGTTGAGTGAGTCCCTAACTATTCGAACTCGCTATGCTCATAACTAGTACTTTCTAATATTCGCGCATTCGTTCTGAATAGCGTGTGCAATGCAAGTCAGTGGGGAAAACTTGCAATGTAACAAGAATAGTGCAGCATTCGTGTTATTTGTTAATTTGCAAGTTTTTCCCCATTGACTTGCATTACAAACGCAATTTGGAACGAATACACGAGTATTAGATAATGCTCGTTATGAGCATAGCGAGTACGAATAGTTAGGTACTCGCTCAACTCTACTTCTCATTGCTTGACTACAATATCTCGTGCACGGCAGTCCAATACGCCCCCTCCTCTGATTGACACCTCACAGTCAATGCTCAATCTCTATAGAGAGCCTGGTGTGGGCAGGAAAACTCCCTGGACTCTGTTAGATGGCTAAACATTCCCATTGTGTCAGAATTGTTGCACCTAGCAATCTAAGTGATACGTCATTGGATTCAGAGTCTCCTTTCCTACACCATGCTGCTCTCAGATGAGTTAGCAAAAACCTGCTGACAGATTTCTTTTCAGACGGCCATATAGATGAGATAGAGGACAGCCGAATGATGTTTCTGAGCTGACTCCCTCTACTCATGAGCTTTCCTTCAGCCGAGTGCTCCTGTATTGTCTATGAGAAAGCTACTGACTGACATGTTAGCAAGAAACTTATCCATGGGACAACAATGAGATCAAAAGTACAAAATCAGACATGCCCAGTTGACATCTTTCTCCGATGCTCAGTCGGCCAGAGTCCCCATACACACTAGACTGTGAGCCAAACTTGTCAATATTTGCAGATTCATCTGACATATGTCTAATATGTATGGATGGGGCCTTTATGCTCTGATTTTTAGGGTTTACCAATTACTGGTGAAGGGGTTGCAGTTGCACCACCTGGGCCCTAGAGCTGGATGGGGGGGGAGAGTTAAAGGATCCCCTTGGCCTGAAACTTTTAAAGCCCTGTAAAATTTGTAGGTTCTGCTGGAGACTTTTCATTGGGGAAAACAGGCTGCAAATTAAATCACTGCCTTCCCCTAACCCATACAGAAATGCTGCCACTCTGACCCAAGAACTGTTGGGAGTAAACACAACAGCTGCAGGGATACTGCGAGAGCTCCATCTGTGTGTCACACAGAGGTTTTTACAAACTTTGCCCACTGTCATGGTGGCGTTTGGTTCTATTCAGACTACAGATTTTAACACTCTGCCGGTTAACTTCTCTGGTGTCTGTAATGAACGGTGGCATAGTGGTAATTCATAGGCATGCTAACAAAAGTTAAATCTCTGCTAGTCTGATTGTTAGTCTCTTTTGATCACATGTTGTGGGGCAGCCAATCACATCTGCTCCCCTCCTATATATGCTGGCTAGATCCTTCCATCTATGCAATCCATAGTTTATCTTAGCTGGTCTGGTGAAGTATTGTGTTCCAGACTATGTGATGGTTGTTATACTTGACTATGGGGAGATAAGGTATGCACACCAGTGACTATGTAAGGGGAATACATGGAATAGCAGAAACTGCTGTGTGAATACTGACTTGAAAAATCCAATAGCTATATGAAGAGTGAAAATGTGAAAAAATGGAATCTGCATTACTGCCATGAACATATGAATCAAGAGAAATTTAGCTACTGAATTGATCAATGCAATAGAGCCCCAACACTACGCCAAAGTATTTCTCTACGTTGGGGTCCCTAGCTTGTGTGTGTCCTCTCATGCAGTTAAAAAACTTACCGTGTATGGGAAGCTGAGACCCAGGCTATTTATGCGTATTATATGGATTGGCAATAGGTGTGTATGGGGAGGGTTCACAAACGAAAAACTACTAACAATAACGAATAACGTTTGGAACACCATTCTAAGTCTGAACTGGGTGCAATGGTGTTCCAAACGTTATTCGTTATTGGTTGTTATACTTGAGGCTGAGTGCGGTTGTAGAGTTAACCCTTGTTTCCTTTTTGTTGTTACCTTACTGCTATTGCTTTACTCTCATTGTCTATTCCTTTGTGTGTGCAGTGTGTCAGAGTTTTGGTTTCCCTTGTCTCGCTCTATCTGTTTTCCATCACACTCCTGTCCTGTCCTTCCCCAGTGAGAGGGGGGTATCAGATTAGTACTGGTCAGGAGCATAGTCAGAAATGGGACTCAGGCATCTCCACCATCAGGAGTAACCCTAAGGTTAGGGATAGTCTAGTGTACCTTAGAGTGAGGAACAGCTATCCTAACAATCACCTCACGACACTGTGCTCTTCAGATATAGAAGGTATGAGCCATAGAGCTTAATAATTGTCTGCAGTGCTGTCAATGTGTCACCACCACTGCAGGCAAACAACAGACACCAAAGCAGCAGTGGAGAGACCCAGCAATGGACCTTGATGGTGTATTTTAAGTTTTTTTTTTCTTCACCTGAGCCTATGGGAAAAAGTTTGGTGAAAGCACAGAATTCTTTAACATAATATGGCTTGTAAAAGTTTTCATTATAGACTTTTGGGGTCTCTTTGAGTAACCATACAAGGTCCATAGATCCGGTTTCAATAGCTTCCAAATGAAGATAACTTCTCTAACTTTCATTTGTTTTGGTGAAACGTGAGCAAATCAAATATTGTTTTAACACCCATTTATTGAGTAATGGGAATAGGGCCTTCTCATTTTTTAGACTGGACTGAAGGGTACTTTACACGATGCAATATCGGTACCGATATCGCTAGCGAGCGTACCCGCCCCCGTCGGTTGTGCGACACGGGCAAATCGCTGCCCGTGGTGCACAATATTGCTAACACCTGTCACATGGACTTACCTTCCCTGCGACGTTGCTCTGGCCGGCGAACCTCCTCCTTTCTAAGGGGGCGGTTCGTACGGCGTCACACGGCAGCTGTCCAATAGCAGAGGAGGGGCGGAGATGAGCGGCCGGAACATGCCGCCCACCTCCTTCCTTCCTCATTGCCGGTGGACGCAGGTAAGAAGATGTTCTTCATTCCTGGGGTGTCACACATAGCGATGTATGCTGCCGCAGGAATGACGAACAACATCATACCTGCAGCAGCAATGAAATTAAGGAAATTAACGACGCGTCAACGAGCAACAATTTTTCACGTTTTTGCGCTCGTTGATCGTCGCTCATTGGTGTCACACGCTGCAATGTCGCTAACGGCGCCGGATGTGCGTCACTAACGACGTGACCCCGCCGATATATCGTTAGCGATGTCGCAGCATGTAAAGCAGATTTTCTGAAATGTAATCATAAATATATAAAATCTAGGTAAATTGTTAAATAATTGTATGAATTTTCCAAATACATTCTGTAATCTCTACTCTATGTTACGAAAAAAGTGCAATCCTATGGAAATCATGACTTGGTCCCTAAAAAATAAGTTGTCAGAAAAATTTCCCACTTGTAATAATTTGTTGTCTTCCATAACAAAAAGATCTGCATTATCGCAAATTTTCATTTTATTTTTTTTTTGCTTGAATTCTTGTCTTTCCATCAGTACTCAAAATATAAGTGAATCCAATGTTAAAAAGGATTCCTGGAGTGTCGAAACCCAGCGGCTAAAACCTGGTTATGATAAATCTTAAAAATCACTCGTAAAAGCAAATCTGCCAAAGTTATCAAGATGCAAAATGTGGTATTTATCAGAGAATTCATCAAACTCTTTTATTCTATCAGTTTTTACATGTTTCAAGGGCACTTTTAGCTAATACAAAATCACATCGTGCTCTGTAGAGTCTCATCAGTTTTGCAAGAAAGTATACAATGAAAAGAACCGAAGAGAGTATCGGGCTCCGAATATTTACAAAGAGAAAGTCAAATAATTCTATTAAATAAAATTGGTATTATTTGGGCTTTTTTGAGAAGGTCACAAATGATGAGTTTTCTAATGGAAACTGCTCCAGAAAATGCTACTTTTTGTTCTGTTTTTCGTTTCCTGGTGCAGATTTAAAGAATTTGAGCATTTTTGGAGAGAGTTTTTCTTTTGCCTAAAGTGTTTATTTGTAGGTTTTCAATTGGTCAATGCTTGGTTTGGAGCCGCTCTAAAGTAGGCTTGTATTTACTGTTTTCCTACCGGGCATTTTCCAAACCTGAAGTGGAAGAAAAATGCTCAAATGGCCTAACAGCAAATTGGTTTTACAATGGAAATGTATATGAAAGGTTATATTGTTCATCATTCTTTGATCGATTTACGAGGTCTTTTGGAGAGGATGTGACTCCTCTAAAAAATCTGTGTGCACATCCCATAATATATATACATTTTGTATTCTGTATGAGCACAGTCTCAGCTTCAGTGTCCTGGATGCTTGATCATGTAGACTTGTGTTTATCAACTTTCCTAAGCCAAGTACCCCTTACTTACAAATGATATTAAACGACCTCCAAGCCTATGATCATACCCAGTGTTGTCCAACAAATGCTCAGTGTTAGCACCGTAAGAGTACCAGAGCTGTATCTAGGTATACTTTACCATTATCTGTATGTAGCACCCAGGGATATGGGGTACTCGGTTCCGGGTAGTGCCTCTATTAGGAGTGTCACAGTGTCCCACCTGGTTAACTAGTGGACTGGAGTGGCTCCACCTCTGGGCGGCCATCCATGGTGCCACCCTAGCTTGGTACCATTGTATGGGGGATTGTTGGGGGAAACTGGGATTACCTGGGTTTTTGATGATACCAGCACCGGGGTTCTGGGTCCCTAAGGGGGTAGGCCCTGCATCCTTGTGGGGATGCAGAACCTTGTAGCACCCTGATATCTTCAGGGGCGCTACATGTACATCAAGGTAAAGTGACTTATTAGTGAAGTTCTTGGTACTTAGGGTACATGTCTTGCTTCTGTATTGGCATGTACCCCTTGGAGACATGGTATCTACTCTCTGGGGTACATGTAACATGGACCAGTCTATGATTTGGGGTGTTGTTAGTCTAACAGGTAGTAAGATATAGACCACTTGAGCCAACATAGAGAGCTTATCCAGTGATAATAATTTGCTGATTGTTGGGGGCCCTACTATGAGGACCTGAACCGGCAGAATGGGTATTTTTATCCCTGACTGGAAACTTTCATCCCTGTCAGAAAATAATGTACGAGGTCAGATTTTTAACCACTGCTCCTTTCATTCTCTATGGAGCTGCCAGAAAAAGTGGAGCATAGTGCTCAGCAGCCCCATAGGGAATGAATGGAGCGCCAGTAGAGCATGTGCACTGCCTTCCTTTCCTGCAGTCCCGCATCCAGTTTGCTTAAAGGTCTCATTATGACCAGAATCAAGCTTTGCACTACAGGACACTTAGAGGGAAACTGCTCAGGTAGTCTACTACGGTCACATAAGATTAACCCAGCATCTTGATAATTAAGAGGCCTGGAAACTACAGTCTTGTCCTCTGACTCCTATTGTTTTGGGCCACTGTGTTCGGTCTCTTATGTCATCTCTGTCAACACGCGAGATTCACGCTATCTGGCTTTCTGTCTCCTCTCCTTCTCTGCCATAAACCCACCCCCACTACCTGTAGTGACAAAGACTCTCCCACATTAACTGTAGAGACAAAGATGCTCTCACACTTACTGTAGAGAGTGACCCTCCCCCACTAACTGTAGAGACAAAGACCCTCCCCCACTAACTGTAGAGACAAAGATCCCCCCATTAACTGTAGAAACAAAGACCCTCCCCCACTAACTGTAGAGACAAAAACCCTCCACCACTAACTGTAGAGATAAAGACATTCCCACACTAACTGTAGAGACAAAGACCTTCCCCCACTAACTGTAGAGACAAAGACCCTTCCCCACTAACTGTAGACATAAAGACCCTCCCACACTAACTGTAAACAAAGATACTCCTACACTAAATGTAGAGATAAAGACCCTCCCCCACTAACTGTAGAGACAAAGACCCTTCCCCACTAACTGTAGAGACAAAGACCCTCCCCCACTAACTGTAGAGATAAAGACCCTCCCACACTAACTGTAGACAAAGATACTCCTACACTAAATGTAGAGACAAAGACCCTCGCCCACTAACTGTAGAGACAAAGACCCTTCCCCACTAACTGTAGAGACAAAGACCTTCCCATATTAACTGTAGAGACAAAAGGGAGCTTTACATGCTACGATATCGCTAGCAATTGTTAGCGATGTCGAGCGTGATAGCACCCACCCCCGTCGTCCGGCCGATATGTGGTGATCGCTGCCGTAGCGAACATTATCGCTATGTGTCACGCTCCCCGGGTCCTCGGCTCAGTCCTCACCCCCGCTCCCCGGCTCACCTGCCACGCTCCCCGCTCTCCAGCCTCCGGTGCCCGTCCTTCCCAGGCCCCCTGGTCTCCGATCCCGGCGCCCGACGGCTTCCCAGGCCCTGGCCGGCTCCCCTGCGTCCTCCTCTCAGCTTCCTTCCCTGGCTTCTGGCACCCGGGCGGCGCGCATGCGCATTAGGGCGCGCGCGCGGTCACTGACCCTTTCTTAAAGGGCCAGCGTCCATTAACAGGAAATGAGGCTAAACAGGTACAGGGTATAAAGGGGGTTATTGTCCAAGGGGGCGGGGCCTGATCTTCGTGTTTCCTAAGCTAGGAGTCAGGTCTCCTGGTGTCTCTGTGCATATACTCACCTATCTCTCTTGTAGAGCCGTGCCTGCCTCGCCATCCAGTCCTGCCGTATCCTGAACCCCGAACGCTGTCCGTCTGCCATCCTGACAGTCCGCACCATCTCGGATCCCTGCGGTGACCCGTCATCTCGCTCCAAAGGTTCCGGACCCCGCCTGACATCATCTCGGCTTCCGAACCTGAGCTGCGTCACCCGGACTACCACCCGTGACTCCGTGGTCCCAGGGACTTCTCCGCTATACTCGTGTGCACGGACTGTTCTGCTGTTTATAGTGTTCCAGCTACCGGACTCTTTACTACCATCTAGGAGTTCGGCCCAGTGGATCCACCTCCTGGGTCTGCCCGTCCACCTGGCCGTGACAGTAAGATCAGGCCATGGATCCCGCTGCAGCACTAGCAGCCGTACAGGAGGAACTTCAACGCCAGCGTGAAGTCCAGACCCGCATGCTGCAATTCATGTCTTCTGTGGACGCCCGCCTGAACACGCTACAAACGGCAGTTACGACTTCAACATCCCGGGCTTCCACTAGTCAATCCACGGATCCAGCTCCTGTGGCGACTTCTTCAGATACCACCAGACTTCGGTTGGCTTCACCACCCCGGTACGCCGGAGACCCCAAGACCTGCAGGGGATTCTTAAACCAATGCTCCCTCCATTTCACGCAGCTGCCGCATTTGTTTGCCTCCGACCAAGCCAAGGTCGCCTTCATCATGTCCCATCTAGAGTGTGAGGCACTGGCGTGGATGAACCCCTTGTGGGAGAAGGGGGATCCTGTTACCACGAACATCCAGGACTTCCTGCAGGCATTCCGTGGTACTTTTGATGAGCCCGGACGCGCCTCCGCGTCTGCTTCGTCTCTTCTCCGGTTACGTCAGGGGACTCTGACGGTGGGTCAATACGCGATCCGGTTTCGCACCCTGGCCTCAGAACTCGGGTGGAACAACGAGGCCCTAACCGCCGCCTTCTGGGAAGGACTCTCAGGGCGAATTAAAGACGAGCTGGCGGGTCGTGACGTACCGACCACCCTGGATGCCCTGATTGCCCTAGCGACTCGAGTGGACATTCGCTTTCAGGAGCGATCCAAGGAAGTGTCCCGTGAGAGACGTCCAGTACGGCATTCCTCTCCTCCGCAGAAACCCTCCGTACTTCAGTCATCGACAGCTGGGGCTCCCGTCCACGAGCCCATGCAGATCGACCGAGTGCGTCAGTCTGAACAACGTCGAGCAGAGCGGCTCGCCAAGGGTCTCTGCTTTTACTGCGGTGAGGGCACACATCTGCTACGCTCCTGTCCAGAGAGGCCGGGAAACTCCAAAGCCTAGGGTTGGTAGGAGAGGCCACCCTAGGTGCTGGGACTCTCTCTGACCCGGTTACATGGACAGTGCAAGTGACAACGGGAGAGACGCGGTTCACGGCTGATGCCTACCTCGATTCCGGGGCAGCAGGCAATTTCATCCAGCAGGCCACGGTGGACAAGTACCGGGTGCCTGTTATTCCACTCGACAAGCCCCTAGTGATTGCCTCAGTGGATGGGAGACCCCTCTCTGACACCATCTCCTGGATCACCAGGCCGGTCGAACTGCGTATCGGTGCCCTTCACACCGAGAACATCGCTTTCTACGTTCTCCCACACATGTCCCACCAGATCCTGCTGGGACTTCCATGGTTGCGGACACACGAACCATCAGTTATCTGGGGCACTGGCGAAATCACCCGATGGGGCTCTTCGTGTCATGAGAGGTGCCTAAAGTCCATACAACCCATCCGACGACCTCCGGTTCCAGAGAACCTACCGGGGCTGCCCTCGGCCTATTGGTCCTTTGCAGATGTCTTTGATAAAAAGGAATCCGAGGTACTGCCGCCACATCGTCCATACGATTGTGCCATCGACCTGCTCCCAGGAACAACACCACCACGAGGACGCATATATCCTTTATCTCCAGCCGAAACAAGGGCCATGTCTGCTTACATCTCAGAGAGCCTGGCAAGGGGATTCATTCGGAGATCCTCCTCTCCTGCTGGAGCAGGTTTCTTCTTTGTCAAGAAGAAAGAGGGCGACTTACGCCCATGCATAGACTACCGGGGTCTGAATCAAATCACCGTAAAAAACAAGTACCCTCTGCCGCTCATTCCCGAATTGTTTGACCGGCTTAGAGGAGCTCGTGTGTTCACCAAGCTGGATCTTCGGGGTGCTTACAATCTGGTACGCATCCGCTCTGGTGACGAATGGAAAACCGCGTTCAATACGCGCGATGGACATTATGAATACTGCGTGATGCCCTTCGGCCTGTGTAACGCTCCTGCCGTCTTTCAAGAACTGGTGAACGACGTGTTCCGGGACCTTCTCTACATCTGTGTGGTAGTGTATCTAGATGACATCCTTGTCTTCTCTCCGGACCTCCAAACCCACAGAGAAAACGTACAGCTGGTTCTACAAAGACTGAGAGAGAATCGTCTGTACGCAAAATATGAGAAGTGTGTCTTTGAGCAGTCTTCTCTCCCCTTTCTGGGGTACATCATCTCTGATACTGGACTGCAGATGGATCCCAAGAAGGTCTCCGCCATTCTCAACTGGCCTCCTCCTTCTGGACTGAAGGCAATCCAACGCTTCCTGGGATTCGCCAACTACTACCGCCAGTTTATCCCTCACTTCTCTGCCTTGACTGCTCCTCTCTCCGCTTTGACTAAGAAGGAGGCTAATCCAAAGGACTGGTCACCTGCGGCTGACGCCGCGTTTGGCTCTCTGAAGCGGGCATTTGCCTCCTCTCCTGTACTCCACCGTCCGGAGTTAAACCGCCAGTTCACCTTGGAGGTGGATGCCTCCTCCTCAGGAGCCGGAGCAGTGCTCATGCAAAAGTCCTCCTCCGGGAAGATGGTGACTTGCGGATTCTTCTCCAAGGGCTTCTCAGCGCCTGAACGCAACTACACCATCGGTGACCGAGAGCTCTTGGCAGTCAAACTGGCTTTGGAGGAATGGCGCTACCTCCTGGAAGGTGCAGTATACCCCGTGATTATTTACACGGACCACAAGAACTTGGAATACCTACGGTCCGCTCAGCGTCTGAACCCACGGCAAGCCAGGTGGTCCCTATTCTTTGCCAGGTTTGATTTCCAGCTTCATTTCCGACCCGCGGACAAGAATGTACGCGCTGATGCCTTGTCCAGGTCTTTCATGCCCATGGAGCAGGAGGAAGAGACTACCCAACCCATCATTTGTCCTAGTAAAATCATTCCGGTGGCCCCTGTCACCCTGGCCCAGATACCGCCCGGGAAGACCTATGTCTCCGAGGTAGACAGGGAAAAAGTGTTACACTGGGGTCATGCCTCGAAAACAGCCGGTCATGCCGGTCAGAAAAAGACATGGGGTGCGATTGTACGTCATTATTGGTGGCCATCCCTTCGCACGGACGTCGCTGCTTTTGTATCCGCCTGTTCCTCTTGTGCCAGGAACAAGACGCCCAAACACCTCCCATATGGCCGTCTTCTGCCTCTGCCGATACCCTCAGTTCCGTGGCAACACATAGCAATGGACTTTATTACGGACTTGCCATTGTCCTCCGGACACACAGTCATATGGGTCGTGGTGGACCGGTTCTCTAAAATGGCCCATTTCGTCCCTATGGCTGGACTGCCCTCTGCTCAGGAACTCGCGGACGCCTATATACAACACATCTTCCGCTTGCATGGCTTTCCATTACACATCGTATCCGACAGAGGAACGCAGTTCACCTCCCGCTTCTGGAGGGCTCTCTGTAAACATCTGGGAGTGACTCTGGACTTTTCATCTGCATACCATCCTCAGTCTAATGGCCAGGTAGAGAGGGTCAATCAAATCTTGACCTCTTTCTTACGTCACTATGTGAACGCCCATCACGACGACTGGTCCGCTCTTCTTCCTTGGGCTGAATTCTCCCACAACCACCACATCAGTGAGTCGTCCTCCAGCTCTCCCTTCCATGTCGTTTACGGACTTCAGCCTTCCATCCCATTGCCTGTATCCCCTTCTTCGGATGTCCCTGCTGCAGATACAGTAGCCCGTGACTTTGCTACCATTTGGGACTCTGTCAAAGCGTCCCTTGGGCGTGCTTCCCTGCGGATGAAAAGACACGCAGACAAGAAACGTCTGGACCCTCCGTGTTTCTCTCCTGGAGATCTAGTCTGGCTTGCTTCCCAGTACGTCCGCCTGAAGATACCATCATACAAGCTGGGTCCTCGCTACATTGGGCCGTTTAAAGTCCTCCACAAGATCAATGAGGTCTCCTACAAGCTACAGCTCCCGGCCACGATGAGGATACCCAACTCATTCCACGTCTCCCTGCTCAAGCCGGTTGTCCTTGGTCCCTTCTCCGCTGCTGCCAGTCCGGCTCCTCCACCTATTGCCGATGACGACATCTATGCGGTAAGGGATATCGTGGCCATGAAGACCGTACGAGGTCGACGGTTCTTCCTGGTGGACTGGGAAGGGTATGGTCCTGAGGATAGGTCCTGGGAGCCCAGGGAGAACGTGGGCACTCCTCTGATCCGTGCCTTCATGTCCCGGTTGCGGGGAGGGGGGCGTGGGGGGGGGTACTGTCACGCTCCCCGGGTCCTCGGCTCGGTCCTCACCCCCGCTCCCCGGCTCACCTGCCACGCTCCCCGCTCTCCAGCCTCCGGTGCCCGTCCTTCCCAGGCCCCCTGGTCTCCGATCCCGGCGCCCGACGGCTTCCCAGGCCCTGGCCGGCTCCCCTGCGTCCTCCTCTCAGCTTCCTTCCCTGGCTTCTGGCACCCGGGCGGCGCGCATGCGCATTAGGGCGCGCGCACGGTCACTGACCCTTTCTTAAAGGGCCAGCGTCCATTAACAGGAAATGAGGCTAAACAGGTACAGGGTATAAAGGGGGTTATTGTCCAAGGGGGCGGGGCCTGATCTTCGTGTTTACCAAGCTAGGAGTCAGGTCTCCTGGTGTCTCTGTGCATATACTCACCTATCTCTCTTGTAGAGCCGTGCCTGCCTCGCCATCCAGTCCTGCCGTATCCTGAACCCCGAACGCTGTCCGTCTGCCATCCTGACAGTCCGCACCATCTCGGATCCCTGCGGTGACCCGTCATCTCGCTCCAAAGGTTCCGGACCCCGCCTGACATCATCTCGGCTTCCGAACCTGAGCTGCATCACCCGGACTACCACCCGTGACTCCGTGGTCCCAGGGACTTCTCCGCTATACTCGTGTGCACGGACTGTTCTGCTGTTTATAGTGTTCCAGCTACCGGACTCTTTACTACCATCTAGGAGTTCGGCCCAGTGGATCCACCTCCTGGGTCTGCCCGTCCACCTGGCCGTGACACTATGGCAGCGTCACATGGATTTACCTGCCCTGCGACGTCGCTCTGGCTGGCGAACCGCCTCCCTTTCTAAGGGAGCGGTTCGTACGGTGTCACAGCGACATCACACGGCAGCCGTCCAATTGAAGCGGAGGGACGGAAATGAGCGGGATGTAAACATCCCGCCCACCTCCTTCCTTCCACATTGCCAGTGGAGGCAGGTAAAGAGATGTTCCTCGCTCCTGCGGTGTCACACACAGCGATGTGTGCTGCCGCAGGAACGAGGAACAACATCGTTAATAAACGTTTAACGATATTTGGTTTTAGGACGACCTCTCCACGCTAAACAATTTTTCACGCTTTTGCGATCATTTACGATCGCTCAAAAGTGTCACACGCTGCAATATCGTTAATGACGCCGGATGTGCGTCACTAACGACGTGACCCCGACGATAAATCATTAACGATATCGTAGCGTGTAAAGCCCCTAAAGACCTTCCCACACTAACTGTAGAGACAACGACCCTCCCCCACTAACTGTAGAGACAAAGCCCAGACCCCACTTTTTGTAATCTTTTGTGGGTCTCTGCTATCACATTTATTTTATAGTTCTTACGTTTCTCCAGCAGCTGTTGTGACATTTTTTTTTTATCTTACTTTGTAGTTAATTTTGTGGATTTCTAGTGTCATATTTGGAATGAAGACCCATGAGATCCATCAGTATACAACCCCGCGTGATGCAGAAAAGTGAAACAGATGGCTTGTTTATAAGAATTATTATATTTTGAGTGATTTCACTTTTTAGATCGTAAGATGATAAAACTTTGGTGAATGTAAGCAAATAGCGGATCTGTGATTCGTGGATAGAGTTGTTTTTTTCTTGGTGGAAGCAAAGTGCATTCCCTTAATTTTTTTATGCTATTTTAATTGTGTTTGCTTTATCATAGCTTTTTTTTGTTAGAAATTTGCTTAAATAACCTAAGAGATGGGTGAACTGCTAAAGTCAGTGATGTTTACATAAAGGATTGGTTTCTGAGATGTAGAGCTTTTTTTATTTTATTGCCGAGCTATGTGAGGGTTTGTATTTTTTGTATGGTGAGCTGACGTTTTTATATATCATTTTGCTCGCTTTTCACTACATTTGTATGGTGAAGTGTGTTGACCGAAAACTGGCAATTTTGTTGTTTACAGTATATACTAAATGGACTAAATACTTTAGATTTCAATAGAATTTATTTTATGGATGCGGCAATGATGAATATGCTTATTTATTTTCATTTTAAATAGAGAAAAGGGGGTAATATTTTTGTTTGTTAATTTTTTGAATGTAATATTGCAGTATATAGTTAAAATCACAGTCCATGATGAAGACAAGTCTATAACTGGGTTTTACATGAGTATTAAGATGGCAGCCATGGTGGCTAGCTCCAGGGCTGCTGTTAAAGGCATCTGCTGGCAGTATAAAACAGCCATCATCTGCCCTCTGTAAAGTGAGCTCAGCTCCTGAGCCTGCTCCATAAACCCACACAAGATCCACAACTTAATTAGAGATGAGCAAAGCGATTGAATGTGAATAGAATTTGTTGAATTTTTATTAATTCACTGAATTAATCAAATTCAAACAATTTTCGATATGCTTAACTCGCATCATCAAAAATGCTACTTTACAGATTGCAGAAGATAGCACCGGACTGAGAAGGATTGCATAACCATGAGTAGGCTACCCAATAATTCTACACAGCCATCACATCACATAGCACAGCACAGCCCGATCAGGTGGGAATATCAAAGACTGTACAGTAGGGAAAATAAGTATTTGATCCTCTGCCGATTTTGCAATTTTCTCACCTACAAAGAATGGAGAGGTCTGTAATTTTTATCGTAGATACACTTTAACTGTAACAGACAGAATACAAAGATCAAGAAAATCACATTGTATGATTTTTAAAAAATTAATTAGCATTATATTGCATGAAATAAGTATTTGGTACAATAGAAAACCAGAACTTAATATTTGGTAGAAACCTTTGTTTGCAGTTACAGGGGTCAGACATTTTCTGTAGTTCTTGCCCATGTTTGCACACACTGCAGTAGGGATTTTGGCACACTCCTCCATACAGATCTTCTCCAGATCGTCCGGGTTTCGGGGCTGTCGCTGGGCAACATTGAGTTTCAGCTCCTTCGAAAAATTATTTATTGGGTCCAGGTCTGGAGACTGATTAGGCCTCTCCAGGACCTTGACATGCTTCTTACGGAACAACCTCTTAGTTGCCGTGGCTGTGTGTTTCAGGTCATTTTTAGTTACAAGTGAGAAGGTTTTGGTACCGTGTTAGCCAGTTGAAAAATTATTGAATGTTCTCAGTGAGAGGAACAAAATTATAATCTTGTGATACCTTTTAATGGCTAACTAAAATAAAGTGATGTTACTAAGCAAGCTTTCGAGACATCTCAGGTCCTTTCATGAGGCATGGTATACCATGCCTGATGAAGGGACCTGAGATGTCTCGAAAGCTTGCTTTGTAACATCCCTTTATTTTATTTTAGTTAGCCATTAAAAGGTATCACAAGATTATAATTTTTTTCCTCTCACTGAGAACATTCAATAATTTTTCAGGTCATTGTCATGCTGGAAGACCCAGCCATGACCCTTCTTCAATGCTTTTACTGAGGAAAGGAGGTGGTTGGCCAAAATCTCGCAATATATGACCCCATCCATCCTCTCTTGAATACGGTACAGTCGTCCTGTCCTCTTTGTAGAATTGCACCCCCAAAGTATGATGTTTCCATCACCTTGCTTCACGGTTGGGATGGTGTTTTTGGAGTTGCACTCATCCTTCTTCTTCCTCCAAACACAGCGAATGAAGTTGATACCAAAAAGTTCTATTTTGGTCTCATCTGACCACATAACCTTCTCCTATGCCTCCTCTGGATCATCCAGATGGTCATTGATCATTGACAAGCTTCAAACAGGCCTGGATATTTTCTGGCATTAGCAGGGAGACGTTTTGTGCCTTGCAGGATTTTAATACTTGACGGTGTAGTGTGCTATCAACGTTAATCTTTGAGACTGTGGTCCCAGCTCTCTTCAGATCACTGACCAGGTCCTCCTGTGTAGTTCTGGGCTGATCCTGACCTTTCTCAGAATCCTTAACCCATGAGGCAAGATCTTGCATGGAGCCCCATACCGAGTAAGATTGACAGTCATCTTGTGTTTTTTCAATTTTCTAACCAACAGTTGTTGTCTTCTCACCAAGCTGCTTGCCTATTGTCCTGTAGCCCATCCCAGCCTTGTGCAGGTCTACAATTTTATCCCTAGTGTCCTTAGACAGCTCTTTGGTCTTGGCCATAGTGGAGAGGTTAGACTGTGATTGATGGAGTAGGAGGGCTTCTTAAAGAAAAAATAACAGGTAATGGCCACAAAAAGTTTGATCTGAAACTGTAAACCTACAAATTGGCATATTACTAATTAATACAATGAACTTCTAAACTCATTTCTAAATCTGATTTTCCTTCAGAAATAAGTGAGCATCTGGTATGGGATAAATACACCGCTGTCCTTTCATCTAACTCTGCAATATCATTAGCTGCATGAAGGCAAACAAACAAACATGGCGACCTGTGGAGAAATGGAGAAAACAATGACACACGCTGATGTATGAGAACATTGGCTTGGAATCAAGAAGTCTCCTTACAGTACTCATACAAAGATTAAGTGCAAAGTCTGAGGATTTGCTCAATTTAGAAATTTAGGATGAAACACTCAGAAACTATCAGTTTGGATTAGGCTATAACATGCTTGCTATGATGTCCTCTAACATTCCCTTATTCTTTTTATTCATCATCCACATAGGGTATCTCTTCAACCTTTTGTACTGTAAAGCTGGCCAATAATATCTCACAACAACACTAGCAAGTAAACTATATTTATGATAATTGGTTTGTCTATGCGTAACACAGAGGCCAGGAATGTAATACGCAGTAAGGATGACTCAGTGGTGACTTCAATGGGTTTTTATTAGGCGGGAACAGAGAGATGGAGGAAGGTTGGGTAAATAACAGACAGAAAAAAAAGAAAGTTGGCACATTTCAGTGATCTTATTGTCTAAACAATGAAGATTATTTCAAATAAAGTCCCTTAGCAATAACCCAACCCAGGTCCTTCCATCAGGGGTATATCAGAGTCGTACTACAGGGTCCTTAACCCCTTCAGCCCCCGGGCACTTTCCGTTTTTGCGTTTTTGTTTTTTGCTCCCCTTCTTCCGAGAGGCGTAACTTTTTTATTTTTCCATCAATCTTGCCATATGAGGGCTTATTTTTTGCGGGACGAGTTGTACTTTTAAATGAAACCATAAGTTTTACCATATAGTGTACTGGAAAACGGCAAAAAAATTCCAAGTGCGGAAAAATTGCAAAAAAAGTGGGATTGTACAATAGTTTTTGGGATATTTTATTCACCGTGTTCACTATATGGTAAAACTGATGTGTGGGTATGATGCCTCAGGTCGGTGCGAGTTTATAGACACCAAACATGTATAGGTTTACTTGTATCTAAGGGGTTAAAAAAAATTCACAAGCTTGTCCGAAAAACGTGGCGCACGTTTTGCGCCATTTTCCAAAACCCGTAGCGTTCTCATTTTTCAGGATCTGAGGCTCAGTGATGGCTTATTTTTTGCGTCTTGACCTGACGTTCTTAATGGTACCATTTTTGCGCAGATGCTACATTTTGATCGCCTGTTATTGCATTTTGCGCAAAATTTGCGGCGACCAAAAAACGTAATTTTGGCGTTTGGAATTTTTTTGCCGCTACGCCGTTTACTGATCAGATTCATTGATTTTATATTTTGATAGATCGGGCATTTCTGAACGCGGCGATACCAAATATGTGTGTATTTTTTATTTTTTAACCCTTTAATTTTCAATGGGGTGAAAGGGGGGTGATTTGAACTTTTAGGTTTTTTTTATTTTTTTTATTTTTTAAAACTTTTTTTTTTACTTTTTTTTTTATTTTACTAGTCCCCCTAGGGGGCTATTGCGATCAGCAATCCGATCGCTTTGCACAATCTGCAGATCTCAGCTACAGAGCTGAGAACTGCAGATTTGCTGCTTCACTTTCAATACCGGCTGTATTCCGGCATTGAGAGGAAGTGACTCATGTTAGCCACAGGCGTCATCACATGACCCTGTGCTACCATGGCAACTGCCGAAAGTCACGTGATCATGTCACGTGACTTCCGGCGGGGGCGGGGTAAGTCACTGTCATGGCGGCGCCCATATACATATCGCTGCCAAGACTTTGGCAGCGAAATGTAAGGGGTTAATGGCCGCGGGTGGAAGCGATTCCACCCGCGGCTAGCAGGCACACATATCAGCTGTTGATAACAGCTGATATGTGCGCGTCTCGCCGCCGCCTGCCGGCGGCAGGGGGCGGGGCTTACCGGAACACGATCCATGACGTATCTAGTACGTCATGGGTCGTTAAGGGGTTAAGCTGGTGTCACACACAGCGACAACGACAACGACGTCGCTGCTACGTCACCATTTTCTGTGACGTTGCAGCGACGTCCCGTCGCTGTCGCTGTGTGTGACATCCAGCAACGACCTGGCCCCTGCTGTGAGGTCGCCGGTCGAGTGCTGAATGTCCAGCTTCATTTTTTGGTCGTCACTCTCCCGCTGTGACACACACATCGCTGTGTGTGACAGCGAGAGAGTGACGAAATGAAGCGAGCAGGGAGCAGGAGCCGGCGTCTGGCAGCTGCGGTAAGCTGTAACCAGCGTAAACATCGGGTAACCAAGGGAAGGCCTTTCCCTGGTTACCCGATATTTACCTTCGTTACCAGCCTCCGCTCTTGCTGCCAGTGCCGGCTCCTGCTCTGTGCACATGTGGCTGCAGTACGCATCGGGTAATTAACCCGATGTATACTGTAGCAAGGAGAGCAGGAAGCCAGCGCTAAGCAGTGTGCGCGGCTCCCTGCTCTCTGCACTGTGACATGTAGCTGCAGTACACATCGGGTTAATTAACCCGATGTGTACTGTACCTAGGAGAGCAAGGAGCCAGCGCTAAGCAGTGTGCGCGGCTCCCTGCTCTCTGCACTGTGACATGTAGCTGCAGCACACATCGGGTTAATTAACCCGATGTGTACTGTACCTAGGAGAGCAAGGAGCCAGCGCTAAGCGCGGCTCCCTGCTCTCTGCACATGTAGCACAGCGACGTTATGATCGCTGCTTCTGCTGTGTTTGACAGCTAAGCAGCGATCATAACAGCGACTTACAAGGTCGCTGTTAAGTCACAGAAAATGGTGACGTAACAGCGACGTCGTTGTCGCTGTCGCTTAGTGTGAACCCAGCTTTAAGCTTTTATAGACCCACTTATGATAAGTGCAGGTAAAACAACGGGTTAAAAAACCCAATATCCAAGACCAAATAGATAAGAATCATGATCTTTATTGTCTACGCATTTCAGAGATTATTCTCCTTCTTCAGGAGCCTTTTTGTCCTGAAGGAGAATAATTCTGAATCGCGTAGACGAATAGAGATCACAATTCTTATCTATTTGGGCTTGGATTTACTTCCACTGCAGTGCTTTTTTTAACCCTTTCTTTTACCTGCACTTTTAATCTTCCATCGAATAGGTGTAGCAGCTGTCTGGTACATGTTTATACAGTGGTTGTGACTCTCACAACTACTACAGGTGAGCCTTCTTGATCCCTTCAGATGCACTATTCTATGTGGGTAAGGCTGTGCTTTTTGTCTCCCTCAATTTGTTTATAGACCCACTTATGTCAGTTCTAGAGATGAGCGAACCGGTCCCGGTTCGGCTCGAGGTCGGTTCGCCGAACGGAGGTCCCGTTCGAGTTCGGCTCGTCGAACGTTCGACGAACCGAACTCGAACTGCATAGGAAACAATGGCAGGCAATCACAAACACAGAAAAACACCTAGAAAACACCCTCAAAGGTGTCCAAAAGGTGACAAACAACTCACAACACAACACAAACACATGGGAAAGTGACAAGGACATATACTCATGCGAAAACAAAACAGCTGGACAAGGAAAAAGAGGAGGACACACAGATATATGAGTATATGCAAGGAAACATCGATTCCATTATTGTGCAACTTGAGCCCTGCTCATTTTAGGCTTCCAATCTGGATAAATTGCCTGAGCTTGCCACGTACGCCTTGGGGATCTTGTCATGTCCTGCAGCCAGCGTTCTCTCGGAACCTGTCTTCAGTGCTGCTGGGGGTCTGCTGGCAGATAAGCACACGCGTCTGTCCACTGACAATGTGGACATGGCTCTCAGAGGACTTTTCTTCCCCTGGGTCAGCCAGGGGAGGCGAAAGGCACGCGTATTTTTGAGAGTGCTTCATGCAAAGCATCTTTTTCATCTTGAAAATGGGGGTCAACTGATGCCAGTCAAGTGGGGTGTGTGTGGCCCAATTAGTGGAAACGAGGGAGACTGTGGTTGGAGTCCCCTCGCTGTGTTTCTAAAAGAACCAAGATGAACAAGTCATGGCTCTCAGAGGACTTTTCTTCCCCTGGGTCATCCAGGGGACGGGAAAGGCACGCGTATTTTTGAGAGTGCTTCATGCAAAGCATCTTTTTCATCTTGAAAATGGGGGTCAACTGATGCCAGTCAAGTGGGGTGTGTGTGGCCCAGTTAGTGGAAATGTGAAGCCCCACCAGTGATGTGTCGGTGCATTACCTTCAGGGACTCCACTCGGCTGGATCTTGTTACGGGTAGGGAATCTTCTATTTGTCGTGACGCCACTCTCAGAATTGCGGTCAGTGGGGACCGCCACTGCAGATTAAGGGATGCCTGGGGCTGATGGTGGGTGCAGTCGGGTGTAGTAGCCTCCTGAGAGTGAGGCAAGCCCCAGGGCCCTGTGTAGGTGTGTAGAACCACAAGGCGCAGAATAACTCCACACAAGCAGGATGTCTTTCAGGGGTTTTACTCACAGTTGATGGCAGGGTGAGTAACCCGGGCGTAGCTGGGATGAACCAGGCTGGAACCAGGTATCCTTCAGGCTGACTGTTGATGGTGACTACCGACTCGCCTTCCTTAGCCCTTGGTGGTTTGGGGTAACCCCGACTTTTAGTCCCTATGGGGGTCACCCAGGGAAGTTGCTGAAGCCTCTCTCCCCTTCGGTTGCCGTTTGCTTGTCGCCTGGACCAGATCACTCCAGCTGCTTGCCTCCTGTGAACTATGGGCCCTAACTGTGGCTACGTGGCTGCGGCTTTTGGGTGTTGTGGTGTGGGCTTTGAGGGCCCCACACCGGCAGGTTTAGCAAGGAAAAGTGGATCTATCCCCGCTCCGGGATCTGCCGCCCGTTTGGGCCTGGTTCTCCCTAGCAGTCTCCTTACTTCCCACTCTGTGCTCTCTCTCTAGCTGGAGATGGGTTTCGGGTAGCACTCCTAGGTGACCGTTCTCCCCCGTCGGTAGCCACTGCGCGGACGCTGTCAGACTACAGCAGCCCAGGGGAAGGGGTCAGCTCTCCTCGGAGCTCCCTGGACTCTGCTCTGAACCGGCTCACATCTGGGACCTTCACTGCTGCTCCTGTCAGAGCTTCACTTTCCTGCTCCTCACTCCTCCACACTCTGCTGCAGACTGTCTACTCCTCCTTCTCTTTTCCCTTTTGTGCCTGCCTACGCCACCTAGCTATGGGGAGATAAGGTATGCACACCAGTGACTATGTAAGGGGAATACATGGAATAGCAGAAACTGCTGTGTGAATACTGACTTGAAAAATCCAATAGCTATATGAAGAGTGAAAATGTGAAAAATGGAATCTGCATTACTGCCATGAACATATGAATCAAGAGAAATTTAGCTACTGAATTGATCAATGCAATAGAGCCCCAACACTACGCCAAAGTATTTCTCTACGTTGGGGTCCCTAGCTTGTGTGTGTCCTCTCATGCAGTTAAAAAACTTACCGTGTATGGGAAGCTGAGACCCAGGCTATTTATGCGTATTATATGGATTGGCAATAGATGTGGTGGGGAGGGTTCACAAACGAAAAACTACTAACAATAACGAATAACGTTTGGAACACCATTCTAAGTCTGAAGTAGTAGTTTTTCGTTTGTGAACCCTCCCCACCACATCTATTGCCAATCCATATAATACGCATAAATAGCCTGGGTCTCAGCTTCCCATACACGGTAAGTTTTTTAACTGCATGAGAGGACACACACAAGCTAGGGACCCCAACGTAGAGAAATACTTTGGCGTAGCGTTGGGGCTCTATTGCATTGATCAATTCAGTAGCTAAATTTCTCTTGATTCATATGTTCATGGCAGTAATGCAGATTCCATTTTTCACATTTTCACTCTTCATATAGCTATTGGATTTTTCAAGTCAGTATTCACACAGCAGTTTCTGCTATTCCATGTATTCCCCTTACATAGTCACTGGTGTGCATACCTTATCTCCCCATAGTGATGTTTTTTTAGGTTTTTTGCACCCAGTTCAGACTTAGAATGGTGTTCCAAACGTTATTCGTTATTGTTAGTAGTTTTTCGTTTGTGAACCCTCCCCACCACATCTATTGCCAATCCATATAATACGCATAAATAGCCTGGGTCTCAGCTTCCCATACACGGTAAGTTTTTTAACTGCATGAGAGGACACACACAAGCTAGGGACCCCAACGTAGAGAAATACTTTGGCGTAGTGTTGGGGCTCTATTGCATTGATCAATTCAGTAGCTAAATTTCTCTTGATTCATATGTTCATGGCAGTAATGCAGATTCCATTTTTCACATTTTCACTCTTCATATAGCTATTGGATTTTTCAAGTCAGTATTCACACAGCAGTTTCTGCTATTCCATGTATTCCCCTTACATAGTCACTGGTGTGCATACCTTATCTCCCCATAGTGATGTTTTTTTAGGTTTTTTGCACCCAGTTCAGACTTAGAATGGTGTTCCAAACGTTATTCGTTATTGTTAGTAGTTTTTCGTTTGTGAACCCTCCCCACCACATCTATTGCCAATCCATATAATACGCATAAATAGCCTGGGTCTCAGCTTCCCATACACGGTAAGTTTTTTAACTGCATGAGAGGACACACACAAGCTAGGGACCCCAACGTAGAGAAATACTTTGGCGTAGTGTTGGGGCTCTATTGCATTGATCAATTCAGTAGCTAAATTTCTCTTGATTCATATGTTCATGGCAGTAATGCAGATTCCATTTTTCACATTTTCACTCTTCATATAGCTATTGGATTTTTCAAGTCAGTATTCACACAGCAGTTTCTGCTATTCCATGTATTCCCCTTACATAGTCACTGGTGTGCATACCTTATCTCCCCATAGTGATGTTTTTTTAGGTTTTTTGCACCCAGTTCAGACTTAGAATGGTGTTCCAAACGTTATTCGTTATTATTACGCCACCTAGCAACCAGGCTCTCTTACCACACCCCTTGAGCGGAGATGGAGGCTTTTTACCCCCTCCACTATTCCAGTGGAGGTGAAGGCTTTGCCCCCTCCTGGGATCCCCAGGGGTCCTCTCAAAGGTACATGTGTGAGACCTGATCACTATGCGCCTGTGTAGTCACACCTCGGTCAGCCTTCTGGATTACCTGTATTGTACTGTCCCCAGCATGGGTGCAGTACTCAGTGGTGCCTGACCAGGTCAGGGGCGCCACATTCCCCCTTAGTTATCACCAGCACGTCCTCGGGCTGCAAGACAACATTTTAAAATGCATAAAACATTAAAACATGGTAAAACATTTTTAAAACCACCAGGTACTATACATCACCACCCTCCACCCACAAGTCCGTTAACCCACCCAAAACCCTCTCACGTTGGCCGCGCCTTCAGCCACTTCTGGCAGGATGTAGAGGCGGCTTTCATGGGCTGGTGGTTTCAGGGTATACCTGGCCTGGTGGATCCGCGCCTTCAGCCTCTTCTGGCAGGATGTAGAGGCGGCTTCCACAGTTGGTGCTGACCAGGTACCCTCTTTGTGGTGGAGAGCCAGGCCCCATAAACAGGCATGCTCTCTGGTTGCAGGTGAGCCAAGGCCCCATAATGGACGTGCTCCCTGGTTGCAGGCGAGCCAAGCCCCTAAACAGGCTGACTCTGGTGGTGGTACCTCTGGTGTAACTATTTACACTGCGAGAGTTTGTGGCTATAGCCAGTTCATAGCCTTAAGGTTCATTTTTCAAAGTGCAAAAAGAGGTTTCTCACATTAGTTCATGTGGGCACATTTCTTGAACATTAACGTTGCAAACTGGTCAAAACTGTAACTTGCTGTACTTTACTTTACTTCAAACAGATTCCTCCTTACCAGGGCTTGGGCCTGTAGGGCTGCGGCACCTGTTGTTTCCTTCATTTCTCTCATCATCGGAGGTAGTCTCATCAGTGGGTTCTTTATCTTTCCTTTCTTCTTCTGTATCTGTTTCTTTTTCTTGTGGTATGGAGACAGCTGGGTTTCTATAGGAATCTCTGGTACATGGCGTAACGTCAAGTGCATACCATCCTCTTTCTCCTTGATGCATGGTAAACTCCACTGAATCTCCCATCTGTAAGTTTCTTCCAGGATGTCCTCTGGGCAAATGGGCTCTAACATCCCTTCTATTAACAAATATGCCTTCTTTCATACCAGGTGCTACTATGAATCCGTATCCTGACTTCAGGCTAAAGTCTTCCACAATTCCTCTACAAAGGGGTCCTCTGACCTGTGCTTTGGCTCTTCTCAGGAACCGTTTTTCTTGTAGGTCTCTGGCCGTGACTTCTCTCTGCTCTGGGGATGGCGGAGCAGGTGACAACTGGTTTCTGCTACGGCGCCGTGTCTTGCGGGCTTGATTCTGCTGGGTGGCTGCTTCACTGCTGGCAGGCTCCCAGGTGAGGTTGCTGGATAAATCTTCCTCTTCATCCCAGCGAGAATATGGCAACATCTCTGGCTCTGGGCATGGATCCACTGCTGGTGGCTCCTGAGTCAGCTCCTCAGCTTCCTGGCCTCCCCTCCCCCTTAGTTCTTCCGAGCACTCCTTTGGTGGCAGTGCTGGGGATGGACTTTCTTCAGCAGGCCCAGGCAGGGATCTCTTTGGCATGATTGCTGCAGGAGTCGTCTTGGGGGTATGCGGAGGGAGTATGTACTGGTCCACCAACCATTGTGGAAACTTGGCCTCCATGTCAGCCTTCAGCTGCCAGTATGCGGGGTCCTCCCCCAGCGTGGGCTTTCCAGCAGGGACCTCTTTGGACTGGGGAGCGGTGTCTGCTCTGGCCTTGCAGGCCGGGGTAAATGGTGATGCAATCTTATCTTGGCGGGCCGCGCCTGGCATGGCGGCGGCCTGGTCTTGGCGGGCCGCGCCCTGCATGGCGGCGGCCTGGCTCGGCGTCGCTGTCACGATGGGATCGGTGCAGGCTGGGCTGGGCGTCGCTGCAGCGATCGGAGCTTGGCGGGCCGCACCTGGCGAGGCTGCGGCCTGGTTCAGCACCTCACTTGCGGCGCGGACGAGCGTTGCTGCTGCGGTGGGGTCTCGGCGGGCCGGGCCTAGCAAGGCGGCGGCCTGGGTCAGCGTCACACCTGCGGCGTGGATGAGGGTCGCGGTGGCAGCCGGTTCTTTGCGGGCCGGGCAGGGCATCGCTGCAGGGACCGGGTCTTGGTGGGCCGAGCAGGGCATCGCTGCGGCGGCCTGGGCTTGGCGGGCCGCACCTGGCGTGGCTGCGGCCTGGCTCAGCGTCGCCGCGCCGGGCGCCTCTTCAGGGACCGCGGGCGTGGCAGCAGGGGTCGGGGCACTCGCGCTGGCAGGGGCAACACTGGGCTCACCCATCGGTGGCACCATCGGGGTCTGAGTCGTCGCCGTCCGGTCTGGCACTCGTCGCGTGGCTCTCCCCTCGTAGGCCTGAACCGCTGCAGCCATCTCCAGAAGCTCCATGCGTTCCTCTCTGATCTGCTCTACGACCCGGGTCTCCAGTCGGTCGCAGAACTGGGCAAGTTCCCGATACCACCAGGCAGCGGAGCCTGGCTCTGGGTCTCTGCGTTCAGACGCCATTTCCTCTGCGCCTCCTTCTGCACGATTTCCCAGCAGTGGACTCGTCGCTGCCTCCAGTAGCAGGCTCTTCAGTTTCTGCTCTGCCTCTTCCAGCAGCAGGCTTCTGGCTCCCTTTCTGTCCCGACGTCTCTGAACGCCTCCGCTCTCATCACTTGCGAGGTCAGAACTCTGCAGGGGATCTCTGGGTAGCCACACCTCTTCGTGGGCGGTAACTTCT
The DNA here is from genome assembly GCF_048569485.1 of Anomaloglossus baeobatrachus. NCBI lineage: Eukaryota > Metazoa > Chordata > Amphibia > Anura > Aromobatidae > Anomaloglossus > Anomaloglossus baeobatrachus. Next base: position 536,518,001 of record NC_134358.1, on the reverse strand, counting down.
CCCAGCGCGGGCTGCTGTTGTTTTTCAGCGCGCTTTTCATGGTGGCAATATGGCGGCGCTTCCAATTTTTCAAGCGGACCGCCCAGGCACATGGTCACCTGTCTGAACAGGTCTAGTCCTTATCCTGTTCGTGACGCCAGATGTGAAGCCCCACCAGTGATGTGTCGGTGCATTACCTTCAGGGACTCCACTCGGCTGGATCTTGTTACGGGTAGGGAATCTTCTATTTGTCGTGACGCCACTCTCAGAATTGCGGTCAGTGGGGACCGCCACTGCAGATTAAGGGATGCCTGGGGCTGATGGTGGGTGCAGTCGGGTGTAGTAGCCTCCTGAGAGTGAGGCAAGCCCCAGGGCCCTGTGTAGGTGTGTAGAACCACAAGGCACAGAATAACTCCACACAAGCAGGATGTCTTTCAGGGGTTTTACTCACAGTTGATGGCAGGGTGAGTAACCCGGGCGTAGCTGGGATGAACCAGGCTGGAACAAGGTATCCTTCAGGCTGACTGTTGATGGTGACTACCGACTCGCCTTCCTTAGCCCTTGGTGGTTTGGGGTAACCCCGACTTTTAGTCCCTATGGGGGTCACCCAGGGAAGTTGCTGAAGCCTCTCTCCCCTTCGGTTGCCGTTTGCTTGTCGCCTGGACCAGATCACTCCAGCTGCTTGCCTCCTGTGAACTATGGGCCCTAACTGTGGCTACGTGGCTGCGGCTTTTGGGTGTTGTGGTGTGGGCTTTGAGGGCCCCACACCGGCAGGTTTAGCAAGGAAAAGTGGATCTATCCCCGCTCCGGGATCTGCCGCCCGTTTGGGCCTGGTTCTCCCTAGCAGTCTCCTTACTTCCCACTCTGTGCTCTCTCTCTAGCTGGAGATGGGTTTCGGGTAGCACTCCTAGGTGACCGTTCTCCCCCGTCGGTAGCCACTGCGCGGACGCTGTCAGACTACAGCAGCCCAGGGGAAGGGGTCAGCTCTCCTCGGAGCTCCCTGGACTCTGCTCTGAACCGGCTCACATCTGGGACCTTCACTGCTGCTCCTGTCAGAGCTTCACTTTCCTGCTCCTCACTCCTCCACACTCTGCTGCAGACTGTCTACTCCTCCTTCTCTTTTCCCTTTTGTGCCTGCCTACGCCACCTAGCAACCAGGCTCTCTTACCACACCCCTTGAGCGGAGATGGAGGCTTTTTACCCCCTCCACTATTCCAGTGGAGGTGAAGGCTTTGCCCCCTCCTGGGATCCCCAGGGGTCCTCTCAAAGGTACATGTGTGAGACCTGATCACTATGCGCCTGTGTAGTCACACCTCGGTCAGCCTTCTGGATTACCTGTATTGTACTGTCCCCAGCATGGGTGCAGTACTCAGTGGTGCCTGACCAGGTCAGGGGCGCCACAGAAACGAGGGAGACTGTGGTTGGAGTCCCCTCGCTGTGTTTCTAAAAGAACCAAGATGAACAAGTCATGGCTCTCAGAGGACTTTTCTTCCCCTGGGTCAGCCAGGGGACGGGAAAGGCACGCGTATTTTTGAGAGTGCTTCATGCAAAGCATCTTTTTCATCTTGAAAATGGGGGTCAACTGATGCCAGTCAAGTGGGGTGTGTGTGGCCCAGTTAGTGGAAACGAGGGAGACTGTGGTTGGAGTCCCCTCGCTGTGTTTCTAAAAGAACCAAGATGAACAAGTCATGGCTCTCAGAGGACTTTTCTTCCCCTGGGTCAGCCAGGGGATGGGAAAGGCACGCGTATTTTTGAGAGTGCTTCATGCAAAGCATCTTTTTCATCTTGAAAATGGGGGTCAACTGATGCCAGTCAAGTGGGGTGTGTGTGGCCCAGTTAGTGGAAACGAGGGAGACTGTGGTTGGAGTCCCCTCGCTGTGTTTCTAAAAGAACCAAGATGAACAAGTCATGGCTCTCAGAGGACTTTTCTTCCCCTGGGTCAGCCAGGGGACGGGAAAGGCACGCGTATTTTTGAGAGTGCTTCATGCAAAGCATCTTTTTCATCTTGAAAATGGGGGTCAACTGATGCCAGTCAAGTGGGGTGTGTGTGGCCCAGTTAGTGGAAACGAGGGAGACTGTGGTTGGAGTCCCCTCGCTGTGTTTCTAAAAGAACCAAGATGAACAAGTCATGGCTCTCAGAGGACTTTTCTTCCCCTGGGTCAGCCAGGGGATGGGAAAGGCACGCGTATTTTTGAGAGTGCTTCATGCAAAGCATCTTTTTCATCTTGAAAATGGGGGTCAACTGATGCCAGTCAAGTGGGGTGTGTGTGGCCCAGTTAGTGGAAACGAGGGAGACTGTGGTTGGAGTCCCCTCGCTGTGTTTCTAAAAGAACCAAGATGAACAAGTCATGGCTCTCAGAGGACTTTTCTTCCCCTGGGTCATCCAGGGGAGGCGAAAGGCACGTGTATTTTTGAGAGTGCTTCATGCAAAGCATCTTTTTCATCTTGAAAATGGGGGTCAACTGATGCCAGTCAAGTGGGGTGTGTGTGGCCCAGTTAGTGGAAACGAGGGAGACTGTGGTTGGAGTCCCCTCGCTGTGTTTCTAAAAGAACCAAGATGAACAAGTCATGGCTCTCAGAGGACTTTTCTTCCCCTGGGTCAGCCAGGGGACGGGAAAGGCACACGTATTTTTGAGAGTGCTTCATGCAAAGCATCTTTTTCATCTTGAAAATGGGGGTCAACTGATGCCAGTCAAGTGGGGTGTCTGTGGCCCAATTAGTGGAAACGAGGGAGACTGTGGTTGGAGTCCCCTCGCTGTGTTTCTAAAAGAACCAAGATGAACAAGTCATGGCTCTCAGAGGACTTTTCTTCCCCTGGGTCAGCCAGGGGACGGGAAAGGCACGCGTATTTTTGAGAGTGCTTCATGCAAAGCATCTTTTTCATCTTGAAAATGGGGGTCAACTGATGCCAGTCAAGTGGAGTGTGTGTGGCCCAGTTAGTGGAAACGAGGGAGACTGTGGTTGGAGTCCCATCGCTGTGTTTCTAAAAGAACCAAGATGAACAAGTCATGGCTCTCAGAGGACTTTTCTTCCCCTGGGTCATCCAGGGGAGGCGAAAGGCACGTGTATTTTTGAGAGTGCTTCATGCAAAGCATCTTTTTCATCTTGAAAATGGGGGTCAACTGATGCCAGTCAAGTGGGGTGTGTGTGGCCCAGTTAGTGGAAACGAGGGAGACTGTGGTTGGAGTCCCCTCGCTGTGTTTCCAAAAGAACCAAGATGAACAAGTCATGGCTCTCAGAGGACTTTTCTTCCCCTGGGTCAGCCAGGGGACGGGAAAGGCACGCGTATTTTTGAGAGTGCTTCATGCAAAGCATCTTTTTCATCTTGAAAATGGGGGTCAACTGATGCCAGTCAAGTGGGGTGTGTGTGGCCCAGTTAGTGGAAACGAGGGAGACTGTGGTTGGAGTCCCCTCGCTGTGTTTCTAAAAGAACCAAGATGAACAAGTCATGGCTCTCAGAGGACTTTTCTTCCCCTGGGTCAGCCAGGGGACGGGAAAGGCACGCGTATTTTTGAGAGTGCTTCATGCAAAGCATCTTTTTCATCTTGAAAATGGGGGTCAACTGATGCCAGTCAAGTGGGGTGTGTGTGGCCCAGTTAGTGGAAACGAGGGAGACTGTGGTTGGAGTCCCCTCGCTGTGTTTTACATGCTTTTAGAAGGGCATGACATGGCTTGGAGGTTGACTTTCAGCATCTGCAAACTGTTGGCTACCAAAATGCTGCCTTTCCAACACCTGTGGTTATAGACAATGAGGAACATACTGATGAAGATGAGACGCAGATACCCGATTGGGATGACAACTTAAATATTCGGTCAGGGCAAGAAGAGGCTCGGTCTGAGGGGGAGGGGAGTGCAAACACAACAATTGATGATGAAGTTCTAGATCCCACCTACTGTCAACCCACAGTCAGACACTCGAGGAGGTCAACAGAGGCGGTGGAGGAGGATGCAACCGACGACGAAGTTACCTTGCGCCTTCCTGGACAGAGTCGGAGCACTGGTAGCACGTCTACAACTGCATCCTCAGCCACCACTCTGCCTCTGAGCATTATTCGGGGTGGATCAACAGGTCGCATGGCCTCTAAGCCTTGCCTAGCCTGGTCCTTTTTTGACATAGAAAAAGATCGCCCAAATTATGTGATCTGTAAAATTTGTCATGGTTCTCTTAGTAGAGGTCAAAACCTCAGCAGTTTGACAACTTCTTCCATGAATCGTCACATGAATAAATATCATATGGCCCGGTGGGAAGCTCACCGTGCTGCAATGCGGCCTAGCGGAGCGAACTATCCACCGCCTGCCCCTTCCAGTGCATCCGCGCGCTCGTCATCTTCTAGGACTGTGGGGACAGCTGTCACACCTGTTTTTCCACCCACAACTTCCACCACTGTAACCGCAACAGGCAGTTTGCTTGGTAGGTCGTCAGTTGGTTTGGAAGGGGAAACAAGTGAGTGTGTACAGCTCTCTCAGACATCGATAGCACCAACGTTGTATGAAGGCAACATCATGTCTCCGCCTGCACTTTCCTCACAAACCTGCATTTTTCCAGGGACACCCTACTCAACACCGTCTACACACAGCAGCCAGATCTCTGTTCCTCAGATGTGGTCAAATAAAAGGCCACTTCCTGCGACCCATGACAAAGCTAAGAGGTTGACTCTATCCCTCTGTAAGCTGTTGGCTACCGAAATGCTGCCTTTCCGCCTAGTGGACACACAGGATTTTAGAGACCTTATGTCTGTCGCTGTGATCCAGTACAAGATGCCCAATCACCACTGCTTCTCCAAGAAAAGCATGCCCGCGCTACACCAGCATGTCGCACACAACATCACCACTTCCTTGAGAAACTCTGTGTGCGACAGGGTGCATTTCAACACAGATACTTGGACCAGTAAGCATAGACAGGGTCATTACATGTCACTGACTGGGCACTGGCAAACTATGGTGAGAGATGGAGAAGGGTCTGCTGTACAAGTCTTGCCGTCCCCACGAGTTGTTTCAATCCTTCTTCTGTATGTAGAAGTTAATACACTGCTTCTGCCTCTTCAACCTCGTGTGGGTCCTCCACCTTGGCGCAAACCCTGTGTGGTCAGGCCACCCTTCCTTGTAACTGCGCACAAGGACTACCACACACCTCCTTACTATGCTGGCAGCAGAGCTCAATGCCATCAGGCGGTCAAAGTTTTACTTTGAAATGTATGGGAAATGTGAGTCACACCGCTGAGAAGTTGTGGATGGTTAGCTCTGGATACCGAGTTTCATCAATGGTTGTCTCCACTCAACCAGCAGCCAGGGAAGGCCGGGTGCGACAATGATGCAAACATGGGTGCGGCCCTTCGCTGTGACAATGTGACACACATGGCTTGTGTGGTTCACGTGTTGAACCTGGTTGTCCAGCAATTTTTAAAGCACTATCCTGGCCCACATGGCCTTCTGCAGAGAGCACGGTGTAACGCCTTCCTTGATCCACACACTCAGATGGGCTGTTAATGATAGGCTAGAGGGAAGCCACTCACCAAGCAGGACCCCTAGAACCCTGAAACCCTTTAACCCCTATACAGGGATTAGGAATTGCACAGGGCCCAAGGTGATTAATACCTGTGGAAGGCTGCAGTTCCAGAGAATAGTAGTCAGGCAGGGTCAAAACATTAATTGAGGAACAGGAACAGAATGGGACGGCCAGGACTTAATCAGAAAACAAGCAGAGGTGAAATGCGGATCGGCCAACAAGGTACATAAACAGCAAGCAGGAAAAGTAGTCAGGTAACAAGCACACAAAATCATAAAACTGAACTGGGGGTAAAAGTAACCAGAGGTCATAGCTATGTCTGGCAGTGGTCTGCAGACAGGATGGGCATAAAAAAGGGTGTGGTGTCTTCCCATTGGTTGTAGCTGAATGATGGTATTTCATCTGTGAGATACCCACCAGCTACATTCAGCCAGAGATTCTGCATCTGTCAAGGTAATGCAGCCCAGTGGGTGAGCATAACCTGCGTCCACCTGCGCCGCTGGCATCGACTCCTCTCCCATCATCAGCACTATTCATGAAAGGAACACGTTGTCACCTGGCGACCGGAGTACAAATTGACGGAGCGGACTCCGTTGGTGACTTAACAGCCGTGTGCGGCAATGATGCAAACCTGGCTGCGGGCCATCGTCAGGGCAATGTGACACACGTGCCTTGTATGGCTCACGTGTTGAACCTAATTCTCAAGCAATTTTTAAAATACCATCCCGGCCTACATGGCCTTGTGCAGCTGGCACGCTCGCTATGTGCTCACTTCCATCGTTCGCACACAGCAGCTCAACAACTTTCGTCGCTACAGAAGTCTTTAGGTCTGGTGGTTAAACGCCTGAAATGCGATGTGCCCACACGCAGGATTTTGAATCTGCACATGTTGCAGCGTTTGTGGCAGCACCGCCGAACCCTGCTGCAATACGTTATGACATATAGCCTGGGATAACTTGATCCAGAGGTGGTGCAGATCACGCTGCTGGAGTGGTGTCAGATCAAGGACCTATGCACCCTGCTACACAGTTTACAAATGTCGACGAAGATGTTTAGCACTGGCGATGCCATTCTCAGCGTGACAATTCTGGTCATCTACAAGATGGAGCACACTGTAAGCATTATTCGGAGTCAGGTGTTGGGACAAGAGGAAGGGGAGGAAGTACAGGAGGAGTCATATGCGGAAGGGATAACAAGATCTACGAGGTCCAGATGGTCAGCGGCACCTATGCGGCAGTCATGGTGAGGGAGAGGGATTAACAAGGGCGCATAGTATCAGCAAAAAGTGTTGAGGAAGGTGCAGGAGCCCATGAAGAAATGGAGGACGAACTTGCGATGGGCATGGAAGACTCAGCAGATGAGTGAGAGCTTGCTCACATTTCGGTTGTGCGAGGTTGTGGGGAGAGGGCAGAGGAAGGAGGCACGATTCTCACCTCTCTGCCACCAACACACCAAGGACTTGGTCCTCCTGGATGCACAAGACACATGAGCGGCTTCTTGCTGCACTACCTACAACATGACCCTCGGATTGTACGAATTCAAAGTAATCCAGAATACTGGGTTGCCACACTGTTACATCCCCGGTACAAGACAAAATTTGGCAAAATAATTCCTGCCATAGAAATGGACGCACGTATACAGGAGTATCTGCAGAATGTGGTACGCAATCTTAGATCTGCTTTTCCACTAAACACCAGTGCTGCACAGAGTGAATCTCAACGCTTTGTCATGGATAGGAGGAAATGGTCTTTTACTTGTCCACATCTGAGGGACCGAGGGCTGGCTGCTGTGCTGAGATGGCGTTGAGTACGGTGTCCCTGCAGAGTTGCACTTTTGGTCATATACCAAAATGAGTTGAAAAAGGACAGATGCTGGTGGAAAGGGGAACAGTTGTGTTGGAAAGGGGAAAAAAGTTTTGGTCCGTGGATTTTGTGGTTAAGCAACAGTAACATTTGCTGAAGAAACACCATCTGTTACAGTGGGACTGGCAGATTTGGATAAAGTGGTATATACTATGTTACCGCTATATAACGAAAATTAATAAGAAAAGAAAGAGAAAGGTATATATCCCCATCAGCAGTCAGTGTCCACCGTGCTCCCAGTTGGAAAAGTAGAGGTTGGCAACTGGAAGGTTTGGTGGAGGATACAGAGCTGTGTGGCTATGAAACTAATAGTAGCCTGAACCGAGTTAGACGCCATTCGGATCTGGAGACTGTGAGCCCTGTTAGCGTCACAGGGTCCACATGCCCACCCAGCCCAGGAACTCCCTGTTAACAACACAGGGGCCATTGAGTACGGTGACCGTGTGCGTAGAGGCACACCTGTGGACAGCAGGCGCATCAGCAGCAGCAGGCCTGTTAATGCCACTGGGCTGCACAAGCAGGACTGGTAGGACAGGAGCTGGTCTTAACCGTTCTGCGTTACCAACTGTGGTGGTGGCCTGCATCGACACCCTATCCCTGCCTACCTCTGGCCTAAAGCCGCAATGGGTTCAACACATGGAGGTGTGCTCTTTCGGAGCATAATAGAAGACTGTGCACCTCCTTGTTGGCTCCAGCCCCTTTTATAACCTGGGTCCGCCCCAAACCAGGGTGAACCACAATGCACCTCCTGGAGACAAAAGTAGAGTGACACGTCATGAGTGGCATAACTAGCGTCCTATTTGGAACTGCAACTTCAATGATGACCTCATGGCTGCCATGACCCAAACACCTCACCAGTCATCGTCTGACCATCAATAATGCGGTGAAAAGTCATAGGGGTGGGCCTCTGCAAGCCATTTGGGAGGACACCTGATGCCCTGTGGTCTATATGGCCCCCCCACATCAGGGGCAGGGCCAAAGAGTTCATTACCGGACCTAGTCTCTGATGCAGTAAGTGCCTGAGCATGCTCAGTAGCATGAAATACAGTCTCTGAAAAAAGACTATCAGCTTTAGCATGGTGTCTAGGCACAAAACAGGACTTAGACCCGGCACGGAATGCAAGCACCTGTGCAAAGAGGCTTTTCACACTTAGTGTGGGAGTATGCGCTGTATCCCGAAATGAAGACTTAGCGTCAGGAATGGCACAGTCAGGCTGAGCATACTCACTAGGCGAAACACTGTAATTAGGCTGCAGCTGGGGTACATCGGCACACGCATGCGCACTAGCTGCCTCTCCACACTTAGACGTGGAGGGGAAATTGCTCTTGGAGATGCTGTCTATGAACAGAAGGAAAAGCTAAAGGAAGCCTGACTTTCTATCCCTCCGAATTATGAAATGCAGCAATGAATTCCATGAGTTTGCTATAACATTAGCGTAGCAAAATGTGCATGAGGGTGTCATGTAGAGGTGCTATAAATAGCTTGGCACCAGTGGGACAATAATGGAATACAACAGCCAGTTCTATGATGCCACTAAATGGCAGTATTTGTTGCTATCATTATAGCTTATTAAAAACAGAGCAGGAGGGTGTCATGCAGAGGTGCTGCACATAGATTTGCACTAGTGTGACTAGACAAAAGTACAATAGCCACATTTAGGATGCCACTAGGTACACTGACTGTTTGCTAGTATAATGGCTGAGTTAAAAAGAGTTTGAGTGTGCAATGCAGGTAGAGGTGCTGCAAATATCTTTACAATAGTGTGAATAGACAAAAGTACAATAGCCACGTTTAGGATGCCACTAGGTACACTGACTGTTTGCTAGTATAATGGCTTAGTTAAAAAGAGTTTGAGTGTGCAATGCAGGCAGACGTGCTGCAAATATCTTTACAATAGTGTGAATAGACAAAAGTCCAATAGCCACGTTTAGGATGCCACTAGGTACACTGAGTGTTTGCTAGTATAATGGCTTAAGCTGGTGTCACACTAAACGACAGCGACAACGACGTCGCTGTTACGTCACCATTTTCGGTGACGTAACAGCGACCTTGTAAGTCGCTGTTATGATCGCTGCTTAGCTGTCAAACACAGCAGAAGCAGCGATCATAAGGTCGCTGTGCTACATGTTCAGAGAGCAGGGAGCCGCGCTTAGCGCTGGCTCCTTGCTCTCCTGCAGCACACATCGGGTTAATTAACCCGATGTGTGCTGCAGCTACATGTCACAGTTCAGAGAGCAGGGAGCCGCGCTTAGCGCTGGCTCCTTGCTCTCCTGCAGCACACATCGGGTTAATTAACCCGATGTGTGCTGCAGCCACATGTCACAGTGCAGGAGCCGGCACTGGCAGCAAGAGCGGAGGCTGGTAACCAGCGTAAACATCGGGTAACCAGGGAAAGGTCTTCCCTTGGTTACCCGATGTTTACGCTGGTTACAGCTTACCGCAGCTGCCAGTGCCGGCTCCTGATCGCTTCATTTCGTCGCTCTCTCGCTGTCACACACAGCGATGTGTGTGTCACAGCGGGAGAGTGACGACCAAAAAATGAAGCTGGACATTCAGCAACGACCGGCGACCTCACAGCAGGGGCCAGGTCGTTGCTGGATGTCACACACAGCGACAGCGACGGGACGTCGCTGCAACGTCACAGAAAATGGTGACGTAGCAGCGACGTCGTTGTCGTCGTCGTTATGTGTGACACCAGCTTTAGTTATAAGGAGTTGGAGTGTGAAATGCAGGCAGACGTGCTGCAAATATCTTTACAATAGTGTGAATAGACAAAAGTACAATAGCCACGTTTAGGATGCCACTAGGTACACTGAGTGTTTGCTAGTATAATGGCTTAGTTAAAAAGAGTTTGAGTGTGCAATGCAGGCAGACGTGCTGCAAATATCTTTGCATTACTGTGACTACACAAAAGTCCAATAGCCACGTTTAGGATGCCACTAGGTACACTGAGTGTTTGCTAGCATAATGGCTTAGTTAAAAAGAGTTGGAGTGTGCAATGCAGGCAGACGTGCTGCAAATATCTTTACAATAGTGTGAATAGACAAAAGTACAATAGCCACGTTTAGGATGCCACTAGGTACACTGAGTGTTTGCTAGCATAATGGCTTAGTTATAAGGAGTTGGAGTGTGCAATGCAGGCAGACGTGCTGCAAATATCTTTACAATAGTGTGAATAGACAAAAGTACAATAGCCACGTTTAGGATGCCACTAGGTACACTGAGTGTTTGCTAGTATAATGGCTTAGTTAAAAAGAGTTTGAGTGTGCAATGCAGGCAGACGTGCTGCAAATATCTTTGCACTACTGTGACTACACAAAAGTCCAATAGCCACGTTTAGGATGCCACTAGGTACACTGACTGTTTGCTAGCATAATGGCTTAGTTATAATGAGTTGGAGTGTGCAATACAGGCAGACGTGATGCAAATATCTTTGCAATAGTGTGACTAGACAAAAGTCCAATAGCCACGTTTAGGATGCCACTAGGTACACTGACTGTTTGCTAGTATAATGGCTTAGTTAAAAAGAGTTGGAGTGTGCAATGCAGGCAGACGTGCTCTGCAAATGTCTTTGCACTAGTGGGACTATAGCAAAGTCCAATAGCCACGTTTAGGATGCCACTAGGTACACTGAGTGTTTGCTAGTATAATGGCTTAGTTATAATGAGTTGGAGTGTGCAATGCAGGCAGACATGCTCTGCAAATGTCTTTGCACTAGTGGGACTATAGCAAAGTCCAATAGCCACGTTTAGGATGCCACTAGGTACACTGAGTGTTTGCTAGTATAATGGCTTAGTTATAATGAGTTGGAGTGTGCAGAGGACAGGAGGGTACAGTGCCAGGATTGTGGGGCTCTGGGTAGAGGAATGGAAGCCTGCCTTTCTATTCCCTCCTAATGGTGAAATGCAGGGAGGAAATCCCTGACCTTGGCTACACAGACGCTGTCGCTGTTTTCAGGACCTGTCACCTTAACTCTGACCCTGCCAGTTTGAGCCCTTAAAAGTACTGATAGAAAGTGCTCTCCCTAAGCTGTCTAACGCTGTGTATGGAGCGCATACAGCTGTATCGGCGATAGGACTCAGGAGGACGGAGCTGCGCCAGTGATGTCTGACACCAATGACGCAGAAGAGATAATGGCGTCCTGGAGGAAAATGTCCGGTTTTATAATGCAGGGACATGTGACATGGACATCCTATCACACATGCCGTTGCTTCTCTGGCTAAAAGTCCACTTAGCTGTGTGTGTGTCTGGGATTGGCTGACATGCTGGCCCGCCCCACTACACGCGCGCGCTTTGGGAAGGAAGACAAGGAAAAAAAAAAAAAATGGCGATCGCCATTATAGAAACAGCAGTGATCTGAAGGCGCTGTTCACGCACACTATACACTGAAATGTCATAATAGTGTGATTCACAGAGTGACTTACACTATTACAGCGGAAACCAAGCTAGGAATTAGCTGTTTTTTTGCTGCTAGAACCGTTCTCGAACGTTTCTAGAACAATCGAGCTTTTGCAAAAAGCTCGAGTTCTAGTTCGATCTAGAACAGGCCCCAAAATCACTCGAGCCTAGAACTGGAGAACCTCGAACCACGAACCGCGCTCAACTCTAGTCAGTTCTTCATACAGATGTGGAGCAGTTGAGTGGTAATGCACTACAACAACAGCTAACTCTATTAATAAGCTATTCTTTCTCAGTACCGTATGTAAGACAAGGAGATAACGGCCCGGTTCACTTGGATGCTGCTCCGGAATGAATGTCCGTTTGTCAGTCTTTGGTTTTTGATGTCCAATTTTTGGTGCTTGTCAACGTAAATCGATCTGTTTCTGGTGACATTTGGTCTTTGGGTTCCCCTGGGCACGGTATGTGGTCTTTGGGTTTCTCTGCTAATGAAATGCAGGTTTTGGGTCCCTCTGGGCTCAGTGCATATCCAGATGATTCAATTATAGACAAAACGGGCTTACTCTGATGTTCAAACATCTATTTCTTTGATGTTCTTGGCTCCAACTCTGTCATCTCCCTGCCAGCCCAGCCTTTTATATTTGGCAACCCTGCCACAGTGGTCATCTGACTGGGCGTCTCCTCCTAACTCTTCCCTCAAGGAAACACACTCCTGACAGATTGATTTCTAGTGACACTGGTCCTCCAGTAGATGACGATGTTGGTGCACAAATGCTGTGGGGTAATCAATCTGAGTATCTTCTGTCCACTCGCTTACTGTAAGATACTGTTAAATTGTGGAGAAAGTTCTTCTTTTTATTATCTACTTTCCTACACTTTCGTATTTTTATAATGTGACGGTCTATTGTAGCTGATATATATCTTTCTGTTTGAGCTGTATGCTTTGCCCCAACCTTATACCAGGAAGAAAAGAGAAGGCAATTGTACTGCCCCAGTGTCAGTGGCCGAGCCGCTCGGATCCGGAACCGCGGTGGCTCGAGGGGTCTTCGGACCCGGGGGTTGTGCGGACACTCGAATTTTAAAAGGGTGATTATGTACAGGGGATTAGGAAGTTCGTGACGCCACCCACAGTGCGCGGTAAGGTGGCGTACCATCGCTGCAGTTGGGGAGCCCGGTGGCGGTGGTATGGCAGCAAGGTGTCTAACCCCTCCGTGGGTAGGAGGTTGTGCCCCGGGACCTGGTGGTGGCAGTAAAGGGGTGCCGTTGGGAAAGGAAAGGGTTTCTGCGTACTCACTCAGTCCAAGGATACTGACACCCACAGCTTGTAAACCAGAATTCTGAGTACCGCTGTAGCAAGGAGGGAGCACGCTTGGATCCATGCCCTTGGTGTTGCTTGTTAGCCTGTAACCTTTTCCGTGGCACCTTCTTCACTGTTTGGACCTTATAGCGTGGAGCTAATCGGGTCCCGCTCACCCGTATGGCTAACGGAGTGAGCTTGCTCTCAGAGTTCACGCTTGGGATTTGATGGACTGTGTTTTTGGGAAAAGTCCTATCCCATTGGTGCGCTAGTACCCCGATTTTGGAGCGGGTGAGGGATGAATCTTGAAGACTTCCCCCCCGTCGGGTAAATTACCAGGACGCTTGAAGCTACTTCCCGGCCTAGGGTCCGCGTACCCTGAAGTGCCATGGCCCTTGCCCGGAGATGGCTCAAGGCCGCCAGTTGCCCTCCTCGGCAGTCCGTGCCCATTGACACAATCCCCTGCGACCGGGGTTCCAGCTTCTATCAGGCCCAGACCAACATCTGTCACCTAGTAGTCTTCAGGATCCCTGCTCCACACCGGTGACCTCTCCCTCTCAGAGAGTCACACTCTACCTCCTACTCCTTCCACTCCTTTTCACTTCTCCTCTCACTTTTTCACTTTCCCCAACCAACCCCGCAAATAGACGGCCCTATTCCCTTCAGGCCCCCCAATGGTGTGTCTGGTGGGTGTGCTGCAAAGTGTTCCTAGGGTTTTTGACTGGCTTTGATTTTAGCAACACCAAAGAACAGGGATCCGTAACCAAGGAGGACTCGGATACTGTGCAGAAGGGCAGATTGCACAATACCCTGTGACGACCTGATAGCTTATTGTGTGACGCCCTGGCCTAATATAAGATTCAAGTCTGGTTGCAAACCCAGAGGAGGGATTATATCCACAAACTATTTGTACTGCGATAGTGCAGACCAGTGGAAAGGTGCAGATAGCACTTGATACCAGAGAGCAGCACTGGGGCAGAAACCAGAATAGTGCCAGAGAAGGCAGACAGAGACCTATTGGGACTGAAAGGAACCAGGAAGAATTGGGTCAGTGTTGGAGCTGTGTGTGTTCCGAAAAATTTGTGAAGTGAGTGGCAGTAGGTCTCATGGGTACGGTGTGTTTGGTGAAGGATGGTGACACAATTTAATGCATTGCAAGTCAATAAGCAAAAATCTGGGACCATCTGTGAATAGAAACTTGTTCCATTGAAACATTTGAAATGTTATATGTTATATTTTGGAAGAAGTTCATGTCTGTGTCTTGTCGGAGAGCAGAGAACCCGCCAATTAAAATTGTCTGCTAGTTCTTTTCTCTCTCCTCTTGTATCTGTACATTATCAAACATTAAAAAATATATATAGTATATATATTACAAGACAGATTTCTTTTGTCGGAAGACTCGTTTCATTTATGCCATTGTATGTAAAGTGCTATGGAATTAATAGCGCTATATAAATGAATAAAATTATTAAATTATTATTATTATTATTTATCAACTAGTGTTGTAGCTATAGCCAAAGCTTTTGAGACTAATAAAGACAGTCAGTAAGCCCCCCCCTGCCATACACATTCAAAGGTTGGCAGGTTCTACCTACTTATATCTAATACTAGCGGTAGTACTCGGCATTGCTCGGTATAGTAACTAAATGTCTCTCACTCTCCCACTCCCTGTCTTTCTGTCTTCCTCTCTGTACCTCTGCCTGTCTCCTCTGTCTGTCTCCTTCTCTGTCTGTCTCATTCTTTGACTGTCTCCTTCTCTGTCTGTCTCCTTCTCTGTCTGTCTCCTTCTCTGACTGTCTCCTTCTCTGACTGTCTCCTTCTCTGACTGTCTCCTTCTCTGACTGTCTCCTTCTCTGTCTGTCTCCTTCTCTGACTGTCTCCTTCTCTGTCTGTTTGTCTCCCTCTCTCTCTTTCTCCTTCTCTATCTTTCTGTCTCCTTCTCTGTCTGTCTCATTCTCTGACTGTCTCCTTCTCTGTCTGTCTCCTTCTCTGTCTGTCTCCTTCTCTGTCTGTCTCCTTCTCTGACTGTCTCCTTCTCTGACTGTCTCCTTCTCTGACTGTCTCCTTCTCTGACTGTCTCCTTCTCTGTCTGTCTCCTTCTCTGACTGTCTCCTTCTCTGTCTGTCTCCTTCTCTGACTGTCTCCTTCTCTGTCTGTTTGTCTCCCTCTCTCTCTTTCTCCTTCTCTATCTTTCTGTCTCCTTCTCTGTCTGTCTCATTCTCTGACTGTCTCCTTCTCTGTCTGTCTCCTTCTCTGTCTGTCTCCTTCTCTGTCTGTCTCCTTCTCTGACTGTCTCCTTCTCTGACTGTCTCCTTCTCTGACTGTCTCCTTCTCTGACTGTCTCCTTCTCTGACTGTCTCCTTCTCTGTCTGTCTCCTTCTCTGACTGTCTCCTTCTCTGTCTGTTTGTCTCCCTCTCTCTCTTTCTCCTTCTCTATCTTTCTGTCTCCTTCTTTGACTGTCTCCTTCTCTGACTGTCTCCCTCTCTGTCTGTCTGTCTCCCTCTCTGTCTGTCTGTCTCACTGTCTATCTCTACCTGTCTGTCTCTTCCTGTCTGTCTCTTCCTGTCTGTCTTTCTCTTCCTGTCTGTCTCTTCCTGTCTGCCTCCCCCTGTCTGTCTCCCCCTGTCTGTCTCCTTCTCTGTCTGTCTCTTCCTCTGTCTCCTTCTGTTTGTCTCCTTCTCTGTCTTTCTGTCTCTCTCTGTCTGTCTCTCCCCATCTGTCTCGCCCTCTGTTTCTCTCTTTGTCTCTCTCTCTGTCTGTCTCTCTATCAGTCTCTTCACCAAAATCATATTAACTGACACATAAGCTTCTTATACTAACAATGTCCCTTGTTGCCTATAGCAACCAATCAGAGCTCCTATTAATGACCTGTAGTTCCCAGCTCCATTGACTTCAATGTAAGGAAGGTTTTTGGTGAATAACTGTAAAGCATGGGGTTAAATTTTCCCCTCAAAGCATAGTCTACAACGTTTTCTGAGTCAAATGAGATGGCTGTGCAGACGTTTGTGATTGTAAATGCGATGGTGCTGATTCCTTTAGTGGATACACATATATATATATATATGTATATATATATATATATATATATATATATATATATATATATATATATATATATATATATATATATAATATACATACTCTCAGCTATATATATTAGATGTATGGTGGTATTAAAGGAGGTTATCCAGGAATCTTTTAATTTTTTTTCAAACTATCTTTATTCCAATAACCTCTCTATCATATTCCATGAACAGATTACATTGTTCTGTGATTTATTTATTTTTGTGGACCCTGGTCTTAAGGAGATATGATATCAACACATGCAGATCTTGGCTAAACATTTCAAATCCTCCAATTTCCTATTTGGTATGCGTTTCCGATATATATTCCCCCTATGTGTCCTCTCCTGGCTGCAAAACCTTTCTTTGTATGCCCATAGCAACCAATCACAGCCTAGCTTTCATTATGTCAGAGCTGTTGAGAAAATAAAAGCTGGGCTGTGATTGGTTGCTATGGGCAACAAGGACAGATTGTCTTTTAGACAGTAGAGATAAAGGCCTAGCTGTATTTATCTAATATATAAAGCTGAATGTGTGTGTGTGTGTGTGTGTGTGTATGTATGTTCGGGATTGGCATCTGCACCGTCGCAGCTACAGTCACAAAATTTTGCACACTCACACATCTGGACCCCGAGAGCGTCATAGTCTATGTTGTGAGGTGAAATTTTAACCCCGCGCGTTCCAATTTACCAATCAATTTTGCCCCTATCTACATAATGGGGAAAAAGTGAAACGAAAAGTGTATCCGCACCGTCGCATTTACAATCACGAAATTTTGCACAGACACCTCATGTGACCCAGGGAACGTCGTAGACTATGTTTTGACAGGAAAATTTAACCCCACGCTTTATAGTTACTCTCCAAAAAACATGCCTCCATTAAAGTAAATGGAGCCTGGAACTACAGGTTATTAGTAGGAGCTGTGATTGGTTGCTATTGGAACAAAAGACATTCATAGTATAAGAAACACATATGTGAGGTAATAAGATGTCGGTGGGGAGATGGACAGAGAGAGACAGACAGACACAGAGCGACAGACAGAGTGACAGACAGAGCGACAGACAGAGTGACAGACAGAGCGACAGACAGAGACAGACAGAGACAGAGAGACAGACAGAGAGACAGACAGAGAAAGAGACAAAGATAGAGACAGACAGGGAAAGAGACAGACAGAGACAGACGGGGAATGAGACGGACAGAGACAGACCTGGAAAGAGACAGACCTGAAAAGAGACAGACCTGGAAAGAGACAGACCTGGAAAGAGACAGACCTGGAAAGAGACAGACCTGGAAAGAGAAAAACCTGGAAAGAGAAAGACCTGGAAAGAGAAAGACCTGGAAAGAGACAGATAGGGAAAGAGACAGATGGGGAAAGAGACAGACAGACATGCAGACAGGGACAGAGACAGGCAGACAGGGAAGGCGGAGACAGCCAGAGAGAAAGACAAAGATAGATGGGGAAAGACACAGACCTTGATAGAGACAGACGGGGAGAGAGACAGAGAAATAGAGACAGACAAGGAAAGAGACACACAGGGACAGGCAGACAGGGAAAGAGACAGACAGGAAAAGACACAGACAAAGAGAGGGGGAGACAGACGGGGAAAAAGACAGACCTGGGAAAGAGAAAGACCTAGAAAGAGACAGATGTGGAAAGAAACAGAGATAGAGACAGACAAAAAAAGAGACAGACAGACGGGGAAAGAGGCAGACGGGGAAAGAGGCAGACGGGGAAAGAGGCAGACGGGGAAAGAGGCAGACCTGGAAAGAGACAGACGGAGCACATTACTTGGCCAATTTAGTTAAATCTGTGTGGAATATCTGTGGTGTTGAAATATAAATTGTGAAATGCTTCTATTAGCTTAGTTTTTGCCTTTTAATAATTACATTTCTATCTATTTGTTTTGTGGTTTTTGTGTGCAGAATACATTTTTGTTAATACATTCTATTTTGTTAACAACAGTTATTAACCAGGGTGAAGCCAGGTAGTACAGCTAGTAATTTATATATGGTAAGGAGACATCAATATAAGAGATATTGACAGAAATATTCAAGCTTCTAATAAATAAGAGAAAAAACATTACTGGTTTAGTGTACGGTATTCTGTGCTTGCTGTGTCTATCCCATGGCCGAGCGTCACAGTTGGAGAGGGGGAGACATGGTCTGAGGGCTCTCCGATAAAAAAATGGATCGTACTTGGACCAAATATATTCAATGAGGCAATGCAGATGAACAATTTCTCTTGCGGGGGCGCGGAGTTTTATGTGCAGATTTTTCCCATAGAATTGTATTAGATGCAAAAAATCCTCAGGTACAAAAATGCACATTTGCATTTAAAGCGTTTCTGCTGTAGAATAAAAATGCATGTAATGCAAGCATGACTGTATTATTAACCCCTTAACGATCGCGATATGCCTTTTTAATGGTGGTCATTTAGGGACCTTATTCCTCAGCATCGCTTTTTAATGGCGCTGAAGAATAAGTGTATACCACGGCTCCACATGTGGAAATCCCGTGACTGTCAGCTGCAAATACCGCTGTAAATCGCAACAGTGGTGTTTAAGAGTGTTAAACGGGGGTTAAAAGTCCCACTAAGGAAGGATCAGCCTCCCGCGATGATAATCATGGATGACCGTGGTTACTATGGTGCCATGAGGTCATCTGATGACCCCATGATATGGTGTCCTTTGTGAGTGATTGAGTCATTGACACTAATCTTATGTGCTGCTGTACAGTGATCAAAGTGAGAAAGAAAACACAACGAAAAGCACACAAATCACGAAAACCTGTTTCGCCATTAAAAACACAGCTTTTGTCTTCAAACAAAAATAAACAAACGTACACATAATTGGTATCGCCGCCTACAGAACGACCCGATGTATAAAAATGTTGCATTAATTAATCCATTTAACAAATAATTCTTAACCGGGACTAGAACTCCCGACGTTATGCTTCTTAGGCGGGCGCTTTACCCACTAGTTGTCAGGTTTCCAGGTTTTCCAGTTCTCTTTTGAATGAGCTTGCCCTCAGTTAACATGGAGTTTAAGGTTCTGTTGCCCTACTTCCTGTCCAGCTGCTTAAAAGGCCGCCTCTCAGCCCAGTCCAGTGCCTGAGTATACTGCTTGCTGTGTGCTCCTGCTTTGCTGTTTCTACTTCCTGATTGCCTTGGATTCTCCTGAAACTCTACCGACCGACTCTGGACCATACCCGGTTTTCTTCAAGCTGTGCCCGGACTCCGTCTGCCGTCTTTGATCAGCACTCTGCCCGGTTCGTAACCACTCTGGACAATCATCCCGTACGGACACTCCTGGACTATACCACTTGCCCCTTGTGTACCGGCTGCCGCACATTTAGGCCTTCCGGGGTTGATTGCCGGACAGTCCCTGTACAGGGGTTCGCTCTGGTGGTCTCCCTGGGGGAGTCCGGTGCGTGGCCCTGGGAATCCCCTTCGCTCCGTTTTGTGTGTTGTTTTACTGTGTTTATTCCCGTTGTGTATCTACCGTGGTGACATATTATATAACATCTTGTACCAAGAACTCGTCTCTGTTGTCATTGCCCTAACGCAATCGAAATCCTCAGAACATACAGTAGTATTACATTATACTCAGGCCTGAGAGGATTTCGCTGGGGCAATGACTGAGACACGAGTAGATCAGCTCTTTTCCATGATCAACTCCTTGCAGCAGGAGATGGAGGCGGTGCAAACTAAACTCAGAGATGTGGAGACACAGCTGGGCCATGATCACCAGGTACTGGGTCCGGCTATTCAGGATTTGCAAGTCAGAGTGGAGGCTCAGGAAGCCGTCCCCACTACGTCCGTATCAGCTGCCGGTATGCCTAGGTTACCCCCATTCCGTTTCAATGGTGATCGTAGTCAGTTTCGTGGATTTGTGAACCAATGTATACTGTTTTTTGATGTACATGCTGATTATTACCGTTCTGACCGGTCCAAAGTGTTATGTATAATCATGTTATTAACCTCACGAGCACTGGCTTGGGCTAATCCTATGATAGAGAATCGGGACATCCGTTTAAATCACCTGGATGACTTTCTGAACGCAATGGCGCAAATGTTTGATGATCCGAATCGCCGTGCTACCGCTGAATCGGCTCTCCTTTCCTTACGTCAGGGAAAGCGTTCTGTCGTTGAATACGCCACTGAGTTCAAGAGGTTAGTGGTAGACACCGACTGGGGAAACAATGCATTATTGTCTGTATTCAGAAAAGGTTTGTCCGGTACCATCAAGGACGAGTTAGCTCGTTCCGAATCTCCAGGGGATTTTGAACTGTTTCTCCAGCACTGTGTGCGTATTGATACCCGCTTGACGGAGCGTAGACAGGAAAAATGGGCAGCTGTAAACCGTGTAAACAACTTTGCGTTTCCTTCTAGAGAACCCGCTCTCAGGACACCACGGGAGGCCGAGGACGTTCCTATGCAAGTGGACTCTCTGCAAAAGCGAGAGACCAACGAACGTCGCGAACACCGGCTCCGTGAGCGTTTGTGTTTCTATTGCGGTCAATCGGATCATTTCTTGATCGACTGCCCGAAACGTCCGAATCGCCCAAATAAGGTATTGGCAGCCATGGCAGAGTGTGACAACACGGACGCAGAGTCCGATATCTCTGAGGCAAGTGGGCACTTGGATGCGGTATTTCCCTTGACTGTAATGTCAACCTCACCGAAGGACTCAGAAGGGAAATATACCCATTGCTCGCTCCCCATTCAGATCCGGTGGGAGGGGCATCTAATACCTACTTCTGCAATGATAGATTCTGGGGCAGGGGGAAATTTCATGGACTCCTCTTTTGCCAGGAAACACGGTATCCGGACTCAGCAAAGATCCTCACCGGTTACCATGGAGACGGTAGACGGATCTCCGTTAAGCTCTGGACCAGTGGATCGGGAAACAGTACCGCTAGAATGCGTGATGAAGCCAGGTCAGCAGGAGACCCTTGTTTTCATGATAATTTCTTCTCCTCATTTTCCGATTATTTTAGGTATTCCGTGGCTACGGTCTACGAATCCGGTCATCGATTGGGAAACTAAGGAAATAACCTTCCCACCGCAGAGTGGTCCGACCATTAGTCCAACTGTTCCGGTTCCAGTAACACCGAATGCGGAGGGCACTGTACAGGTACCTGTTCTACCCCCGGTTTATGATGACTTTGCTGACATATGCGACAAAAGGAAAGCCGATCGACTTCCCCCGCATAGACCGTATGATTGCCCCATAGACTTACTTCCAGGGGCGGAGATTCCGTTTGGCCATGTCTACCCGTTGGCGGCACCTGAGCTAGAAGCACTAAAAGAATACATTGATGAGAGCCTAGCCAAGGGATTTATTCGCCCGTCTACCTCACCAGCAGGGGCACCCATCTTTTTCGTGAAAAAGAAAGAGGGGACTCTGAGACCCTGTATTGACTACCGGGAACTGAATAAAATAACCATCCGGAACCGGTATCCGTTACCGTTGATTCCTGAGCTATTGGAGAGGGTCCAACAGGCAAAAATATTCACCAAATTGGATCTCCGTGGGGCATATAATCTACTTCGCATACGTCCCGGAGACGAGTGGAAGACCGCGTTCCGATGTCGGTATGGACATTTTGAGTACCTAGTGATGCCTTTTGGACTTTGTAACGCTCCCGCGGCTTTCCAACATCTAGTTAACGATATTTTTAGGGATATCATGGACCAATTCATGGTGATTTATCTGGACGATATCCTAATCTTTTCTGATTCCTTACAGGAACACCAGGAGCACGTCAAGACCGTACTTACCCGGCTGAGGGAAAATCACCTGTACATTAAACTGGAGAAATGCGAATTCCATTGCTCACAGATACAATTCTTAGGGTATGTCATCTCTCCTCAGGGACTGAACATGGAGTCTGGCAAGATACAAGCAATTCTGGACTGGCCGGAACCGGGTAACGTCAAAGAGGTACAACGCTTTGTCGGTTTTGCCAACTTTTACCGACGTTTTATCCGTAATTTTTCAGAGATCGTTCGTCCCATCACTCTGTTAACCAAGAAAGGACAGAAGTTTGTGTGGTCCGCCCAGGCCCAGGAAGCCTTCCATCGTCTCAAGGTTTGTTTTACCTCAGCGCCTATATTGGTACATCCGAATCCCGCACTTCCCTTTATCGTGGAAGTCGACGCTTCCGACTACGCATTAGGGGCCATCCTTTCTCAAAGGACTGGGGACAAGAGTCTCTTACATCCGTGTGCTTTCTTTTCCCGCCGGTTGTCCCCTGCAGAAAGGAACTATGACATTGCGGACAAGGAATTGTTAGCGATTATTTCCGCTTTCAAGGAATGGAGACACCACTTACAGGGAGCCGCGCAGCAAGTGATAGTACTCACAGATCATCGTAATCTGGAATTTCTTAAGTCTGCCAGGTGCCTGTCTCCACGGCAAGCCCGTTGGAGCCTATTTCTTAACCAATTCAATTTTGTCGTTACATACCGTCCAGGTTCACGTAATGGGAAAGCCGATGCCTTGTCCCGAATCCACGCCGTGGACTCCGTGCCTGGAACCCCGTCTCAGACCGTGTTATCGGATGCCAATTTCGTTGGAGTAATCCAGGACCAGGACTTGTGGAAGGACATCAAGCTGGCCTATGATGGTGACGTATTTCTTGCTGCCCCCCCGAATGATGTAACTCTTGTTCTTCGGAATGGTGTGTGGTTGAGAGAGCGACGCATTTATGTCCCGGAGGCCGTAAGACTTCGGGTTCTCAAGTTGGTCCATGACTCCGTGTTGGCTGGTCATAGGGGGGTACAGAAGACGCAGGAATTTCGGAGCCGTTTTTTCTGGTGGCCTACCTGTCTAAAGGATGTAAAGGACTATGTCCACTCATGCGTGGTTTGTGCCCGGTGCAAGGTCCCTCGTGTGGCTCCTACGGGACTCCTCCAACCGTTACCCGTGCCATCTCGCCCTTGGGGGTCTATCTCCATGGATTTTATTGTGGAGTTGCCAGTCTCAGGCGGGCACAATACCATCTTAGTGGTGGTGGATCGATTGACTAAAGCTGCTCACTTCATTCCGTGTACCGGTCTTCCCTCAGCCGCAGAGCCAGTGGATTTGGTTATCCAGAACGTATTCCGATTGCATGGGGTACCAGACGAGATCATCTCTGACCGGGGAGTGCAGTTCACGTCTAGGTTCTGGAAGGGCTTTTGTACGGCACTCCAGATTGATGTCTGTTTGTCTTCTGCATACCATCCTCAGACAAATGGGCAAACCGAACGGACGAATCAAACCCTGGAACAATACCTTCGATGTTATGTCAGCCATCTCCAAGACGATTGGTTGAAGATGCTTCCGTTGGCGGAGTTCTCCTATAACAACACTCAGAGCAGCTCCACTAAGGTAACGCCCTTTTTTGCTAACTTGGGTTATCATCCGAATGTTTTGCCTAGGTCACCGGTTGCGGTTTCGGTGCCGGCGGTGGAGGACAGATTGACAGAGCTTCGACAGAATCTGGAGGTTCTAAAGGACACTGTGGCTACGGCCCAGGAGCGTTACAAGAGGTCGGCAGACACTCACCGGAAACCGGCACCCATGTACAAGGTAGGGGACTCTGTATGGTTATCCACCAAAAACCTGAGATTGGGTGTTCCTTCGCAGAAGCTGGGACAAAAATTCATCGGTCCTTTTAAGATCACCGGGATCGTGAGCCCTGTGGCCTGTCGGCTACGGTTACCGCACCATCTAAAGGTACACCCGGTCTTTCATGTGTCTCTCCTCAAACCCGTTTCCCCTAATACGTTTCATGGTCGTGTTGTGCCTCCTCCTCCGCCTGTGATGGTCGACGGCGAGGAGCAGTTCGTGGTTGAGGACATTATTGACTCCCGGATCCATCGTCGTCGGCTTCAATATCTGGTACGTTGGCAGGGGTACGCCCCCGAGGACGATTCCTGGGAACCGGTGGGTAACATTCGGGCACCCCGGAAGATTGCTCAGTTTCATCGGCGGTACCCGGACAAGCCAGGCCCTGATCCGTCCTGAGGCCGTCTCTGGGGGGGGAGTAATGTCAGGTTTCCAGGTTTTCCAGTTCTCTTTTGAATGAGCTTGCCCTCAGTTAACATGGAGTTTAAGGTTCTGTTGCCCTACTTCCTGTCCAGCTGCTTAAAAGGCCGCCTCTCAGCCCAGTCCAGTGCCTGAGTATACTGCTTGCTGTGTGCTCCTGCTTTGCTGTTTCTACTTCCTGATTGCCTTGGATTCTCCTGAAACTCTACCGACCGACTCTGGACCATACCCGGTTTTCTTCAAGCTGTGCCCGGACTCCGTCTGCCGTCTTTGATCAGCACTCTGCCCGGTTCGTAACCACTCTGGACAATCATCCCGTACGGACACTCCTGGACTATACCACTTGCCCCTTGTGTACCGGCTGCCGCACATTTAGGCCTTCCGGGGTTGATTGCCGGACAGTCCCTGTACAGGGGTTCGCTCTGGTGGTCTCCCTGGGGGAGTCCGGTGCGTGGCCCCGGGAATCCCCTTCGCTCCGTTTTGTGTGTTGTTTTACTGTGTTTATTCCCGTTGTGTATCTACCGTGGTGACATATTATATAACATCTTGTACCAAGAACTCGTCTCTGTTGTCATTTCCCTAACGCAATCGAAATCCTCAGAACATACAGTAGTATTACACTAGTCTATTGAGAAGCCACTTAAGAAGCAATGTAAGAAGCAATAGACTAGTGGGTAAAGCGCCCGCCTAAGAAGCATAACATCGGGAGTTCTAGTCCCGGTTAAGAATTATCCATTTAGCAAATGCCATAAAAAAATGAAAAAAAAAAGACACAAATTGCATTTCTTCATTATACTGACACACAAAAAAAGGAATAAAAAGCAAACAAAAAGTCATATGTAAAAAAAATTATAGAAATGAAGATTCCAAACTGTCCTGCAAAAAAACAAGCTCTAATATGGCTCATTTAGAAAAAAAAATTAAAAAGTTACCTCAAGGGGCCCTGCAAATACGACATGGTGCCCGCAATCTATTTCCGCCAATTTTGCTTTCCAACATGTCAATATTGCTCCTTAGGTTCTGATGCCTCCCATTTGTCTAAATAGAACTTTTTTTACTACTTGTGGAGTAATGCCGCACTCATAAGAAAACTGGAAACAACCTGTGGGATCTTTTTGGTGTTGCCTTTTGTAAGAGTGCGAAAGTCAGTAATAAAGCAACATATGTGTGAGAATAATGAAATTTTTTTTATGATAATGTTATCAAATACTGTGAAATACTTGTGGGTTCATAATGCTCACTATACCCCTGGAAAAAATCCTTGAGGTGTCTACTTTCCAAAATGGGGTCACTTGTCGGGGTTTCTGGTGTTTAGGTACCTTAGGGGCGCTGCAAATGCAACATGGTGCCCGCAATCAATTTCAGCCAAATTTTTGATCCAAAATTCGAATGGCGCTCCTTTTGTGCCAAGCCCTCCCATTTGTCCAAATAGAGGTTTCCGACCACATGTGAGGAATCAACGCGCTCAGAAGAAACTGGGTAACAAATTTTGGGGTCCAGTTTGTTATACTATTTCTTGTAAAAGTGAAGAAATTGGGGCTAAAGCAACATTTCTAGGTAAAATGTAATTTTTTTCAGTTCACTTTGCATTAATTCATGTGATGCACCTGAGAGGTGCAGTTTTTAGAATGGTGTCATTTCTGGGCATTTTCTGTCACCTAGGCCTCGCAAAGTCACTTCAAATGTGATGTGGTCCCTAAAAAAATGGTTTTGTAAATTTTGCTGGAAATTCTTTTAAACTTTGAACCCTTCTAACAAAAAACAATTTTGGTTCAAAAATGATGCTGATGTAAAGTAGACATGTGGGAAAATGTATGTGTTAACTATTTTGTGTGACATATCTCTCTGGTTTAGGAAAATAAAAATTCAAAATTTGAAAATTGCAAAATATTCTATTTTTTTTGCCAAATTTTAGATTTTTTTTTTCAAATAAGCACAAAAAATATCGTTCTAAACTTACCACTATCACAAAGTACAATATATAATGAAAAAACATTCTCGGAATCACCACTATCTGTTAAAGCGTTCAAGAGTTATAACCTCATAAAGTGACATTGCTCAGAATTGTAAAATTTGGCCTGGTCATTGAGGTCAGAATTGAGCAAAAAAAAATAAATTAAAATATATAATTTCCCCAAAGATGTCCATATCTTTTGCTAGTAATCAATTGTAAAACTGTTTAAAAATTTAACAATGAAAATGTTATATTCCAGTGCCATGGATATCATGGGTCACCAGTAGTGTTGAGCGAGTAGTTGACTATTCGTACTCACTAGGCTGTTAGTGAGTACTGTCCACTACTTGCATATTCGTTACGAGTAGCGGTCGCAATGGAAGTCAATGGGAAATACTCGTTAAGTAGCAAGTAACCCGAAAGCCGTACTCGCACGAAAAGTACAGCTTTCGGGTATCTCGCTATTTAGCGAGTACTTCACATTGACTTACATTGCGCCCGCTACTCGTAACGAATTTGCGAGTAGTGGACAGTACTCACTAACAGGCTAGTGAGTACGAATAGTTATCTACTTGCTCAACACTAGTCACCAGTTCCATAGGATTTGATGGTTGTGTAAGTGTTTACCTCTGCGTGGATGAGAAAATATTTTACCTAATTATTCTTTCATTTTAAAGGCTCCGGATACGAAAGATGTGATTTTGAGAGTGATTTTTGCGGCATGACAGCTGAAGGATGGGTCCGAACCAATGGTTTAGAAATTGGAAGAACATTTGCTGCTAAAAATAACATTACAGGTAAGTAAGGTATTAGTTTTGTAGTTTCATGATCGATAATTGAATACATTTCCTAGCGGGATGTAAGGCCATTGGCATAGAAGGTGAAAGGACCCGCTACCAGGCTCCACCGCCTCCGAATATAGTGTCCATTACCATGTGCTTGGGAAAAATGTTGATAATGCTCGTTGCTGATTAATTGCTTTCAGAAACCTCCTGTGTTTGAGAACTAGTTACCTAAATAGTATTAGAAATATGTTCATTATATCTTAAAGGGGTTGTCAACTACTTGGACAACCCCTTCTCACTCCCCATGTTTGCCCCCATGAAAATGCCGTTTAATTGATGGCAGAACTTGCAATTCTGCCACCTACGTTACATTGTTATGACACACGTGCCCCGAGATAAATCAGCGGCGGCTTCCTTCTCCTCACCTTTGTAAGATTAACTAAATAACAGGACGTGAGTGTCAGGGTCACGTTAGGTACGGGGAAGTACCAAGTGAACGACAAAAGGGAAGGGAAACCCTGTGTCTAGGGAAGAGGAAGATGGTGACTCCTGACCAAACCTACTGCTGGTCCCTGGGGTCCCTCACCACCCTAGATAGGTTTTGCACCTATGCACCCAGCTGGATACCTGACCTTAGTGCTGGACCCTAAATAGGGAATGGATGGTATGAGCTCTTTGTCAACCACACAAAACACTAGAGAAGACACAAGGAGGACACACAGGTGTAAAATGTATGAACTATTTATCCACAGATGACTCAGGTAGAAGTTCAGCAAGGTTTCAGGA
Organism: Anomaloglossus baeobatrachus; assembly: GCF_048569485.1. Classification (NCBI taxonomy): domain Eukaryota; kingdom Metazoa; phylum Chordata; class Amphibia; order Anura; family Aromobatidae; genus Anomaloglossus; species Anomaloglossus baeobatrachus. The sequence continues at coordinate 536,490,334 of NC_134358.1, read as the reverse complement.
ATGATACCACAGATGAGTACAAGCCACCTGCTTGCAATCAGTGCTTGAATGAACTGAATAATATCACCAGCACCAGTCCAGGGAAGATGGGAGTATTTAAGAACCAAGAGAATACTGATGATCAGCAGCTGGACGGAAGGAAGATTCCTGGGTCCAAAAGGGGAAGAGATCAAAACCCAGCAGGAAAGATACCTATTACAATGAATACTAATAGCAGGAACAATAGAAAGCCAGGGAGCATTTTGCACAGCCAAACACTGTGACCTTTTATTGCCAGAAACCACATGACTATCACCCATAATTACTAAAGGACCATAGGTGGGAAAAAGGAAGGCGGTGCTGATTGGTTGCAGGGCTTGCGTGTCATAAGGTCACATGGAGCCCGGAAACGCGAGTTTCGACATCCCTGGAATTTTTATGGGGTGAATATGGGGAATGAGAAGGAGTTATCCAAGTAGTGGATAACCTCTTTAATGCCTCATAGATGCTGTGTAATATTATATTTCTCCTGTGGTGGCACTGTAACAAAAGTGAACACTTGCTGCTGGATTTCTTAAAAGTTTTCAGTGGTTGGTGCAAGCATCAAAACACTTTGCGATCAATACTAACAAATGGGGATAGTCCAATGTAAATACCTCTTTAAGGGAAAAGGATAACAGGATGGAAGAGAAGGATTGCATTGTAAGTGGAGGACTTGGATTAGAAAAATATATATTTTCTCTCCAGGGCCAGCCTTACAATTGTCCATGGAATTTTTTAGTATTGTAGCTAAGGGGTACTTTGCACGCTGCGACATCGCTAGCCGATGCTTGTGATGCCGAGCGCAATAGTTCCCGCCCCCGTCGCACATGCGATATCTTGTGATAGCTGCCGTAGCGAACATTATCGCTACGGCAGCTTCACACGCACTTACCTGCCCTGCGACGTCGCTCTGGCCGGCGACCCGCCTCCTTCCTAAGGGGGCGGGTCGTGCGGCGTCACAGCAACGTCACACGGCAGGCGGCCAATAGAAGCGGAGGGGCGGAGATGAGCAGGACATAAACATCCCGCCCACCTCCTTCCTTCCGCATAGCCGGTGGAGGCAGGTAAGGAGATGTTCCTCGCTCCTGCGGCTTCACACACAGCGGTGTGTGCTGCCGTAGGAATAGGGAACAACATCGTACCTGCGGTCGACCCGACATTATGGAAATGGCCGACGCTACACAGATCACCGATTTCCGACGCTTTTGCGATCGTTTATCGGCGCATCTAGGCTTTACACGTTGCGACATCGTTACTGGCGCCGGATGTGCATCACTTTCGATTTGACCCCGACGATATCGCAGTAGCGATGTCGCAACGTGCAAAGTACCTCCAAGTCTGTGTGTACTGCAATGACTTGCAATACCATACACAGCCAGTGGAGGAGAGTGCTATTTCTGTAAAAAACTAAAAAAAAACAAACACCCTCAGATTTTTTTTCTTAACCTCAAAAGTTCTCTCTCCTACTAACTAAACTACAAAATGCAATGTAAAAACACCGACCTCAACCATCCTTTAGTAATAGACTCATACATTGAATATGTATTGTCATTATACGACCTGATGCTATCTTGATTAGTTTTGATAACATAACTTCAATACCAGTACAAAGTCCTAAGAACAGATTCTATTACGAGAAATATTCATTTACTAAATGATTAACTTAGGTCTGATAATTGCCAGTTACTTCACTTTGAGCGATATGGATTTGTATAAGTAATTATCTGCATTATTAGCTGCTTAAAGAAGCATTAAGAGAATATAGTTAAACTGACAGATGCTGCGTTTCATCGCTATTTCCATGCGTCTGGTTTATTTAAAACTCTAGAACATCAATTTTAAAAAAATTTGAAAAGTAGAGAAGACGTTAGAACCTGACAATTTTTATTAATAAAAAGATGTGACAACATCAGAGGAATGGATTTTATAAAGACTTACGGTATATTGATAAAGTTTTCCCTAAGTAATTTTGTCAAAAATTGATCTTCAAATAAAAAAATCCTAAGTCTGTGTTCACATGTCCAGTAACCATCCGTTGGAACTTATCTGTTGGCAAAAAAAGTTGTGCAAATACCGTATTTTTCGGATTATAAGATGCACTTTTTCTCCCAAAAATTTAGGAGGAAAATGAGGTTTATCTTATAACCCAAATGTAGCTTCCTGGGAGGTGGTGGGGAGGGGTAGCAGGAGGCAGGGGCAATGCTGCGGGTTGCTGGTGCTATGCTGAGGGCTTCTGTGCTGGGAGCTGCTGTGTTTGGGGCTGCTGGCGCTGTGCTTGGGGCCGCTGTACTGGGGGGTGGTGAGGTAGAGGCCATCCTTAGGTTGGCGGTGTGGCTTCAAATAATGTCACCTGTGTGCCGTCCCTAAGCAGGCGAACTGCTCGGATCCGGGATTGCTGTGGCTCGAGGGTCCCCGGACCCGGTGCTCAGCGGCCACTCAATGAAGGGGGTATTTACAAGGGAGTAATGTTTGTGACGCCACCTGCGGTAATGGGAGTACCGCCGCTGCTGGAGGGATGACCGGGACAGATGGTGTGAAGCAGCAAGGTGACAGTCCCTCCGCAGGCAGGGGAGGCCCTGGTGTTCGGGTGATGAGGGGAGATAAGAGGCAGGGTGAAGAGGCATGTGTACTAACTGCGGTGGTTGATGCACTGTACGGCAGAGATAAACTGAGGCACACACTGTTCTTAACCAAGTCTCTGTGCACAGCTGCTGCTGCAGTGAGCCCTTCCAAATACCTGATACCCGTTCCCACCGGTGTCACTTAGTGATTCGGAGCCTGCCTCTGTGCACAATTTGTTGTCCATTGAATGGCCCCCCTGGCTTGAAGCTGTTGGGGGCTGTGCTCACTATGTGTAGTGTAGCCGTGCTCTTAAGGGCTGGCACTTGGGATCTCTGGTCCTGGATCACTGCTTGTGACCCAACTTCTCCTTACTAGCTCTCCGGGAGCTAACACTCCATCTCCTCTCACTTTGGGAGCTCTCATTGTTCTCTCCTCGTCCCTCCCACCAGTCTGCCTGACCACTAGGCGGGTGGCCCTGTTCCAGCTAGACCATCCTACTGGTGTGTCTGACAGGTCATGGTGTGAGGTGTGGGTTGGGATTTGTGGTGCAGATGGGAGTGACACCGATTTCCTGGGTATCTGCAACCATGGGGGGTAGGCCCTGCACCCTGGTTAAGGATGCAGTTCCCTGTAGCCCCCTGATGTATTCAGGGTTGCTACACCTGGGGTCGACACGTGCACAGATGGAGCTCTTGGCTCAAGATTTTATCTGCGCAAGCACTGCCTCCAGCCCAGCAGCGGACTTAAGGAAAATGGTGCCCAGAAGCAGCTTGTGCAGAGAAGAGATCTCAGCTTGTCATTGAGTCAATAGCTCAATCTGCTCATGCACCAACTCCGGGCGCCATTTCTTTGTAGATCGCACCACCAACCTAAGGATGGCCCTTCTGCCTCACCTCACTACCCGCAGCACAGCAGCCCACAGCAGTTTCTGGATCTTGCCAACCTCAAACAAGCATCTGGGCCACCGCTGCACCGCCCGCAGCATTGCCCTGCTCTACCACCGCCCCTGCCTCCTGTGACCCCGCTCCACCACCGCTGCAGCACCGCCTCTGGTAAGACACCACCGGATTATAAGACGGACCCCCCCCTTTTTAACCTTTTTTTTCTCTAAATTTGGGGTGCATCTTATAATCCGGTGCGTCTTATACACCGAAAAATACGGTACATCTATATTTTCTGTTTTGAAGATATTTGCAGGATCTGTTTTTTAACATTGGAGTCTATGGAAAACAGATCCATTAACTGATTGGTATTTATCTTCCATTTGAAACTGATCCAGTAAGAAAAACTGATTTTTTTTTACAAAGTAAAGAAATAGCTGAACAGCAATCAGTTAACCGATTTGTTTTCCATAGAGTCCAATGTTAAAAAAAACATACATTTTTTAAAAACGTGTTTACTCAAAATTTTCCCAACAGATCTCTGCAGGATCCATTCTAACGTAAGATTACTAGACAAATGAACTTGTTCAAAAGGGATTGTTCATAGTCGGAAAAACAATGGCTGCTTTTAAAATCATTGCCATACATAATCATTCATTGCTCCTGGTATTTAAATTCCGCTCCACACTACTCTGATTTTGGAAGACGAAAGCCATGTTTTTCCAATATTTCTTAATTTCAAACCCTTCGCGGCCCTTAAATCAATCCAGCAAAATGGCGTTTGGACGGATTTTCTGCATTTGTACCTATCAAAACCCCCAAAATTTTCAATTTTGACAAATCCAAAATGTTGTAAAAAAATTCCTAAAATTAATTAATTACAAATCTATTTGCTCATCTCTGTTAGCCGTGTAATATTTATATGTACAGATTGCTAGCCAAGGTGGCTGTTTTTTAAAAAAAAAATAAAAAAATATATATATATTTTTTTAAATTTTAAACTGGTCAATATGTATATTACCTAATAGAAGTTTTGTAATGTTGAGTATTTGCAGAAAAAAATCTCTGCACCAAAAATGCTGTGTAAGGCTATGTGCGCACTAGAAATGTGAAGTTTCTCAAGAAAATTTCTTGAGAAACTTCTGCCAGTGAAAGATTTCCGGACCTGCGGAAAAAATCCGCACCAAATCCGCATGCGGTTTTGCCGCGGATTTGCCGCGGATTTACCGCGGATTTACCGCGGATTTACCGCAGGTTTGTCCCTGCAATAAATAATAAAGATAATCGATAGACAGATAATGGATAGAGGGAAAGATGGATAGATGAATAGATAGATAGATAGAGGGATAGATAGATAGATAAATAGATGAATAGATAGATAGATAGAGGGATAGATAGATGAATAGATGAATAGATGAATAGATAGATAGATAGAGGGATAGATGGATAGATAGAGGGATAGATGGATAGATAGATAGATAGAGGGATAGATAGATAGAGGGATAGATAGATAGATAGATAGATGAGAAAAACCTATATAATGTTCCACCTCCCTGCATTTTCTAAGCTGGCACCCTTTAGTGACTTTCATGTGGCACTAAAGGGTGCTTAGCCTTGTATTTAGCCATAAAATAAATAAATAATTTAAAAAAAACGACGTGAGGTCCCCCCATCTTTTGTAGCCAGCTAGGGTAAAGCAGACGGCTGCAGCCTGCAGACCACCGCTGGCAGCTTCACCTTGGCTGATAATCCAAAACAGTGGGCACCCCACGCTGTTATTTTAAATTATATAAATAATTTAAAACAAAAAACGTGCGGTCCCCCCCATATTGGATCACCAGCCAAGGTAAAGCGGACAGCTGGGGTCTGATATTCTCAGACTAGGGAGGTCCACTGTTATTGGACACTCCCCAGCCTAAAAATAGCAGGCCGCAGCCGCCCCAGAAGTGGCGCATCCATTAGACGTGCCAATCCTGGCGCTTTGCCCCAGCTCATCCCGCGCCCTGGTGCGTTGGCAAACGGGGTAATATATGGGGTTGATGCCAGATGTGTAATGTCACCTGGCATCAAGCCCTGGGGTTGGTGAGGTCAGGCGTCTATCAGATACCCGACATCACCAACCCAGTCAGTAATAATTAAAAAATAGACAACAAAAAAAGTTTTATTTGAATAAACACTCCCCACATAGCCTCTTTAACCAATTTATTGAAAAGAACAATCAATCCACGTCCGGCGTAATCCAATAAGGGGGGGGTCCCACGGCGATCCATACCATAGTCACTGTCCCAGTCAATGAAGAACAGAATGTTCCCCATTGGCTGGGAGAGCAATGCAGTGACCTGAGCTAACATCAATAGGTCAGCTCAGGTCACTGCAGGGGATGACGAGCGCTGCCATCAGGAGGATAGATGAGATCATTACCTGCTGTGATCATCTCCTGTACTGCTGATGTCAGCGCTGTCACTGACTTCTATGCCCGCCGCGTTGTCAGAAGTATTGCGAGAGCCCGTGACGTCACCGCTAGTGACAGTCTCGGGCCGCTCGCGAGACGGGCATAGACAGCAGTGACCGCGGTGACGTCAGGAGGCAGGAGATGGTCACAGCAGGTAATGATCTCACCTCCTGACAGCAGCGATCGTCATCCCCGCGGCTCCCAGCACTGCAGGATGTCAGTGTCTGCCTGCGCTGCCGCGTGACAGGCTGCTGACACTGCGGGCAGACACTGACACCCTGCAGTGCAGGCAGCCGCGAGGCTGGAGCGGGACACAGACTGCACGGGCACCTGGAGGTCGCACGGAAGTGCTTCTGTGCGGCGTCCAGGGAGTGTGACGTGTGTGTTTACTCTGCTCTGCTTCCTCTTCCTGGCATAATGACATCGCTTCCTGCAAAACCGCAGGCAGCGATGAGCATTACCGCAGGTAAATCGCGGCTGTTCCGGTGGTATACCGCACATCATTGCTACCTGCGGAATACCCCCGGAATACCGCAGGTACCTGCGGAAATTAATGGACATGCACATCTTCTCAAGAAAGTTTCTCGAGAAAATTTTCTCAAGAAATTTTCTTGAGAAAAATCCGCACAGTGCGCACAGCTATTTTTTTTTCTCATTGAATTTCATGGGAAATGTCTGCACAAAGATTGCAGACATTTCTCAAGAAATTTCCGAGGCAAATCCGCGGGTAAATCCGCAGGTAAAAAGCTCTAGTGCGCACATAGCCTTAGGCTACTTTCACACTTGCGTTGTGCGGCATCCGTCACAGTGCGTTGTGTGACGGATGTGACTGATGCGTTGCAAATAGTGTGGAAATAAAGGTAACAGATTCCTGCTGGGCATGCTCAGTAGAACATGACGGAATCCTGCACTGGAATCCGTCGCCAGACGCATGGCGACGGAATCCAGCACTATACACATTCATTATGCCTCTTAATGGATCCCGACGGAATCCTGCGGAGTGCGTTTTTTTACAGCACCAAAAAACTTTACATTGCGCGTTCCTCCCGCCCGACAGTCACTGGCAAAACGACTGAAGCGCCGCGGGGCGGATGCAACGCAAGACCATCCATTGCAATCCGCCCTTAATAGAAGCCTATGTGGAATAAACTGATTTCTGCAACGTTTACCGTAATTCCTCAAGGCGTCGGATTGCAACGGATGCCGCACAACGCAAGTGTGAACATAGTCTAAAATGTGCGTTTTTGATGCATTTCTTCTCCTTTTATTTGAACAGGTGAAAAACGCTGCAAAAATGCAGAATTGCCGTGCTACAGACCTGAAACTGCTTCAAACTTGCAAGGAAAACATAAAGCAGCATGTACAGATTTTAACAGACTCATTAATTTTGCTTGCACTGTAAATTGGAGCATTTTGGTGCTGAAATTTCCACTGCAAATGTTCAACATGTGCATATACAGTACCCTTAGGTGTTCACGATGAGCTTTTGGTGAGTTTTTGATGTTGCAAGATTTCTGCACCTATTATGTAAATTAGGTTACTCGCGGGTTTTTTTTTACATGCATTTACCGCTTCTTTGACACTGCTGTTTTTGTCTCTTCTTATGCCATGCTTTAATTACAAGTAAAATATATCTTTGTACCGTGTTAGCCAGTAGAGATAAAAAAATTGTTTAAAAGAACAGAGAGTCCTCAGTGGTTGATACCTTTTAATGGCTAACTGAAAAGATGGTAATAATTGCAAGCTTTCGAGACTACTCAGGTCTCTTCATCAGGCATGGTATAACACACAATCTGAAGAGTCACGTATTTATACACAACAGGACTTAGAATAGTGCAGTAAAAAAAAAAAAAAAAAAAAAAAAAAAGAACAAGTTATATGAAACAGAACTATCTCTATGGCAGGGGGACAAGCTGTTCTAGCCATAAATACTGCTGCAGTTCAGTGTGAAAGTTTTATTGTCCTTTGATAAGGGTCTGGTCCAGGGCTGTGACATGCTCGGATGGTCAGAGGAGCACATCTTTTAACTGATGTAAAAAGACATGAATCCATGAGACACATTCATTCCTTCTCTGAATGTGTCAAAGGTCATCATAAGTTTGTACTCCCATAGTCTCCTGTCTCTCTGGGACTTGAAGTTTCCTTTCAATACCAGCAATTTCATGTCCATGATGCTGTGGTCTGGGTTACAAAAATGTTTGGCCACAGGTAGATCCATCCTTTTTTCTCTAATTGTGTGGCGGTGAGAATTCATCCTTGTCCTGAGCTGTTGTCCTGTCTCCCCTACATACAGACCCCCAGTTGGACATTTGGTACATATAATTAAGTACACCACATTGGTTGTGGTGCAGCTGAACGTACCTGGGATCTTGTAGTCCTGATGTGATCTGGGAATCTTTATCTTGTCCGTTGTCAATATTAATGGACAGGTCTTGCATTTTTTCTGGTTGCAGGGAAATGTTCCTGTTGGTGTTGGAGAGGACAGGGAGCTTCTGACAATGATGCTTCTTAGATTTGGGGGCTGTCTAAAACACAGAAGTGGGGGGTCTGGAAAAATAGATTTTAACCGGGCATCTTTTTGCAGTAATGGTTGTAGTTTCCGTGCAGCTCCTCTAAACACCTCCAGATGTGGATTGTAGGTGACTACAAGAGGGACCCGGTTGTTCTCTTCTTTGGTTTTATAATGTAGAAGATGGTTTCTTGATATTCTGGTGGCTCTTATAATCTGGTTTTCAATTGTTCTTGGGTGGTAGCCTTGATTCAAAAAGGTTTTTCTGAGGCCCTCAAGGTGATTGTCTCTATCTGTACTGTTGGAACATATCCGATTGTACCTGATAGCCTGGCTGTATACAATAGAGTTTTTTATGTGTTTTGGATGAAAACTGTCCCATTTCAGGTATGTTGGACGGTCAATTGGCTTCTTGTACAGGGATGTCTGTATTTCATTGTTCCGTAGTTTAATGATGGTGTCCAAGAAGTTGATTTCCGTGCAGGAGTAGTTGAGTGTTAGGTTGATGGTGGGATGAAACTGATTAAATTGTTCATGGAAGGTCTTCAGCTGCTCCTCAGACTCTGTCCAGATGATTAAAATATCATCAATGTAACGGTAGTAGGCCAGAGGCCTGATAGGACAAGAGGATAAAAAGTCACTCTCAAGCTTGGCCATGAAAAGATTTGCATATTGTGGTGCCATTTTGCTTCCCATTGCAGTCCCAGTCTCCTGTAGATATATGTCATTGTCAAATTCAAAGTAATTATGGGTGAGGATAAATTTTGTAAGCTTCACCACAGAATTGGCATCAGTTCCTGTATTTTCCAGGAAAATTTTGCAAGCATTTAATCCATCCTGGTGTGGAATATTCGAGTACAAGGATTCCACATCCATGGTGGCAAGGATGGTTCCCTCTGGAAGAGGACCTATTGCTGATAGTTTTTTCAATAGGTCAGTAGTGTCCTGGATGTAGCTGGTTGTATCCCTTACCAAGGGTTTAAGGATACCCTCTACCCATCCAGAGACTTGTTCAGTGAGGGTGCCCACACATGAAATGATGGGTCTTCCTGGGTTTCCAGATTTGTGAATTTTGGGAAGCATGTAGAATGTGCCTATTCTTGGACTCACCGGTATCAGTTCATCAGTTCTTATGGATATGTCAGGCAGACAAGAGGCCAACTTGTTAAGTTCCTTGTAATAGTCCTGTGTAGGGTCAGACTCCAATTTCTTATAGTAGCGTGTGTCCATCAGTTGTCTGTGTGCTTCCTTCATGTAGTCTGATTTGTTCATCATGACTATTGCACCCCCCTTGTCTGCAGGTTTAATGATGATTTCTTTGTTGGTTTTCAAAGATTTTATGGCCCTTCTCTCCTGGGCACTGATGTTGGATGGTTGCCTCCTGTGTGTGTCTAGGAAAGTGGATTTTACCAAATGTCTGAAAGTGTCTATATAGTTATCCAGATGAGGGTTGCGTCCTGGTGGAGGTGTCCAATCTGATCTTTTCCTGGTTGTCAAGATCCGTCTTCCTTCAGTCTGGGAGGATTCTGAAACATCTGCATCGCTAAAATATTCCCTCAGACGTAGTCTCCTGAAGTAATCTTCCATGTCGCTGCAGAGTTCAATTTTGTCTAGAGCTTTAGTCGGACAAAATGAGAGTCCTCTAGAAAGCACAGCAACTTCCATTTTGTTTGGTTTGTAATCCGAGAGATTGATAACACAGTTAGATGCTTTTGTGCCTTGAATGGACTTGGTTTCCAAGTTGTCAGGTTTTGGCTTTGTTCTCCACCTGTTTGTATTAAGTCCTGAATTGAGGCGCAGTCTGTGTAGCTTCTTTTCCTTGTTGTGGATCAGAAGGGTTCGTAGTCTGTAGTAGTATTGTTGTACTTCTTGTTCTGTGCTTTCTGGAAGTGTCTTCCTTTGTGTTTCAAATTCCCTCTGGATTTTACTCTTGATGCTGTAGAAGACATGCAAAAGGTGATTCCTTAGTCTCTCAGAAGTCCTGTGACAAAGGTTTTGTGCATAATGGGTATTGTAGGTATGTAGAATTGGGTTTGTAATCCAGAGTCCTTTGGGGATCAGATTCTCCTTTTTGCATTTGGATAAGAAAAATATGTCGCTGTCCAGTTGTGCGCGTTTCTTCAGAAGTGTCTTTAGTTCCATAAAGATGCGGTACATTCTGGTATCCTCCATTTTGATACAAGTAAAATATATCTTTGTACCGTGTTAGCCAGTAGAGATAAAAAAATTGTTTAAAAGAACAGAGAGTCCTCAGTGGTTGATACCTTTTAATGGCTAACTGAAAAGATGGTAATAATTGCAAGCTTTCGAGACTACTCAGGTCTCTTCATCAGGCATGGTATAACACACAATCTGAAGAGTCACGTATTTATACACAACAGGACTTAGAATAGTGCAGTAAAAAAAAAAAAAAAAAAAAAAAAAGAACAAGTTATATGAAACAGAACTATCTCTATGGCAGGGGGACAAGCTGTTCTAGCCATAAATACTGCTGCAGTTCAGTGTGAAAGTTTTATTGTCCTTTGATAAGGGTCTGGTCCAGGGCTGTGACATGCTCGGATGGTCAGAGGAGCACATCTTTTAACTGATGTAAAAAGACATGAATCCATGAGACACATTCATTCCTTCTCTGAATGTGTCAAAGGTCATCATAAGTTTGTACTCCCATAGTCTCCTGTCTCTCTGGGACTTGAAGTTTCCTTTCAATACCAGCAATTTCATGTCCATGATGCTGTGGTCTGGGTTACAAAAATGTTTGGCCACAGGTAGATCCATCCTTTTTTCTCTAATTGTGTGGCGGTGAGAATTCATCCTTGTCCTGAGCTGTTGTCCTGTCTCCCCTACATACAGACCCCCAGTTGGACATTTGGTACATATAATTAAGTACACCACATTGGTTGTGGTGCAGCTGAACGTACCTGGGATCTTGTAGTCCTGATGTGATCTGGGAATCTTTATCTTGTCCGTTGTCAATATTAATGGACAGGTCTTGCATTTTTTCTGGTTGCAGGGAAATGTTCCTGTTGGTGTTGGAGAGGACAGGGAGCTTCTGACAATGATGCTTCTTAGATTTGGGGGCTGTCTAAAACACAGAAGTGGGGGGTCTGGAAAAATAGATTTTAACCGGGCATCTTTTTGCAGTAATGGTTGTAGTTTCCGTGCAGCTCCTCTAAACACCTCCAGATGTGGATTGTAGGTGACTACAAGAGGGACCCGGTTGTTCTCTTCTTTGGTTTTATAATGTAGAAGATGGTTTCTTGATATTCTGGTGGCTCTTATAATCTGGTTTTCAATTGTTCTTGGGTGGTAGCCTTGATTCAAAAAGGTTTTTCTGAGGCCCTCAAGGTGATTGTCTCTATCTGTACTGTTGGAACATATCCGATTGTACCTGATAGCCTGGCTGTATACAATAGAGTTTTTTATGTGTTTTGGATGAAAACTGTCCCATTTCAGGTATGTTGGACGGTCAATTGGCTTCTTGTACAGGGATGTCTGTATTTCATTGTTCCGTAGTTTAATGATGGTGTCCAAGAAGTTGATTTCCGTGCAGGAGTAGTTGAGTGTTAGGTTGATGGTGGGATGAAACTGATTAAATTGTTCATGGAAGGTCTTCAGCTGCTCCTCAGACTCTGTCCAGATGATTAAAATATCATCAATGTAACGGTAGTAGGCCAGAGGCCTGATAGGACAAGAGGATAAAAAGTCACTCTCAAGCTTGGCCATGAAAAGATTTGCATATTGTGGTGCCATTTTGCTTCCCATTGCAGTCCCAGTCTCCTGTAGATATATGTCATTGTCAAATTCAAAGTAATTATGGGTGAGGATAAATTTTGTAAGCTTCACCACAGAATTGGCATCAGTTCCTGTATTTTCCAGGAAAATTTTGCAAGCATTTAATCCATCCTGGTGTGGAATATTCGAGTACAAGGATTCCACATCCATGGTGGCAAGGATGGTTCCCTCTGGAAGAGGACCTATTGCTGATAGTTTTTTCAATAGGTCAGTAGTGTCCTGGATGTAGCTGGTTGTATCCCTTACCAAGGGTTTAAGGATACCCTCTACCCATCCAGAGACTTGTTCAGTGAGGGTGCCCACACATGAAATGATGGGTCTTCCTGGGTTTCCAGATTTGTGAATTTTGGGAAGCATGTAGAATGTGCCTATTCTTGGACTCACCGGTATCAGTTCATCAGTTCTTATGGATATGTCAGGCAGACAAGAGGCCAACTTGTTAAGTTCCTTGTAATAGTCCTGTGTAGGGTCAGACTCCAATTTCTTATAGTAGCGTGTGTCCATCAGTTGTCTGTGTGCTTCCTTCATGTAGTCTGATTTGTTCATCATGACTATTGCACCCCCCTTGTCTGCAGGTTTAATGATGATTTCTTTGTTGGTTTTCAAAGATTTTATGGCCCTTCTCTCCTGGGCACTGATGTTGGATGGTTGCCTCCTGTGTGTGTCTAGGAAAGTGGATTTTACCAAATGTCTGAAAGTGTCTATATAGTTATCCAGATGAGGGTTGCGTCCTGGTGGAGGTGTCCAATCTGATCTTTTCCTGGTTGTCAAGATCCGTCTTCCTTCAGTCTGGGAGGATTCTGAAACATCTGCATCGCTAAAATATTCCCTCAGACGTAGTCTCCTGAAGTAATCTTCCATGTCGCTGCAGAGTTCAATTTTGTCTAGAGCTTTAGTCGGACAAAATGAGAGTCCTCTAGAAAGCACAGCAACTTCCATTTTGTTTGGTTTGTAATCCGAGAGATTGATAACACAGTTAGATGCTTTTGTGCCTTGAATGGACTTGGTTTCCAAGTTGTCAGGTTTTGGCTTTGTTCTCCACCTGTTTGTATTAAGTCCTGAATTGAGGCGCAGTCTGTGTAGCTTCTTTTCCTTGTTGTGGATCAGAAGGGTTCGTAGTCTGTAGTAGTATTGTTGTACTTCTTGTTCTGTGCTTTCTGGAAGTGTCTTCCTTTGTGTTTCAAATTCCCTCTGGATTTTACTCTTGATGCTGTAGAAGACATGCAAAAGGTGATTCCTTAGTCTCTCAGAAGTCCTGTGACAAAGGTTTTGTGCATAATGGGTATTGTAGGTATGTAGAATTGGGTTTGTAATCCAGAGTCCTTTGGGGATCAGATTCTCCTTTTTGCATTTGGATAAGAAAAATATGTCGCTGTCCAGTTGTGCGCGTTTCTTCAGAAGTGTCTTTAGTTCCATAAAGATGCGGTACATTCTGGTATCCTCCATTTTGATACAAGTAAAATATATCTTTGTACCGTGTTAGCCAGTAGAGATAAAAAAATTGTTTAAAAGAACAGAGAGTCCTCAGTGGTTGATACCTTTTAATGGCTAACTGAAAAGATGGTAATAATTGCAAGCTTTCGAGACTACTCAGGTCTCTTCATCAGGCATGGTATAACACACAATCTGAAGAGTCACGTATTTATACACAACAGGACTTAGAATAGTGCAGTAAAAAAAAAAAAAAAAAAAAAAAAAGGAACAAGTTATATGAAACAGAACTATCTCTATGGCAGGGGGACAAGCTGTTCTAGCCATAAATACTGCTGCAGTTCAGTGTGAAAGTTTTATTGTCCTTTGATAAGGGTCTGGTCCAGGGCTGTGACATGCTCGGATGGTCAGAGGAGCACATCTTTTAACTGATGTAAAAAGACATGAATCCATGAGACACATTCATTCCTTCTCTGAATGTGTCAAAGGTCATCATAAGTTTGTACTCCCATAGTCTCCTGTCTCTCTGGGACTTGAAGTTTCCTTTCAATACCAGCAATTTCATGTCCATGATGCTGTGGTCTGGGTTACAAAAATGTTTGGCCACAGGTAGATCCATCCTTTTTTCTCTAATTGTGTGGCGGTGAGAATTCATCCTTGTCCTGAGCTGTTGTCCTGTCTCACCTACATACAGACCCCCAGTTGGACATTTGGTACATATAATTAAGTACACCACATTGGTTGTGGTGCAGCTGAACGTACCTGGGATCTTGTAGTCCTGATGTGATCTGGGAATCTTTATCTTGTCCGTTGTCAATATTAATGGACAGGTCTTGCATTTTTTCTGGTTGCAGGGAAATGTTCCTGTTGGTGTTGGAGAGGACAGGGAGCTTCTGACAATGATGCTTCTTAGATTTGGGGGCTGTCTAAAACACAGAAGTGGGGGGTCTGGAAAAATAGATTTTAACCGGGCATCTTTTTGCAGTAATGGTTGTAGTTTCCGTGCAGCTCCTCTAAACACCTCCAGATGTGGATTGTAGGTGACTACAAGAGGGACCCGGTTGTTCTCTTCTTTGGTTTTATAATGTAGAAGATGGTTTCTTGATATTCTGGTGGCTCTTATAATCTGGTTTTCAATTGTTCTTGGGTGGTAGCCTTGATTCAAAAAGGTTTTTCTGAGGCCCTCAAGGTGATTGTCTCTATCTGTACTGTTGGAACATATCCGATTGTACCTGATAGCCTGGCTGTATACAATAGAGTTTTTTATGTGTTTTGGATGAAAACTGTCCCATTTCAGGTATGTTGGACGGTCAATTGGCTTCTTGTAATGTGCTCCTCTGACCATCCGAGCATGTCACAGCCCTGGACCAGACCCTTATCAAAGGACAATAAAACTTTCACACTGAACTGCAGCAGTATTTATGGCTAGAACAGCTTGTCCCCCTGCCATAGAGATAGTTCTGTTTCATATAACTTGTTCTTTTTTTTTTTTTTTTTTTTTTTTTTTTTTTTTTTACTGCACTATTCTAAGTCCTGTTGTGTATAAATACGTGACTCTTCAGATTGTGTGTTATACCATGCCTGATGAAGAGACCTGAGTAGTCTCGAAAGCTTGCAATTATTACCATCTTTTCAGTTAGCCATTAAAAGGTATCAACCACTGAGGACTCTCTGTTCTTTTAAACAATTTTTTTATGCTTTAATTAAGGAGAAATTCATAAAAAGCTTGTAATATGCACATTCCTATATCCATACCAGAAGGAATCAAAAGCAAAGCTAAACGACTGAGCAAAAATAGAAAAAAAAATGCAGCATCAAGAATGCATGTAATAAACAAACAACCAAGTTTAAAAGATAGGAAACAAAGAGTAGTCATAAATGGAACATTCTCTAAATGGGCTATAGTCAGCAGAGGGGACCGCAGGGATCTGTGCTAGGACCGATTCTTCTTAATCTCTTTATTAATGACCTTGTGGATGGGATTGATAGTAAAGTGTCAGTCTTTGCTGATGACACCAAACTATGTAGGATATTAAAAACTGACCTTGATAGTACAATATTACAAAAAGATCTGGAGAAGATGTCAGAATGGGCAGATACTTGGCAAATGAGATTTAATGTTGATAAATGTAAAGTAATGCACCTAGGACGGAGTAATCCTATAACTGCGTATACATTAAATGGAAGTAAACTCGGGACTACAGATCAGGAGAAGGACTTGGGTATTCTCATTACGAATAAGCTGAGCAGCAGCACTCAATGTCAAGCAGCAGCTGCTAAAGCAAACAAGATTCTAGGGTGTATAAAAAGAGAGATTAGATCCTGTGATCCCAACGTATTGTTACCCCTCTATAAATCACTTGTAAGGCCACATCTGGAATATGGGATCCAGTTTTGGGCTCCACATTTTAAAAAGGACATTCAGAAGTTAGAGTCAGTTCAAAGGCGGCAACTAGACTATTACAAGGAATGGAGGCCGCCCATATGATGACAGGTTGGGAAAGTTAGATATGTTTAGCTTAGCTCAACACCAAAAAATATATAAATGTATGAGAAAACACCGATATATAACGAAAATACCGATTGTCACTTTACTGCTATTGACTTGGCTGAGTCCTGCATTTTTACAACACTTTTGTGTTATATTATCTATACGGTATACATATAACTGCAGGAATATTTGCATATCTTTATTGTTTCTATACGGGATGATATGTTTTTGACGATAATTATTATGTGAAATTATGGTGTTCCCAAACATGACTTTGTGAGTTACATATTTTTAACCCTTTAATGGGGCTTGTTTTTTCCTGAAGACATCTTGTTCATGATTTTATATTTTTCAATTAATAAAAGTTAAATTTTATTAAACTTCCTCCCTTTCTTTTGTTGGTGATTTATGTTTAGCTTAGAAAAAAGACGTCTCAGAGGAGATCTCATTTATATGTATAAATACATGTGTGGTCAATACAAAGGATGGCACATGACTTATTCCTTCCAAAGACAATACTAAGGACCAGGGGGCACTCACTGCGAGTGGAAGGAAGGAGATTCCGGCAGCTAAATAGGAAAGGGTTCTTTACAGTTAGAGCAGTCAGACTGTGGAATGCCGACCACAAGAGGTAGTAATGGCAGACACTATAACAGCTTTTATATCAGGGCTGGATGATTTCCTCAGCACACAAAACATTGTTGGTTATAAGTGGCTTAGGGACAAAATGTAGACCTGGTGGAGGAAGGTTGAACTATACGGACCTAGGTCTTGCTTCAACCTAAGTAACTATGCAATTATGTAACTAAACAATAAGTGCGGAAAGTCAACAACATCAAAAACTCACCAACAGCTTAACATGGAGACGCAGTTTAACAGGGTAACTTATGGCCAAAAAGGAAATGCTAATTAAATTCTTGAAATAAATGGATTACCACAAGTGTACAAAAAGGAAAACTCATTTTGTTTTTTCTTTTTTGTTTTCTATTTTTCTGATAGCTCATTTTCTGTTGTTCACATCAGAAAATGCACCTAGTACCCAAGCTGTGTTAAGAAGCAGAAATTTCCTTCCAACTGAGAATCAGATTCCATGTCAGGTAATGTATGACTATTTGGACTATGCTGTTTTCAAATTTGTGGCATTAAAGGTATAATAGATTAGGAACCTAAAGTCTAAAATATATAATGATTACTTTATCATTATATACAGTATGTATGTGTGATGACTGTCACAAGGTGGCGCTAGACACTACTAGTGTGCCATTAATGGAGAGGTAGTCAGACAGGCCAAGATCATAAACCAGGAAAACACAACAGTAGATGGGAGAGCAGACAGAGACAAGGTCGAGATACAAGCCAAAGGTCAGTGTTCCAGGGGAGTACGTACCAAAATAGAGGGAGCAGGCAAGATCGAGGTCAGGAGGAAGTCCCAGATCAGAAGCCGGGAAGTCACAACAGAAACAGGGGAGGACAGGCAGAGATGGGTAAACAGCAGTCTGGAGACGAGAGACCAAGATCTGAACACTGAGCCCCACGGGAGCCAGCAGCACAACTGAAAATCAGGAAGTATGACTGAGCTAACACGCTCCCTAAAGAAGCAGACCAATCACCGGGAACAAGAAGCATCTGCGAGAGCATCATCCAGAACCAGCATGGAACCTAGTGCTGTGATACAACCAGTAGAGCATTCATCTTTCAAAATGCTCTGCACCATAAGCAACATATATTGGCTCTGCAGGAGAGCATGGCAGAAAAATACAGAATGTACTGTGTCAGGCCCAGGAATATGGGGTACTCTGTCCTGGGCAGTGTCTCTCTTGGGAATGTCACGGTGGTGGCCATTGCTCGATTCCGTGCCCTGGGCCCTTTTTGTAATGGAGTATATTTACAGGGCATTTAGGTTAGTGTTTATACGTGACGCTACTTGCGGTGTTGCGGCTATATGTATATATATATATATATATATATATATATATATATATATATATATATATATATATGGAGCCGCCGCTGCAGAATGTCACTACTGGGGCTGGTGGTAGTTGCAGCCTGGATGGTAGGCCCTCTGCAAGCAGGGACAAGCCCCAGAGGATGGATGGGTGTTGTGACGGGCGTCGGAAGAAGGTAGTCCACACAGAGGTATAGTGCAACTGTTTTTTTCTTTACTCACGACTGGTAGGTGGTAACAGGTTACCCGAGGTCGGCTGGTTTCGCCTTCAGGTCCCCTTTGTCCCTACGCCAGTTCAGTACTCTGGTACCTTCTTCCTCTGCACCTGTCTCTAGTAAATGGGTCCCCGTGGCGTAGAGAAACTAGGGGTCCCTGTCCAGTGGTTTGTCCATTTCTGTCCGCCTGACGGTAGAGTGAACCCTATAGGGTTGGAGTCTCTGGTTCTGTCCCAAAATCTCCCTTTACTACTGAGTCTTCGGCTTTTTAAGGTCAGCGAGATCCTTGATTGTCCCCTCACTGTGCAGGTGTTAACAGGTCGGCTTGAAGCTCTTTCCTGTCCTAGGGTCCCCTTCCAGGCTGAGAGAACAAGGTGAACACCTAGCCAGGTTATAGGCACAGCTAGCCAGATGCAGCTCATCAGAACCTGTAGTGCTGGGATTTAACCCTATCCTACCTGGCTTTCCTCAAATATTGCAAGATTTTTGGAGAATCATAGACCCCTTCAATAATTTCACCATGCAATACACTACAACACCCACAAATTAATATGGATTTTATGTAATAAAATAACACTAAGTGGCAAATATTTGTGAAGTGTAAAGGAAATGATACATGGTTTTCTGAATATTTTAAAAGTATAAAACTGAAATTGTGATGTGCATTTGTATTCAGCTCCTCTAAGTCAATACTTTGTAATTCCATCTTTCGCTGCAATTACTGCTTTTTGCAGTATACCTCTACCAGCTTTGCATATGTAGAGGCTGACATTTTTGCCAATTCTTCTTTCCAAAATAGATCTAGCTCAGGAAGATTGGATGGAGGCATTTGTGCACACCAATTTTCAAGTTTTGTCCCAAATTCTCAATGAAATTTTGATCTGAACTGTGATGGGGCCATTCACACACATGAATATGCTTTGATCTAAACCATCCATTGTAGCTCTGGCAGGATGTATAGGATTGTTGTCCTGTTGGAAGGTGAACCTATGCCTCAGTCTCAAGTCTTTTGCAGCCTCTAACAGGTTTTCCTCCAGGATTGTCCTGTATTTAGCTCCTTCCATCTTCCTATCAACTCTGACCAGCTACCCTGTCCCTGCTGAAGAAAAGCCTCCCCACAGCATGATGCTGCCACCACCATGTGTGACGGTGGGGATGGTGTTTTCAAGGTGATGTGCAGTGTTAGTTTTCCATCACACATAGCATTTTGCATTTAGCCCACAAACATCTACTTTTGCCTCATCTGACCAGAGCATCTTCTTCCGCATGCTCACTGTATCCCTTACATTGTTTTTTGCAAACTGCAAATGGGACTTCTTATGGCTTGCTTTCAAAAGGCTTTCTTCTTGCCACTCTTCCATAAAGACCAATTTGTTTAGTATACAAGTAATGTGTGTTCTGTGGACAGATTCTCCCCTCTGAGCTGCTCTCAGCTCCTCCAGTGACCATGGACCTCTTGGCTGCTTCTCTAATTAGTGCTCTCCTTCTTGGGATGTTAGTGTAGGTGAACGGCCATGTCTTGCTAGGTTTCCAGTTGGGCCATACTCATTCCATTTTTGGATAATGGATTGAGCACTGCTCGTTAGTGGGTCAGAGCTTGGGCTATTTTTTATAACAAGAACTAACAGAGTTAAATAGATGGGTAGAGTGCTCAAAAAGGGACTAACATGTAATCTCAACCCTATTTTAAAATGTGCAATTTTTACAGCCATGTAAGCTCCAGAAGTCACCTATTTAGTAAATTGAGCCACCAATGTTTTTTATTCTCTCAACTTAACTACAGCTTTTATGTAAAGGTCTCAGAGGTTTATTTGAGAACATTAGGGATTAGACAGCATCATGAAAACCAAGGAACACATCAGACACGTCAGGGATAAGTGGTGGATAACAGTGAAGCAGGGTTAGGTTATAAAAAATAGTATTCATTAAAATGTACCCACAAACAGACGCACAAACATAAATGAGAATGGATCACAATATCCTTGTAAATAACCAAGGAATTTTATATACACACTCACTTTAGGAAAGGGAAGGGAAACTAATATAGCCCTATAAGGGTAGTGTATCCCTACCTAACAACGGAGGGTATGACACCATAAGTTACCGGGCGCCCCCGTTCCACCTCGGCTCTCCCTCTCCCTGACCCTGATATAGGGATGGGATGGAAAGCCCTATAGTGGTGCTTGCACAGTACAATATATATGAATTCCCAAATGGTAATACTCTTCCCTGTATTGTTTTCCTTAGATCAAGAAGGTATCAATTTACTGATCTACAACCAGGAATTCCTATTCATGATACTAGCACTGTACAAGACGTATAGACTTCTATTCCTAATAAATTATCTTTATGCAAGGTAGTGATCCATAAGAGTTATTTACAACCACATATGTTACAGGGTGGTATACCCCACAAGTATATTACAGTCACCTAGAGTCATATCACAAGGGGCTCAGATAATCTCCCCATTATACCCCAGGAGCTGAAAGAAAAATGGGATACAGACACCCCTGCAAATTACTGCAGAATAGAAAAGGTTGCTCCAATCATATTCTATATAATATAGTATAACAGGGAGAAAAGATGAATTACTTCCCTGAGAAGCAGGAATCCAGGCCTGCCAGGCCTCAACGCGTTTCTCCTCTCCCTTTAGAGGGTCATCAGGAGGCTAAGGGGAGACGGCAGCGGGTCCTGTTCAATAACAATCCATGGCTTACAGCCATGCATAAAGATAATTTATTAGGAATAGAAGTCTAAGTCTTGTCGCTAACTTATGGTGTCATACCCTCCGTTGTTAGGTAGGGATACACTACCCTTATAGGGCTATATTAGTTTCCCTTCCCTTTCCTAAAGTGAGTGTGTATATAAAATTCCTTGGTTATTTAAAAGGATATCGTGATCCATTCTCATTTATGTTTGTGTGTCTGTTTGTGGGTACATTTTAATGAATACTATTTTTTATAACCTAACCCTGCTTCACTGTTATCCACCACTTATCCCTGACGTGTCTGATGTGTTCCTTGGTTTTCATGATACTGTCTAATCCCTAATGTTCTCAAACAAACCTCTGAGACCTTTACATAAAAGCTGTAGTTAAGTTGAGAGAATAAAAAACATTGGTGGCTCAATTTACTAAATAGGTGACTTCTGGAGATAATTGGTCACTCAAGATTTTATTGTCTTTTTGGGTTTTATTTTTCCAGGATTGACTATGTGGTAAAAATAGCCTAACATCATGATTCTTCACTTCAAAAAATTGTCCACTAATCAGACAACCCCTTCTTAATCCGTATGTTTCCCCCATTTAAAATAATAAAACTTACACTCACCTCCGGTGCCGGGACCATTCCTCCAGTGTCGTCACTCTCTATCCCAGGATCGCATTAAATATGTGATGTCATGCCATCCTGGCAGCCAATCAGGAGCCTCTTCACTCTCCCAGCCTTCAGATGTATCACATACATTCGGAGGATGAGAGAGCAGCTGTGCTCACTTCCTTCCGATGTAAGCAATTTGTCCAAAGGCGGGGAGAGTGAAGCAACATCTGATTGGCCACTGGCATTAGATGACATCACACATTTACGCGATCCTTCTATAGAAAGTGCTGAAACTGCTGGAACGGCGCCGGCACTGAAGGTGAGTATCAATTTTATTATTTTAAATGGGGGAAACATACGGGTTGGGAAGTGGTAGTCCGATTAGTGGACAACCCCTTTCAGTAAGATTGCAACAATACCAAACTTGTAAAGTTGTTTTTTTTTTCCTTTTACATTTTAGTGCATAAAGTCTGAACTTTGTTAAAAAAATGGTTTGGGTTGCCATTTTTTGAGACCCATAACTGTTTTTTAAATTTTTCCTTCAATCAATCTGTGAAGAGGGCTCGTGTTCTGCGTGCCGAGCTGTGATTTTTAACAGTACCTTTCTAGGGTACAAACAACAATGTTTATCTTTATGTCTTGTGGTTATTTAGGGAGGTACAGTAACCAAAAAACTGCAATTCTGATAATCTTATATATTTTTTCTACTTTACGAACATTTATATAGGAGCTAAAAAATTCCATTTTAATAGATCAGACTTTACAGAGGCAACAATACTGAATATTCTTATTTTTGTAATTTCTTTTTTACTGGAGAAAGAGATATGATTCAAATTGTAATAGTTTTCATTTCTATACTACGTTTAAAACCTTTTTTTAATTTTATACTTTACTTTAGTGTCTCCATATAATAGCTTGAATAGTTTGCAATAGTTTGATCGCCTGTGCTTGAGCATTGCAGTGTAGCCCAGGCTTCAAAGTGTACAAAATTAGCAGCGGCGAGGCCTTCAGCCTAGATAACCAATCAGCACCCTGTGATCACATCATAGGATCGAGGGGCAATTGGCATCCGAATTGATGCCTTGGCAAGTTTACTCACAGGGATTGACAGAAGTATTTAATTGGTAAAACAGCAGCAAACAGAGCTAGCTCCGATTGCTGTTGTTAGAATTAGATGCCAGCTGTGTAGCACGTCTAGCATCTGCCAAATACATAGCAGGTTTAGCTACTGAGCCAACTTTCAGACTTGAATATGCGAAAAGCTACTAAGCTCCCTTTAGTGGTGGCTGCAGGTAGCCAGAATGTTGTATTTTAACCCCTTCATGACCATGGACGGATATATCCGTCATGGAGCGTGTACCGTTAAGCCCCGCCCCCTGCCGCGGGCAGGTGGTGTTGATCGGCACACATATCAGCTGTTTTCAACAGCTGACATGTGTGCCTACATGTTACGAGTAGAATCGCATTCCACCTGTAACATTAACCCCTTACATCTCGCTGCCAAAGTCTGGCAGCGAGATGTATATACGCGCATGGAAGATTTTCACTTACCGCCGCCCCCACCGGAAGTCACGTGAGTGATCACGTGACTTTCGGTGGTTGCCATCGTAGCACAGGGTCATGTGATGACGCCTGCAGCTATGACGTTTCACTTTCGTTTTCACCCGGCCCAGAGGCCAGGGAAGCAGGAAGTGACTGTATCTGCTGTTTACAGCTGTATAGCTGTGATCAGCAGATAGATAAGAGCGATCGGATTGCTGATCGCTATAGCCCCCTAGGGGGACTAGTAAATTAAAAAAAAAAAGTAAAAGAAAGTTTAAAAAAAACAAAAAAAAACAAAACCTAAACGTTCAAATCACCCCCCTTTCCCCCCATTGAAAATTAAAGGGTTAAAAAATAAATAAATATACACATATTTGGTATCGCCGCTTTCAGAAATGCCCGATCTATCAAAATAAAAAATCAATATATAATATATATATTAATCTGACTGGTAAACGGCGTAGTGGCAAAAAAATTCCAAACGCCAAAATACCTTTTTTGGTCGCCGCAAGTTTTATGCAAAATGCAATAACAGGCGATCAAAACGTAGCATCTGCGCAAAAATGGTACCGTTAGAAACGTCAGCTCGAGACGCAAAAAATAAACCATCACTGAGCCATAGATCCCAAAAAATGAGAATGCTACGGGTTTCGGAATATGGCGCAAAACGTACGCCACTTTTATTAGACAAGCTTGTGAATTTTTTTTAACCCCATAGATACAAGTAAACCTATACATGTTTGGTGTCTACAAACTTGCACCGACCTCAGGCATCATACCCACATATCAGTTTTACCATATAGTGAACACCGTGAATAAAACATCCCAATAACTATTGTGCCATCACACTTTTTTTGCAGTTTTTTCACACTTGCAATTTATTTGCTGTTTTCCAGTACACCATATGGTGAAACTTATGGTTTCATTTAAAAGTACAACTTGTCCCTCAAAAAACAAGCCCTCATATGACAAGATTGACGGAAAAATAAAAAAGTTACGGCTCTCGGAAGCAGTGGGGAGCAAAAAACAAAAAACGCAAAAACGGAAAGTGCCCCGGGGCTGAAGGGGTTAATGAAAACCTGTCACATCTCCCGACAATGTTTGTTTTAGTAAACACCTGTATTACCAATGAATTAACAATTCTGGAGCATTTTTACTTTGAAATCTGGTTGTAGTATTCCTTTGTTACTCCTCCTGAATATTTGTGGATGAATTGGCATTTTGATTTTACCGATCCATTTGTCAAAGGGGTGTATCATTATGGAGTTGGGCACGGTCAGCACTGATTGGGCAATGTAAGAGTGTGCAAACCTTACTGGTAATACCCAGTTTTAATGAATTCATATAATTCTAGGAAGGGTAAGAGAGGAATGGCGCAGAACAATTCTAGGAAACGATGCCCCAAAATTGTCTTTTTGGAAGGAGTAAAAATATTTACCAAAACAAACACCATAAAGTTATCACATACTTTAATTTTAGGTCTGATCTAGAGATTTTGGGCTTCGGTCACTAGAAAATGATATAAAAAAAATAAGAAGGACTAAGTACAGTTTTAAAAATATTGAAAAAGCTTTATTTTAACTTACCTCAATATGATATTTTTCTCCTTAAGCTGAGAATGAACTACTACTTTGCTGACATTACTTCGATGCTCACAGTGGGACTACAAATTCAGGCTCAAGATCAAGTTAATGACATTTGGAAACAAGACTCGAGCCATAAAAATGAGTGGAGAAGAGGGGTCATTGCTGTTAGCCGCTCGGAGCCATTTCAGGTTAGTGCCGTATAATTTCATTTTTCTCCGTAATGACTTTCATACAATATTTTTTTAAGATCCAATGGGAGACAATATATAGTGATGTCCTGAATTGTAACAATGGTCACGTCTGTAGAATCACATTGCAGCTTCAATCCTTATGAAAAAGTTCAAGAGAACTTTTGTATCAGAACGGCAGTAAAACAAGTAAAAGTTTGAGAACTTCAGGAGACTATGTTAAATTTATATTATCCAAAGATATCTTATCAATATAATCAAAATCGGTGAAGCTGGTTGGATCCGGGTCGGGATATGGCATGACTCCACCCATCTGTCAAATTCAGCAAAAGTGTTGGTGTTTCTTAAAGGGGTTGTCTGGGATTATAATAATGATGACCTATCCTTGGTGTTTTGGCTCACCTGGTGAGGTGGATACTCCAAGTCCAATGTCTGGGTTGGCTCACAGGCAATGGGCGTCAGTGAAGCAATCAGGTGAGACATACGGTAATCAGGTAGTAGAAGCACTGGAGGCCTCAGGCAGGCATGGGATCAGGAAGCAGGTAGCAGAATCCCTGGAGACTGCAGGCAGACACGAGATTGGGGAGCAGGCAGCAGAAGCCCTGGAGACTGTAGGTAAGAGTGGAAAAAAAATACTTTAAAAATCTAAAATAGAACCCTAAAAAATAAAGAAATTTGAATCATCCCCTTTTCCAAGTAATAAAAAAAAAATAAAATAAATAGGCATATTTATTAATGTTATATTGGTAACTATATAATGAAAAGGGCAAATGCGGTTAAAGGGAACCTGTCACCACTCTTTTGGTGTGTAAGCTGCGGCCACCACCAGTGGGCTCTTATAAAGCTCAGGCCTCTGTGAGAAGATGAATAACCCTTTATAATAAAAATAGAAGAAAAAAACAGAAGTTGTGCACTGCACTGCTTACCACTCTGTGGAAAATGCTGCAAGAAAGTCCTTTGGCTCAATTCCATGTAGAGCCTGTCTTGTGGGTGCTTGAAGTGCAGATCAGCTGCTGTATCCTCACATTGGACTTGGCTGAAAAAAACAGCTGACGGCAAGTGGAAGTCCTGAACTACCGTGGTGCTATATGCCAAGAAGACAGAGCAAGTACCAATATCATAAAAAAGAGAAGTTTTGGCAGCACTCTACGGTGTCAAGAAATCTATTTTATTTTTCTTTTTTGCAGACAGGTGATACAAACATGAGGGAGCAGGGGGAGCGGAGCACAAGGACGACGGTACCGTTTCGCACCTCTAGGGGTGCTTTCACTTTTTGAATTTAGCTAATCTACAAGCACTAGCACGCTTACAAGTATCATAAAGAAAATTATATTTAGGAATACTGCACTATGGCAATAATGATGGAAGTATCTGCAGCAGACAGCCTGGAGGGCACAGGTGCAGGATTACTAGCAGGGAGACAGGGAGCAAGCACTTTCTTCACTGAATGCAATACCAAGCTGGACACGGACATTATTAGTACTAAAAGTCTTGAATATAAGATTGCCACTATGGCAGAAAAAGTAATAAGTCTGTTTTGGACGATCCAGTCTCTGACATCGTATAAAGCCTCTGATAGAGTGCCGAGAGGACTATGAGTCATGAAAAATATCTCTTTTTACCAGCACGACTCTGATTTTAGAGATAAATGGGAACAGGTCCAAAAAGAAAGTTCTATGCAATTCCTTACCATTGTTTTGGAAAAGAATATTGAAGAGCACGATTTGGTTACCCAAGAGCTTATTAGACTCAGAAGAGAATTGCAGTCCCGTTTTTCACAAGATCAATGGCAGAATTTTTTGAAAAATCTGGATAAAAAACTAATCCCATACCAAACCGTAATCAAAGAAAGGAAGAAAGAAAAATTCCTAAGAGATAAAGTTGATTACGAAACGAATATGATTTTTAGGTGGAAGAATAGAATAACAACTACAGGCTCACCACCTAAGAAGAATACATTTCGTAAAAGATTTTCTAAAAACTTCGGAAAAACTAAAAGAGGCGCGTGGACCACAGAGTCTGACTCCAGTGGGACTGATGAACCACCACCCCCCAAAAAAAGGACTGGCGGAGAGGACAGTCAAGGTCCATCAGGAATAGCCCCTTTAGGAGGACTACACGCAGAGGGGGAAGGAAGCAAAGAAGACGCCGACATCAGGAGAATAAAACAAGTTTCATGGAGAAATTGAATAATCAGGGACATAAAATCTATAACTTGTCCCAAAGAACCCTGACCAAGGACATGACCACAGCTCTAGAAAAGGGACTTAATTTTTGTTTGCCTGAGAAATTCTGTTTCACAGATTTCCAGATTGATAAAGTAATTTTTATGTTCTACACGGCGGCCTGGCTCTTATATACAACATGTTAGAATGCTGTATATAAGGGCCCGGTGGGGGTGGTTGCAGCTTATAAGGCAAAAGAGTGGTGACAGGTTCCCTTTAAGAAGAAAAATTGAAAAAACAGAAATGACATTCACTGTACCTTCCTCAGGAAAATACAATAAAAAATGATCAAGACTTAAACCACAAAATGGTATGAATAAACATGACAAAAAAGAAACCTTCATATAAAGCCATCGACTGAAAAGTAAAAAAGTTATGGCTTTTGGAAGAAAGTTAGGAAAAAATAGAAGGACAAAAAATTCTCAGAGAGGGATGGAGTTATTGATGTCTTAAGGAAAAGCCTAAAGAGAAAAAGAATAGAAAGTAGCAAATTCAAACTGTAAAGTTTGGGGTTCGTACCGAACAGACTTATTTAAAAAAAAAAAAAAACAGTGTCCAAATTTGTGTGCTGTACGTATGCTAACCACTTAATCAAGCAACGGGGTGCTCGGGTACGCTCAGTGATTGGCCCAGTGCGAGCTGCTTGCAGTCTCTCAATGGCTCTCACGGGGGGTAAAAACAATGTTTTCGGATGTAGCGTGTCCAAAAAAACCCCCTGCCCCTCCCTCCACCGGAAGTGTTCTGTATTTGGCTGGCTGTATGTGGGTGGAGAGCCGAATTGCCCAATCATTGACTTTCGCTGGGGATCAGGTCAAGTCCAGGTCTCGAACTGAACTTTATCTAAAGTCCAGCTGAACCCTCCAAACTCTACCTTTAACGGGTCCGCTCATCTCTAAAAAAGACCAAAGAAAAAAATTCATTGTCTTGTAACACACTACATAAATTACAATCACCCATATTGTGTATATAGACTGGAGTATTTTTGAACAAAAAATGAAAATAAAAAACATTTCCCCCCCAAAAATAAAAACACTGCAGCAAACAAGTCAAAACAGTGTGTGTGAAATTGGCCTTACACTGCAGTTTGTACGCTGGCCCCACTGGTGCAAACTTAGCACAATATAGTAATTATTATTATTATTGCTATTCATTATTATAGCACCATTTATTCCATGGCGCTTTACATGTGAAAGGGGTATACATAGAAGGGACAAGTACAATAATCATAAACAATACAAGGTACAGACAAGTACAGGAGGAGAGAGGACCCTGCCCACGAGGGCTCATAGTGTACAGGGTGAGGATACAATAAGAAAAGGTGGAGATGGTCATGCGGCGCTGTAGTGCACTGAGGGGGATAGGTGAGGATACAGTAGGTAAGGGTGGAGATGGTCATGCAGCGCTATAGTGGACTGAGGGTTATTGTAGGTTGTAGGCTTGTTGGAAGAGGTGGGTCTTCAGGTTCCTTTTGAAGCTTTTCAAGATAGGCGAGAGTCTGATTTATTGTGGCAGAGCATTCCAGAGTATGGGGGAGGCACGGGAGAAATTTTGGATGCGATGGTTGGAAGAGAAGATGCGAGGAGAGTGGAGAAGGAGATCTTGTGAGGGTCGGAGGTTACGTGAAGGTAAGTAACGGGAGACTAGGTCACAGATGTATGGAGGAGACAGATTGTGGATGGCTTTGTAGGTCATGGTTAGGGTTTTCAACCTGAGTCGTTGGCAATGGGAAGCCAGTGAAGGGATTGGAAGAGAGGGAAAGTTGTGGAGTAGCATGGAGGAGAGGTGGATTATTCGAGCAGCATAGTTTAGAATAGATTGAAGGGGTGCGAGACTGTTTGAAGGGAGGCCACAGAGCAGGGAGTTGCAGTAGTTCAGGCGGGAGATAATAAGGGCATGTACTAGGGTTTTTGCAGCTTCATGGGAAAGGAATGTACGAATCCGGGAAATATTATTGAGTTGGAGGTGGCAGGAGGTGAACAGGGCTTGGATGTGTGGCTTGTTGGGGAGCGCAGAGTTGAGGGTCACCCCCAGGTAGCGAGCACGTGGGACTGGGGAGAATGAGGAGTTTTTTGGTGTAAAGTGGTAGTGGGGTGTCTGAAGGAATTGCCACTTATGCATTACAGCCCTAAATATATACACTAGTCTTCCACTGTGTTTGCACTTTTAATAACATATCCATTTTTACAATTCTCGCAGGCCATGTGGCATCTCTGTAAAAATTTACTAAAGATTTTATTCACTGTGCAAATTACTTTTAGTAACACGTTTTCAGTCTGGGGTTACAGTCCACAATTACTGAAAGCTTCCTATCGGGTGGTATCGCTGTAAGATTGAAATGGCTTGCCGAAGTTTGTCAGAACATAAGTGACACAAGGTCTATTAGAAAATATTAAGCTTCATTTGCTGCGACTTAGAACGTCTCCGAGATCGTTTCTATGCGCTGACATGTATTAACTCCTGACCCAGTTCTGAAATAAGCTGAAATGACTGCACCTTCAGTTATCAGGCAAGACAGATGAAACAATGCGGAAATTCACTTCTCATTAAAGATCTGTAATGATTCTAATATAATATAAGTTTATATTAAAATAAAGGTCACGTAATAAAAATAGGTCGGATTTTAGCAATTTTATCACAGAGAAAAGCTCTGGAATGATTTTAAACTTGTTATAAACGTATTATAAGAGGTTGGAAAAAATGATCCATTTTTTTTTCAAAAGAAGTCACAACAAAATTTTTATTTCAGAAACTTTCAGAATTACCAAAGTAACTATGTGTAAATATATTAACATACTTACCAGCCTTTCCAGCATTGATTTGGAGCTGCTTTTCCCAAAATGACCTACAAGCAAGCTAAAAGAAGTAAAGACACATCATTGCATAAACAATTAGAACTGTTTATGAAATAAAAATGTTGTCAGGACTTCTTCTTTTTGACCTTTTTACCGACAGTGCCTTGCGAAAGTATGCCTCTTAGGTTAACATCTACAGTACCAGTTGCTGTAAGGGGCAGATGATGGTTGAATATTACAGCCATCATCTGCCGGGAAAAATGCGAGTTTGGCTTGTGAGCCTGCATCGAAGTCAGGAAGCCGGCATATGATGTACAGTGCCTTGCAAAAGTATTCGGCCCCCTTGAATTTTTCAACCTTTTCTCACATTTCAGGCTTCAAACATAAAGATAAAAATATTAATGATCTGGTGAAAAATCAACAACAAGTGGGACACAATTGTGAAGTTGAACGATATTTATTGCTTATTTTAAACTTTTTAAAACAATAATAAACTGAAAATTAGGGCGTGCAATATTATTCGTCTCCTTTAAGTTAATACTTTATAAAGACAAGAGGACACAAAGTGGTTGAGATGCAACAATATGTATCAAAATTTAATAATACATACAAATATAGTAGTGCACAATAAGTACGGTAAGGATAAAAAAGAGACAGAGGTTGCAAAGGGCACTGAAAAGTGGAAGATATCACATGGCATAAATGAATTTGTACAGCTAGAAGACTAAAGACCATGTGATTGTCCAAGGTATTCGCTGGTGAGACAAAAATTGGCATACAGCAAAAGCTGATATAAGACAGTATACAATGCAATGCTATTTACATGCAAAACCGTACCAAGGCTGTATCAACATATACAAAAGATCAGCAGTGTAGCATGGCATCAATCAGCCTATATAAATATGAATCTATGGACCATATAGTTGTCCAGAGTGATCACAGGTAACACAGGGGTTAGCATACAGCAGTTGCCAAATATGGAGCAGTATATAATGCAAATAAAACATCAATGGAAAAACATACCAAGGCAATATCACGGTAGAAAAAGAATCAGCAGCGTGACAATAAAGTGCCGAGTGCAAGGCTACAGGACCAGAAGTCCCCCCCTGGGTGGTAACGCGCGTTTCACGTGTTAAATAAACGCTTCATCAGACCAAAGGAGGGGTAAAGATTCCACTATCCAAGGACCTTTTGTATACACCATGTGAGGTGTCACATGGGTAAAAGCAGCCAATCAACGATGTTTGTATCGGCGCATGCGCAGCTCATATCAGAATCCCCAGCCACTGCGAGCGGCGTCAGGTAGAGGAGCGCTCGAGGGGGGAATCCCAAAATGTCAGGTACCGCCCCCACTCGAGCGCAGCTCCACCCCACAGACACCGCAAAGCATGCCAGGGAGAAGGAGTGAACCACGCAAGCGCACACATCGGCTGCTAACACATAGGAACAGAAACTCCCAATACAACAGAAGTGCACAAAGACCTATGAGGGACTGAATGGCATAATAACAGTAATATATAATAATAATCATGATCGAAGCCATGCAATCCAGTGCTTCAGTAGAGGCTGTAATAAGGGGAGTCTTCATATGTTCCAATGTGTAATTAATTCTTGTTATGGCGTATTCAGGCATATAGATGGCAAAGGTCCAAAAAGAACAGGAAAAAGAGCTGCAAACAGAAAGACAAAGATAGCGTAAAAATGATGCAGCACAATTACTTTAAAATAATGACAAAGATACAAGGGGAATAAAAAATGGGGAAAAGAGACCCACTAGAAAAATATATGGGGAAAGGGGAGACATGGGGAAAAAAAGGGGACTACAAGAAGGGGGCAAAGGTAAGGGACTCATTAAGACCGGACGGAACCATAGTCCCCAGTATCGTAATCCATTTTGTTTCCTTCTGAGCCAGGATTTTCTTGATGTTCCCACCTCTATTACCACAATGAACAACATCAATCCCCATGACCCGAAATGATTTTGGATTACAATCGTGAAAGTTTCGAAAATGTCTTGGCAGGGTCTTGAGGGTAGAAATATTGATCACTGTCTTGGCTGCACCAATGTCTCTCACATGCTCGCGTACTCTTACTCGCAGCTCCCTAGATGTTAAACCTATATATATTTTAGGGCAACTGCATGTCGCATAATAAATAACGTAAGAGGTAGCGCATGAAATAAAAGTCCTGATGTCAAAGGTCCGACTACCATCGGCAGTGGAAAAAGTCTTACTTCGAGAAACATTGGTGCAGGCAATACAGTGACTGCAAGGGAAACAACCACGAACTGGATTAGTCGACCCAAAAGGATGTGGGGTCACTGGGACATAATGGCTGTGTACAAGGTGGTCACGAAGGTTCCTTGAACGTCGTGCCGTCATTAAGGGAAAGTCAGGGAGGAGGTCCTTAAGAACAGGATCCGATTTCAGAATTGGCCAATGTTTGTTCAGAATTGAACGCATATTGTGCCATTCGTGGTTATATACAGATATGAATCGAGTCTCACCCACCCCCCTATCCGCCCCACCAGATGGCTGCAGAAGGGCCACCCGCTGAGTATTTTTGGCCCTATTAAAACCCCTCTTGATTATACGGCGGCTATACCCTCTCTCCATTAATCTAGATGTTAAGTCATGTGCCTGGGTCATAAAGTTCTCAGATGTCGAGCAAATTCGCTTCATCCTGAGAAATTGACCAACCGGGATGGCTTTAATAGTACTAAAAAGGAGAGAAGATGAAGCATGAAGAAGGGAGTTGACCGAGGTAGGCTTCCTAAAGACATCAGTCTGTAGTTGCCGACCGCGGTCAACCCCAATCATGATATCCAAAAAATCAATCTGCTGTAAATCATATCTGTAAGTGAGCTTAAGGTTTAATGAGTTGTGATTTAATACCCCCATAAAATCCGAGAGCTGCTCCACTGTACCCTGCCATAAAATAAACACATCATCGATGTATCTTAACCAGCACTGCGCATGGGCAGCCGCCGGCACGCCCTCGTCGCCAAAAATGCCCCTCTCCCATAGGCCGAGGAACAGATTTGCGTACGAAGGCACGCAGGCCGCGTCCATCGCAGTGCCCCTTATCTGTAAATAAAACCGTTCTTTAAAAATAAAAAAATTGTGTGTCAGGATAAAGTGGAGCAGCTCCAGGATCAGCTCACATGGATGACCATCACGGTTGGTATTGCTCAGGAAGAAGCGAACTGCCTCCAGGCCGTCATTATGACTAATGTTAGTATAGAGAGATTCGATATCCGCCGTAACCAAGAGGGTGTTAGAGTCCACAAAAACCCCATCAACCCTATTCAGGACGTCCGTCGTATCCTTGACATAAGATGGCAAAGTCTCCACAATGGGTTTTAGATAGTAATCAATAAAACGACAAATACGGTCGCATAGGCTGTGGCGCCCCTGACCTGGTCAGGCACCACTGAGTACTGCACCCATGCTGGGGACAGTACAATACAGGTAATCCAGATGGCTGACTGGGGTGTGGAACACAGGCGCATAGTGACCAGGTCTCACACATGTACCCATGAGAGGACCCCTGGGGATCCCAGGAGGGGGCAAGCCTTCACCTTCACTGGAATAGTGGAGGGGGTAGAGCCTCCATCTCCTCTCAAGGGGTGTGGTAAGAGAGTCTGGTTGCTAGGTGGCGTAGGCAAGAACAAGAGAGGAGGAGCAGTGAGTCAGTTAGAGCAGAACTCCATAGGGCTCAGTGAGGAGCAGACCTGTGGGGCTGTTGCTGTCTAACAGCGCCCGCGCAGTGGCTACAGACGGGGGAGAACGGTCAACTAGGAGTGCTGCCTGAAAGCCAGCTTCAGCTAGAGAGTGCACGGAGTGGGAAGTAAGGAGACTGCTAGAGAGCACCAGGCCCAACCGGGCGGCAGATCCCGAAGCGAAGATAGATCCAGCTTTCTTCTGCTAAACCTGCCGGTGTGGGGCTCTTAAAGCCCACACCACAACACTACAAAAGCCGCAGCCACGTAACCGCAGTGAGGGCCCATAGGTCATAGGAGGCAAGAGGCTGGAGTGGCCTGGTCCGGGGAACAAGCATACGGCGAACGAAGGGGAGAGAGGCTGCAGCATCTTCCCTGGGTGACCCCCATAGGGACTCAAAGTCGGGGTCACCCCAAACCACCAAGGGCTAAGGAAGGCGAGTCAGTAGTCACCCTCATAAAGTCAGCCTGAAGGATACCTGGTTCCTACCTGGTTCATCTCAGCTACGCCCGGGTTACTCACCCTGCCACCTGAAGTGAGTAAAAACCCTGAAAGACATTCCTGCCTGTGTGGTCATTCTGCGCCTTGTGGTACTACAAACCTACACAGGGCCCTGGGGCTTGCCTCACTCTCAGGAGGCTACTACATCTAACTGCACACACCATCAGCCCCAGGCGACCCTCAACCTGCAGTGGCGGTCCCTACTGGCCGCAATACTGAGAGTGGCGTCACGATCAAAACCGAAGATTCCCTACCTGTGACCAGCACCAGCTACGTGGAGTCCCTGAAGGTATGCACCGATACAACACCTGTGGGGCTTCACATCTGGCGTCACGAACAGGATAAGGACTAGACCTGTTCAGACAGGTGACCATGTGCCTAGGCGGTCCGCTTGAAAAATTGGAAGCGCCGCCATATTGCCACCATGAAAAGCGCGCTGAAAAACAACAGCAGCCCGCGCTGGAAGAAGTTACCGCCCACGAAGAGGTGTGGCTACCCAGAGATCCCTTGCAGAGTTCTGAGCTTGCCAGCGAAGAAAGCGGAAGCGTCCAGAGACGGCGCAGCAGAAGAGAAGCCAGCAGCTTGTTAGAGAAAATGGAGTCCAGACGCGGATACCCAGAACCAGGCACTGCTGCCTGGTGGTGCCGAGAGCTTGCCATCTTCTGCGACCGGCTGGAGGCCGGGATTGTGCGACAGCTCAGGGAAGAACGCACGGAGCTCCTGGAGATGGCTGCGGCGGTGCGGACCTACGAGGAGGGAGCCGCGCGACGCATGCCAGACCGAGCGGCGACGACGCAGACCCCGATGCAGCCACAGATGGGTGAGTCGAGTGATGCCCCGGCCAGCACAAGTGCCCCGACCCCTGCTGCCACGCCCGCGGTCCCGGAAGAGGCGCCCGGCGCGGCGCCACCGAACCAGGCCGCAGCCACGCTAGAAGCGGCCCGCCAAGCCCAGGCCGCTGGAGCGATGCCCCGCCTGTCCCGCAGGGCTCCGACCACCACGGCAGTGCTCATCCGTGCTGCAGGTGTGACGCTGACCCAGGCTGCCACCCTGCTAAACCCGGTCCGCCAAGACCCCAACGCAGCAGCGACGCTCGTCCGCGCCGCAAGTGATATGCTGAACCAGGCCGCAGCCCCGCCGGGTGCGGCCCGCCAAGCTCCGATCGATGCAGCGACGTCCACCCCAGCCTGCACAGAGCCCCCTGCAACAGCGACACTGATCCAGGCCGCCGCCATGCCGGGCGCGGCCCGCCAAGACCAGGCCGCCGCCATGCCAGGCGCGGCCCGCCAAGACCAGGCCGCCGCCATGCCGGGCGCGGCCCGCCAAGACCAGGCCGCCGCCATGCCAGGCGCGGCCCGCCAAGACCAGGCCGCCGCCATGCCAGGCGCAGCCCGCCAAGACCAGGCCGCCGCCATACAGGGCGCGGCCCGCCAAGAGATTGCATCACTATTTTCCCCGGCCTGCAAGGCCAGAGCAGACACCGCTCCCCAGTCCACAGAGGTCCCTGCTAGAAAGACCCTGATAGGAGAGGATCCCGAATACTGGAAGCTGAAGGCTGACCTAGAGGCCCAGTTCCCACAAGAGATGGTGGATCGGTACCTGCTCCCTCCGTATACCCCTAAGGAGATTCAGACAACCCCTGCAGCTGCGCCAGAGAGTCCACTGCCCAGACCAGCTGAAGAAAGCCCATCCCCAGCACTGCCACCAAAGGAGTGCCAGGAAGAACTAAGGGGGAGAGGAGACCATGAAGCAGAAGGGCTGACTCCGACGCCAACCGCAGCAGACCCCTACCCAGAGCCGGAGATGCTGCCCTATTCCCGCTGGGAGGAGGAAGATTTGACACCGTCTGCTGACGAAGATCAGCCCAAAGACCTCACCTGGGAGCCTGCAAGCATGAACCCAGCCCGCAAGACACGGCGCAGCAGAGCAAAGTATCCTCCAACACCACAGTCTCCAGAGCAGAGAGAGGTCACAGCCAGAGACCTGCAGGAGAAAAGATTACTGAGAAGGTCTAGAGCCCAGGTCAGAGGACCCCTTTACAGAGGAGTAGTAGAGGACTTCAATTTGAAAAGCGGATACGGCTTTATTGTAGTAAAAGGAATAAAAGAGGGCATATTTGTAAATCGGAGAGATGTTCAAGCCCACCTGCCCAGAGGACATTCAGGCAGAAATTTGAAAATTGGGGACTTAGTACAGTTCACCTTGCATCAAGGAGAAAGGGGCTACTATGCCTTAGACGTAGCACCATGTCCCAGACAAGAAAGAAAAGACAGAGATAAAGAACCAGATGTAGAAACAGACGAAGACCAAGAACGGAAAGATAAAGATCCTACAGATGAAACAACCAAAGACAAAGATCCTACAGATGAAACAACCACGGACGACGACGGAGAGCAAGAAAGTCACAGGTGCCGGTGCCCTACATGCCCACGCCCTGGTGAAATGGAGGAGTAAAGTAAAAGAAAGTAAAGAAATACAGCAAGTTTTGACCAGTTAAAGTTTGAAAAGTTTTGTTTGCAACGTTTAAGAAATGCGCCCACAAAAACTATTGTGAGAAATAAACTTTAAGGCTATGAACTTGCTATAGCCACAAACTCTCGCAGTGTAAATAGTTACACCAGTGGCACCACCACCAGGGCCAGCCTGTTTAGGGGCTTGGCTCGTCTGCAACCAGGGGGGCCCGTCCGTAGAAAAGGGCCTTGGCTCACCTGCGACCAGAGAGCACGCCTGTTTATGGGGCCTTGGCTCACCACCACAAAGAGGGTACCTGGTCGGCACCAACTGTGGAGGCCGCCTCTGCATCCTGCCAGAAGAGGCTGACGGCGCGGATCCACCAGGCCAGGTATACCCTGAAACCACCAGCCCATGAAAGCCGCCTCTACATCCTGCCAGAAGTGGCTGAAGTCGCGGCCAACGGGAGAGGAAGATTGGAGGAAAGGTCTGGGGAAACGGATGGCCCAGACCTGGTTACCAAAAAAGAAACCGGTGACCTGCCTCCTGGGAGGGTTTTGGGTGGGTTAACGGACTTGTGGGTGGAGGGTGGTGATGTACGATAACTGGTGATCTTAAAATGTTTTTACATGTTTTAATGTTTTATGCATTTTAAAATGTTGTCTTGCAGCCCGAGGACGTGCTGGTGATAACTAAGGGGGAATGTGGCGCCCCTGACCTGGTCAGGCACCACTGAGTACTGCACCCATGCTGGGGACAGTACAATACAGGTAATCCAGATGGCTGACTGGGGTGTGGAACACAGGCGCATAGTGACCAGGTCTCACACATGTACCCATGAGAGGACCCCTGGGGATCCCAGGAGGGGGCAAGCCTTCACCTTCACTGGAATAGTGGAGGGGGTAGAGCCTCCATCTCCTCTCAAGGGGTGTGGTAAGAGAGTCTGGTTGCTAGGTGGCGTAGGCAAGAACAAGAGAGGAGGAGCAGTGAGTCAGTTAGAGCAGAACTCCATAGGGCTCAGTGAGGAGCAGACCTGTGGGGCTGTTGCTGTCTAACAGCGCCCGCGCAGTGGCTACAGACGGGGGAGAACGGTCAACTAGGAGTGCTGCCTGAAAGCCAGCTTCAGCTAGAGAGTGCACGGAGTGGGAAGTAAGGAGACTGCTAGAGAGCACCAGGCCCAACCGGGCGGCAGATCCCGAAGCGAAGATAGATCCAGCTTTCTTCTGCTAAACCTGCCGGTGTGGGGCTCTTAAAGCCCACACCACAACACTACAAAAGCCGCAGCCACGTAACCGCAGTGAGGGCCCATAGGTCATAGGAGGCAAGAGGCTGGAGTGGCCTGGTCCGGGGAACAAGCATACGGCGAACGAAGGGGAGAGAGGCTGCAGCATCTTCCCTGGGTGACCCCCATAGGGACTCAAAGTCGGGGTCACCCCAAACCACCAAGGGCTAAGGAAGGCGAGTCAGTAGTCACCCTCATAAAGTCAGCCTGAAGGATACCTGGTTCCTACCTGGTTCATCTCAGCTACGCCCGGGTTACTCACCCTGCCACCTGAAGTGAGTAAAAACCCTGAAAGACATTCCTGCCTGTGTGGTCATTCTGCGCCTTGTGGTACTACAAACCTACACAGGGCCCTGGGGCTTGCCTCACTCTCAGGAGGCTACTACATCTAACTGCACACACCATCAGCCCCAGGCGACCCTCAACCTGCAGTGGCGGTCCCTACTGGCCGCAATACTGAGAGTGGCGTCACGATCAAAACCGAAGATTCCCTACCTGTGACCAGCACCAGCTATGTGGAGTCCCTGAAGGTATGCACCGATACAACACCTGTGGGGCTTCACAAGGCCATCTATGCCGGATACGATAGGACGTCCTGGTGGGTTATCGGGGTCTTTGTGGATTTTGGGCAGAAGGTAGAATGTAGGTATTTTGGGGGATGACACAAAAAGGCCATCAAAGACCTTTTTCGTTATAATCCCCTCATCTAGGGCCCCCTGCAGGATGTGGTGGAGAGAAACAGTAAAGGGGGTGAGAGGACTCGAGTCTAATCTGCGGTATGTATTTCTATCCCTAAGTTGGCGATGAGCCTCCTTTTCATATAAATTGTACGGCCAAATCACTATATTACCCCCCTTGTCTGCTGGTTTTATCTGGACGTCATCAAGTGATTGTAGGTCTCTGAGTGCTCTTCTCTGTACTGAAGTGAGATTATCGTACCTACGTCTTGTTGATAAAGTTTTAAATTCATCAGAGACCAACCTGGTGAATATTTCAATTGAAGAGCACAGAGACAAGGGAGGGAATCTAGTGGATTTAGGCAGAATAGAGGGAGGAAACCCACCTTGTTGGTTAGTAGTCTGTTCAATAAGGAGATCCTCCAGGACTTGGAGGGCTTCTCTTTCAGCACGATCAGAGGTGGTGAATGGGGCGTTATTTTTTGAGTGTAATTTTTTCAGAAGAATTTTACGTGAAAAAATATGCAAGTCTTTTAACGCTGTAAAAAAATGAAATGAGTTAGTTGGGGAAAAACTTAAACCTTTAGATAACAAATCAATCTGAATCTGTGATAGTGGGTGGGATGATAAATTTATTACCTGTAGGGGATCTTTTTGTAATTGCTGTCTTGTTCTGGGATGGGAGTCAGTGATGGTTTTAACCGGATCTGTTTGCTTTTTCTTATATTTCTTAGTTGTTACAGCAAATCTGTCCATAGGAATAGAGTGGTCCTGGGTATCAGTATTGGATTCATCCCCGGATGTATATGATCTCAGGGAAGTGGATCTGGAACGTGATTGATTGTAAAAACGTCTAAAAGGTCTAGATCTCTCCACAGACATCCTCCATTTATAAACTTTGTTAGTAACTAAATCTTGTTCATCCCTGTGGAATTTTTTAATTTTATTTGCTTTAAGATCTTTTTCCCACTTAGACACCTCACTCTCAATCTCAAGCTCCACATTTTTGAAATCCTCCTTACTGAGGCCCCCCTTGATTTTACTATATAACTCATCCATCTCAGTTTTAATTAGGGAGAGTTGGGTACTATTAAGATCACAAAGTAACTGAATAAATGCTCTAGAGCATGTATTAGCACATTCTTCCCATTTATCTTTGAAAGAAACATCCTCAATGGTGAAGGAGGGGAAAACTTGCACCCTAAGCCCTCTGGGAATGAGTCCCTCTTGTAAATAGCGTTCAAGGAATGCCCGGTTCCACCAAATTTTTGTCCGTCTGTGTATGAGTCCCTTATACCTCATCACCTCCACCTGCAGCCCCGCCTCCCCAGATCCTGAGCCATTGCCTCTGTCATGTCTGAATACGTCATCAAGTTGGGAGCGCCACGATTCCTCACGGGCACAAAAATCCATATTCTCTTTTGGATACATTTTTACGCTATCTTTGTCTTTCTGTTTGCAGCTCTTTTTCCTGTTCTTTTTGGACCTTTGCCATCTATATGCCTGAATACGCCATAACAAGAATTAATTACACATTGGAACATATGAAGACTCCCCTTATTACAGCCTCTACTGAAGCACTGGATTGCATGGCTTCGATCATGATTATTATTATATATTACTGTTATTATGCCATTCAGTCCCTCATAGGTCTTTGTGCACTTCTGTTGTATTGGGAGTTTCTGTTCCTATGTGTTAGCAGCCGATGTGTGCGCTTGCGTGGTTCACTCCTTCTCCCTGGCATGCTTTGCGGTGTCTGTGGGGTGGAGCTGCGCTCGAGTGGGGGCGGTACCTGACATTTTGGGATTCCCCCCTCGAGCGCTCCTCTACCTGACGCCGCTCGCAGTGGCTGGGGATTCTGATATGAGCTGCGCATGCGCCGATACAAACATCGTTGATTGGCTGCTTTTACCCATGTGACACCTCACATGGTGTATACAAAAGGTCCTTGGATAGTGGAATCTTTACCCCTCCTTTGGTCTGATGAAGCGTTTATTTAACACGTGAAACGCGCGTTACCACCCAGGGGGGGACTTCTGGTCCTGTAGCCTTGCACTCGGCACTTTATTGTCACGCTGCTGATTCTTTTTCTACCGTGATATTGCCTTGGTATGTTTTTCCATTGATGTTTTATTTGCATTATATACTGCTCCATATTTGGCAACTGCTGTATGCTAACCCCTGTGTTACCTGTGATCACTCTGGACAACTATATGGTCCATAGATTCATATTTATATAGGCTGATTGATGCCATGCTACACTGCTGATCTTTTGTATATGTTGATACAGCCTTGGTACGGTTTTGCATGTAAATAGCATTGCATTGTATACTGTCTTATATCAGCTTTTGCTGTATGCCAATTTTTGTCTCACCAGCGAATACCTTGGACAATCACATGGTCTTTAGTCTTCTAGCTGTACAAATTCATTTATGCCATGTGATATCTTCCACTTTTCAGTGCCCTTTGCAACCTCTGTCTCTTTTTTATCCTTACCGTACTTATTGTGCACTACTATATTTGTATGTATTATTAAATTTTGATACATATTGTTGCATCTCAACCACTTTGTGTCCTCTTGTCTTTATGCATTTAATCCGAGTGGTTTGCATCCTTATTGTTTATGGTAGCCCACACAGGTCTTTCCATATGATATTTATAATGCTTACTAGCATATTATACCTATGATTATTATCTCATTATCATTCCTATGGATATTTCTGTATTTCTAAGTTAATACTTTGTAGCGCCACCTTTTGCTGCGATTACAGCTGCAGTCGCTTGGGGTATGCCTCTATCAGTTTTGCACATCGAGAGACTGAAATTCTTGCCCATTCTTCCTTTGTAAACAGCTGGAGCTGAGTGAGGTTGGATGGAGGCGTTTGTGAACAGCAGTTTTCAGCTCTCTCCACAGATTCTCGTTTGGATTCAGGTCTGGACTGTGACTTGGCCATTCTAACACCTGGATACGTTTATTTGTGAACCATTCCATTGTAGATTTTGCTTTATGTTTGGGATCATTGTCTTGTTGAAAGA
This sequence comes from Anomaloglossus baeobatrachus, assembly GCF_048569485.1. Classification (NCBI taxonomy): domain Eukaryota; kingdom Metazoa; phylum Chordata; class Amphibia; order Anura; family Aromobatidae; genus Anomaloglossus; species Anomaloglossus baeobatrachus. The sequence goes on along the minus strand of NC_134358.1, from coordinate 536,448,713 downwards.
CAAATGTCCGTCCCAGTCTCAGGTCTTTTGCAGATTCCAAAAGGTTTTCTTCAAGAATGGTCCTGTATTTGGCTCCATCCATCTTCCCATCAATTTTAACCATCTTCCCTTTCCCTGCTGAAGAAAAGCAGGCCCAAACCATGATGCTGCCACCACCTTGTTTGACAGTGGGGATGGTGTGTTCAGTGTGATGAGCTGTGTTGCTTTTACACCAAACATGTCGTTTGGCATTGTGCCCAAATAGTTTGATTTTGGTTTCATCTGACCAGAGCACCTTCTTCCACATGTTTGGTGTCTCCCAGGTGGCTTGTGTCAAACTTTAAACAACACTTTTTATGGATATCTTTGAGAAATGGCTTTCTTCTTGCCACTCTTCCAAAAAGGCCAGATTTGTGCAGTGTACGACTGATTGTTGTCCTATGGACAGACTCTCCCACCTCAGCTGTAGATCTGTGAAGTTCATCCAGAGTGATCAAGGGCCTCTTGGCTGCATCTCTGATCAGTCTTCTCCTTGTTTGAGATGAAAGTTTGGATGGATGGCCGGGTCTTAGTAGATTTGCAGTGGTATACTCCTTCCATTTCAATATGATCGCTTGCACAGTACTCCTTGGGATGTTTAAAGTTTTGGAAATCTTTTTGTAACCAAATCCGGCTTTAAACTTCTCCACAACAGTATCACGGACCTGCCTGTTGTGTTCCTTGGTCTTCATGATGCTATCTGTGCTTTAAAGAGAACACTGAGACTATCACAGAGCAGGTGCATTTATACGGAGACTTGATTACACACAGGTGGCTTATATTTATCGTCATCAGTCATTTAGTACAACATTGGATCATTCAGAGATCCTCAGTGAACTTCTGGAGTGAGTTTGCTGCACTGAAAGTAAAGGGGATGAATAATATTGTACGCCCCAATTTTAAGTTACTTATTTTTTAAAACAGTTTAAAATAAGCAATAAATTTCTTTCAACTTCACAATTGTGTCCCACTCTTTATGTTTGAAGCCTGAAATGTGGGAAAAGGTTGAAAAATTCAAGGGGGCTGAATACTTTTGCAAGGCACTGTACATCATATGCCAGCTTCCTGACTTCGATGCAGGCTCACAAGCCATGCCCGCATTTTTCTTGGCAGATGATTGCTGTGATATTCAGCCATCATCTGCCTCTTACAGCAACTGGTAGATGTTAACCTAAGAGGCAGATGTTAATTAGTAAATGTCACTGTCAATCTATTCTAAACGTCATTGCCACTATGACGTCGTGATCGCGGGACATCGATAGGATGCCGTGACAGCCTGGGGTCTGCTGAAGATCCCCGTGCCTGTCATGATGGTACTCCTATGAAATCCAGCCCATGTCATAGGAGATCATGATTTTTATTATATACAGCAATACTGTGGCTTTACTGTACATAGCATAAGCGATAGGATAATCACAGGTTCATGCTCCAAAAAAGGGGTTAGCAAATACAATAAAAAAAAAAATATATTTTTTAAATATGAAAAGCAAAATAATATAAAAGTTCAAATCACTCCCCTCTTTTCACCATTAAAAATTAAGAAATTAAAAATGTTTTTTTAAAAAAAATGCACAAATTTGAATTTGGTATTTTTGTTACATTCTTATAAGGTTTTTTTTTTTCACCATGATACACGTTTATACATCACCCTTTCTTATTTAATAAATATATTTAGTAAATTCATAAGAGTCCAGTCTATCAAAATATCAAATTAAGGCCGCTTTACACACTACGATTTATCTAACGATCTCATGAGCGACGTGACACGCCCAGATCGTAGTTACGATTTGCCGAGATCGCACATAGGTCGTTTATTAACGGTCACACGTAACGATCGCACAAGCGACGCAAAATCGTTCAGCGACATATTGTTTGACTAAGGCAGTCGTGTAGATGTTGTTCATCGTTTGCAGGGTGTCAAACGTACCAATATGTCTGCTGCGATCCAAACGACGAACAATATTTTGAAAATGAACGACGTGTTAGCGATCAGTGATTTTCAACGTTGCTAACGATGCCGGATGTGCGTCACGGAAACTGTGACCCCGCCGACATATAGTCAGATAAATCGTAGCGTGTAATGCCAACTTTAGTTAATCTGATTGGTCAATGGCATAACAAGAAAAAAATCTGAATTGTGTTTTTTTCAGCCTCTGAAATAGCACAAAAAAATGTAATTAGAGTCAATCAAAACATATCTCCTCCAAAATTCTACCAATAAAAACATAGGCTCAAGTCACAAAAACAAGTTCTTACATATCCCGAAACAAATTAGTAAGGAATTTTTCACAGCATGTGATGAGCGTTGTACATGTATATATTTCTTTTTAGTTTGCATGTGGTACATCCAATATATTGCCTAGTACAGCTTTGACATTCTACCAAATATACAGTACCATGTAAAGTGTTGCAGTTTATAAATAAATTGATCTGGTATTTGCGACTAGATCTACATGAAGTAAAAGTAGATGAGTTTTCAATATATTTGCACAGACTACATTTAAATAAACCACATTTATTACTGCCTTTAAATGACAGCCATGAAGAATAGGTGTCACGGTCGCCTTCCTTTGACAGGCTCAGAGTATGTTATTACCATCTGAGACTCTTCTCATTAAAAATGTTTTTTCCTTTTGGGATGCTTGGGGTTAATGTCAGTTTTCTTGCTAACAGCAAGCTCATTACCCCTGCTCAGATGTTTCCGCTGATAACCACTCCCCACCTGGATAAATACCCTCTTCTCCCAGCAGAAGGTACCGGTTATTCACAATTCATTTTGGAGCTTGGTCTTGAGCGGGAAGGAGGTGTTTGCTGTTTGTGCTGCTGGCATCTTCAGTTGTTTGGTGTGGATGTGCCCTGTTGTTTAGTTACCTTCACCTTACCTTATTTACTCCCTATACAACTTCTTGTAGTCTCCCTGGTGTATGTTCTTGGGATTGTGTGAGTTTTGTTGTCCCCCCAGTCTTTGTTGTTTGTCGGTGGGGTTTTATGACTACTGTCCCGACACGACCTTTGTGTGGTGGGTCTGGCGGGTGTTACATCAGGGTATTGGACAGGAGATAGGGACATGCTGGGGGCTCATACCTCACTACCATCGAGTGTACCTCTGGGTTGAGAGTCAGCTCAGGATTGTATCTATTCTGAGGGCCAGCTTAGGGGTCCCTATCCAGTCACATTATAGTCACCAGCGTGACAATAGGAGTCTTGTTTGATTTTACTGGAAAAAAGGCTAGTCATAAAGATTTTGCCTAGGGAAACAGCTTTATTCCATTTCAATCTGAATGAATATGCCAGCTTTAAATTTTCTCTTCCTTCTGCTCATTATTACATTTGCTGAGTATATAGCCAGACCATTTACTGTTCTTGTGCCAATAATGAATGAATTAGACCTTAGAACCTCGAAGGTACCTTGAACACATAACAGATTATGGCGGTATACAATATGGTTGTGCTAGTATTTCAGCAGCGCAATAATCTGGGTTATTACTTCAGTCCATAATGGTAAAATAATGACGCTAAGTGAGCAGTGAAGAGCTCTCAGTCTCCGGGGTGGTCAGATGATGAACGTCCTCTGCAGTTATCGGTCTCTTCACCTGCGCCTGATGAATTGCTGCCTTTACACGGTAATTGGTCGTCTTGTGTATAGCGAGTATTAGGATACAGCAGCATCTGGAGGAGATAGATATCATTAAATTGATGTGTTTGCTGGGAGGACTGGCTTCACGTGTGGTTTCCAGTGTATTCAAAAATAACAGCATAATAAAATTCTTTTTGTGCAGTGTTATTTTCTCACCTTTGCCGCAAATAGTCTATGGTGACCTGTGACATAACTATAGTAGTGAGGCTCAGGCTACAAGGAAACTCAAGGTAACTTGTCCATGACTTGCTGGTGCGAAATTATTTTAGAGCTTCCATCTGTGAAAAAAAAAAGTTGCATGCACTTGATTGAACATGGCTTCTCCTGAAGTCAATGGGGGTAATGTCATGTGCCACTTGTAACCCTGTTGTCTCACCTTGTGAAAAAGCAATTTGTTTACTTTATTGCTTATACAGCATTTCATGGCCTTTGAGTCTTCCCATGCTGTCATGAAGGAGAACATTTATCCCTTAAAGGGAACCTGTCAACAGATTTGGCGACTGTAAGCTACCACCAGTGGGCTCTTATATACAGTATTCTAACATGCTTTATATAAGATCCCAGGCCGCTGTGTAGAACATAAAAATCACTTTATAATACTCACCTAAGGTGTGGTGCAGACTGGTCGGATGGGTGTCTCCGTTCTCCGGTACCGGTGCCTCCTCTTTCGGCCATCTTTGTCCACCTTCTTCTGAAGCCTGGGTTCAGAAGAAGGTGGACAAAGATGGCCGAAAAGGAGGCACAGGTACCAGAGAACGGAGACACCCATCCGAACAGTCTGCACCGCACCGCCACTTAGGTGAGTATTGTAAAGTGATTTTTATGTTCTACACAGCGTCCTGGGTTCTTATATAAAGCATGTTAGAATGATGTATATAAGAGTCCACTGGTGGTGGCCGCAGCTGATAGTCGCCAAATCTGGTGACAGGTTCCCTTTAAATCCCCAAGAATGGGCAGCTCTATGCAGCTGACCCGCTCCTGTGAGCAGTGTGAGAGTCCGTGATGGGTGTTGCACCGTGAAACACGTGCGAGATATACGCGCAGTAATCGCAAGTGGGACGCCGGCGTTAGAAATAGAGAATTCACTGAAAGACAAGAGAGCGAGCTCAGGGGAATCAAACCCTGGAGGTAAAAAGCATATTAAAAAGTTCAAACACACTCTCCCAAAAGCATCGAACAGGAGGGCAGGACCACCATATGTGTGCATACTATTTTTGTATTTTTTATCGATGGAACTGTGTGAAGGCTTATTTTTTGCGCATGCTGATGTCGAGGGCGGGGGCCAGCTTTCCCCCGTCGTGGGGGCTGCTCGGGGAGGTCGCGCTCGGATCCGGTGTCTTCTCCTCGGTGGCTCAACCGGGCCGGACCCGGGGCTCGAGCAGAGCTCCTTGCCAACGAGTGAAAAGGGAGGGGAGTTGGATTTTTGGGATGGATGGAGTGTTCGTGACGCCACCCACGGGTTGTGGTGATGGTGGGCACCACCGCTGCCGGTGACGGGGTTCCTGGGAGCGATAGCGGCGAGCAGCTAGGTGTTGGCCCCTCCGTGGGTAGGGGCTGGTGGTCCCGGGGCCTGGTAGGAGGTTAAATTCCTCAGGATGGGTTTTGGCAGGGTGCAGGGTCGCGGTGCAGCGCGGTGCCGGATGGCACTGGTGTACTCACTCAGACACAGATGGACAGAGTCTCTGGTAAACCAAACGGCTGGATGGACGGGGCCCGCAGCCGGCTGCGGTGTTCTCCCTGGACGGGTTGATGGTGGCTGTCGTTCCCTGCACCTGTGTTTTGTGTTTTGACCCCAATGCCTGAGCACCGGGAGTCCGCTCCCCGATGTATATGTGCCGGAGGAGCCCGTTTGCCCACAGACGCTGGCCCTTTGGATCTCTGGCCCTTGGCGATGGCACTTATCCGGAATGGTTGGGCTGTTGCCTTCAATCGGGACTTGGGTGGGAATGAACCCCTGAAGTCCAGACCACAATCATAAAATTTGACTAAAGGTTGGCTTTAAGCCTAGTCGGGGTCTGAGTACCCTGCTGTTAGGGCCAGATGGACGGGCAGACCCAGGAGGTGGATCCACTGGGCCGAACACCTTCCTGAAGGCAAGGAGTCCGGTAGCCGGAGCACTACAGGTAGCAGGACAGTCCGTGCAACAGAGTAGAATGGTGAAGTCCCTGGGACCACGGAGTCACTGATGGTAGTCCGGGTGACGGAGCTCAGGTTCGGAGGCCGAGGTGTTGTCAGGCAGAGTCCGGAACCGATGGAGCGAGAGGACGGGTCACCACAGGGATCAGAGATGGAACGGACTGACGGGATGGCAGATAGTCAGCGTTCGGGGTTCGGGAGTCGGCAGGACCGGATGGCGAGGCAGGAGCGGCTCTAGAAGAGAGATAGGTGAGTATATCCCAGAGACACAAGGAGACCTGACTCCTAGCTTAGGAAACACGAAGAACAGGCCCCGCCCACTTGGACACTAAACCCCTTTATACCCTGTACCTGTGTGTTCAATTTCCTGTCAGTGGACGCTGGCCCTTTAAGAAAGGGTCAATGACCGCGCGCGCGCCCTAATGCGCATGCGCGAGGCCCAGGTGCCAGAAGCCAGGGCAGGGAGCGGTGAGCAGGAAGCAGGAGAGCCGGGCTGGGGCTGAGTAGCCGACGGGCGCCGGGAGCGGGGACCAGGACGCCTGGGGACCGCAGGCAATGGAGGCTGGAGACCGGGGAGCGGCGGACGCCGGACAGAGGAACCGGGGAGCGACGCAGGGAAGCCGGGGAGCGTGGCAGGTGAGCCGGGGAGCAGAGCAGGGGACCCGGGGAGCGTGACAGTACCCCCCCCCCACGCATCCCTCCCCGCAACCGGGACAGGAAGGCACGGATCAGAGGAGTACCCACATTCTCCCGGGGTTCCCAGGACCTATCCTCAGGACCATACCCTGCCCAGTCCACCAGGAAGAACTGTCGGCCCCGTACGGTGTTCATGGCCACTACATCCCTTACCGCATAGATGTCATCATCAGCAATAGGAGGAGGAGCCGAACTGGCAGCAGCGGAGAAGGGACCAAGGACAACCGGCTTGAGCAGGGAGACGTGGAAGGAGTTGGGTATCCTCATCGTGGCCGGGAGCTGCAGCTTGTAGGAGACCTCATTGATCTTGCTGAGGACTTTAAATGGCCCGATGTAGCGAGGACCCAGCTTGTAGGATGGCAGCTTCAATCGGACGTACTTGGAAGCAAGCCAGACCAGATCTCCTGGAGAGAAACACGGAGGATCCAGACGCCTCTTGTCTGCGTGTCTCTTCATCCGCAGGGAAGCACGTCCAAGGGACGCCTTGACAGAGTCCCAAATTGTTGCAAAGTCACGGGCTACAGCATCAGCAGCAGGAACATCCGAGGAAGAGGATACAGGTAATGGGACGGAAGGCTGAAGTCCGTAAACGACATGGAAGGGAGAGCTGGAGGAGGACTCACTGACGTGGTGGTTATGGGAGAATTCAGCCCAAGGAAGAAGCATGGACCAGTCGTCATGATGGGCGTTGACGTAGTGACGTAAGAAGGAGGTCAAGATCTGATTGACCCGTTCCACTTGGCCATTCGACTGAGGATGGTAGGCTGAAGAAAAGTCCAGAGTCACTCCCAGATGTTTGCAGAGAGCCCTCCAGAAGCGGGAGGTGAACTGAGTTCCTCTGTCGGACACAATGTGGGATGGAAAGCCATGCAAGCGGAAGATGTGTTGTATATAGGCGTCAGCGAGTTCCTGGGCAGAGGGCAGTCCAGCCATAGGGACGAAATGAGCCATTTTGGAGAACCGATCCACCACGACCCATATGACTGTGTGTCCGGAGGACAGTGGCAAGTCCGTAATAAAGTCCATCGCAATGTGTTGCCACGGAACTGAGGGTATAGGCAGAGGCAGAAGACGGCCATAAGGCAGATGTTTGGGCGTCTTGTTCCTGGCACAAGAGGAGCAGGCTGAGACAAAAGAAGCGACATCCGTCCGAAGGGATGGCCACCAGTAATGACGTACAATCGTACTCCATGTTCTCTTCTGACCAGCATGACCGGCTATTTTCGAGGCATGGCCCCAGTGTAACACTTTTTGCTTGTCAGTCTCAGAGACATAGGTCTTCCCGGGCGGTATCTGGGCCAGGGTGACAGGAGCCACCGGAATGATTTTACTAGGGCATATGATGGGCTGGGATGTCTCCTCCTCCTGCTCCATGGGCATGAATGACCTGGACAAGGCATCTGCGCGTACATTCTTGTCCGCGGGTCGGAAATGGAGCTGGAAATCGAATCTGGCAAAGAACAAGGACCACCTGGCTTGCCGTGGGTTCAGTCGCTGAGCAGACCGCAGGTATTCCAGGTTCTTGTGGTCCGTGTAAATAATAACGGGGTATACTGCTCCGTCCAGAAGGTAGCGCCATTCCTCCAGGGCCAGTTTGACTGCCAATAGCTCTCGGTCACTGTTGTAGCTGTTCTGTTTTGTCACAAGTCAGCTTATGGGATCACCAGTGAGGTCTTCTCAATTAGGCCTCTTCAGACCTAATCAAGATCGAGCGCTCGGAGAAAAAGACCAGCATCCATGTGGGCATGATCAATTTTCTGTTTATTTAACCAAAGTACACTTTATTTATACCATTTACAGATCAATGTGATATTGCAAATAAGGCTTCTAAGCTGGACTTTACAAGTTGCTCATATGACCTTTAAGTTTTAGCAAAACAAAAATGTAGAGTCATGCATATGAGATAAGAAGAAGATAAGAAGAACATTTAGAGACAAAAATAATCCTTGAGCCTGTCTCTTATTCCGAAGGCTCCATAATGACTATGAACTACCACCAGATATACTTACTAATAACAATAAAATATCTTTAATGAAGAAATATAGAAACTATTAACCCTTCTATATCAATTTTCCCCTTTTGTAAATGGTATAACCTTCACTACAGGGTCAGTAGGCGTCCAAACAGGAGCTGCTGGCTCATGGGCCTAGTACCCATGAGGGGTCTTCCTACCACTTCACCCATCCACCCTCAGTGTGGACACCTCCTCCCCGTCAGTAGAGGCCATTTGGGGTCCGTAGTAAACTACAGAGGGTTCAATACTGAAACTCTTAGAACATACATTATTCAATAGTTTAGCTAACGCATATATCAATGCTTTTACAGCTATATAAAGCAATAGACAGAATAACAATATTTGCATACAGGACTGTATAATGCCAGAAACCCAACCTGCTAGGCCCTTAAACCAATTAGCTGGATTCATAAAAGAAAATGTATTTCCTCACCAGGAGTCTTCGCTGGAGTCATCCATATATATACATATATACATATAATAGGAGAACAGACAAAAACTGGTGACCATGTATGTAGATACACACATAGACACAAACACACGGAAACAATCATTGTCCTTTCCACAGATAGCAACATCATTATATTGAAGACTGAACCATAATCCATCGTAGGTAATGGGGCCTGAATGAGGGATCTTAGTCTTTACTTTGGTAACTACACCCTCAATGTCCGGATTGTATTCCATCCACCACGACTGTCCCCTAGGCTGTGTGATATTTAGCTGGAACCAGGGATTAGTGACCTTTCCAGCTATAGTCAAGGTGGCAAATACATCTTTTCACCAGAATATCGATAGAGTCCAGGTTTCATTGTATATACACCAAAACCAAAGAAAGAAAGCGATCAGACTTCCTATATAAATATGATATTTATTGATGCAAGATATGAAGCACAGTGACAAACATACAAAAAGGGTGTACCATCCAGTGCGGACCACAAGTATAAAATAGATGGAGCCCAAATATGTGGAACTTAACCCGAATAAGGTCTATAACCAATAGCCATAACACATGTGAAAAGCGATTAGTATATAAACAGAGATCCATAAGGGCCCATTGCGGGAGACAGGTAATGAAAAGTACAGACATGCAATCAGCATATTAACATTGCTTACCAATAGTCTAACCGCACACACTGGACGCCACCCCACCCGACGGACGTGCGTTTCGGCGGATGCCTACGTCAGGGGTTCACCACCCCTGACGTAGGCATCCGCCGAAACGCACGTCCGTCGGGTGGGGTGGCGTCCAGTGTGTGCGGTTAGACTATTGGTAAGCAATGTTAATATGCTGATTGCATGTCTGTACTTTTCATTACCTGTCTCCCGCAATGGGCCCTTATGGATCTCTGTTTATATACTAATCGCTTTTCACATGTGTTATGGCTATTGGTTATAGACCTTATTCGGGTTAAGTTCCACATATTTGGGCTCCATCTATTTTATACTTGTGGTCCGCACTGGATGGTACACCCTTTTTGTATGTTTGTCACTGTGCTTCATATCTTGCATCAATAAATATCATATTTATATAGGAAGTCTGATCGCTTTCTTTCTTTGGTTTTGGTGTTGTTCTAGCGATTTTTCCATGGTCCTTATATACCACACTTTGGATTTATAATATACTGGTGTAACAATTCATATTTAATATTATAATGGTGTGGATGTTGAAAAGTAACTTTATTATTCATTGTATATACAGTCTGATATCAACACCTCCTGTGGTTCCCGAGGTAAGGCTAAATATGGCATAGTCTTTGAAGAAAATAAAACTGTGTGTGCAGATCCAACAGTCTTTTGGCTTTTCTCCTTCCATGTCCTCAGTAAGAGAAATATGGTGGCGAATGAGTTTATTATCCCAGTCCGTATTTAAAAGTTCGCTCAGTGTCTTTGTTTGGTGCAGCAACCCTGCTACACCTAGCAGGATAATTAGCAAGACTGTCATTCTGCCGGTGGAGTGACCTCTTTACAGTGACTGGCGTGGATCCAGGTGGGCTTTCCCTCAAGTTTCACTGAGGTGGATGTGGTCAGCTGGACTTGGAATGGGCCATCAAAGCGTGGATCTAGGCTCCTTCTCACGTGTCTGCGCACGACCACCCAATCACCTGGATTCAGCTGATGCACATCTGCACTTGCATTGGGATCTGGAATGGATGAAAAGACATGTTTATGCACCACATTAAGTCTTTCCTGTAAGGCCTGGACGTAGGCTGTCATAGTGCCGTGTTGCATCTATAACACTTGTGGAAAGTAGAGACCTGTTTTTGGGGCACTACCAAACAGGACTTCAAAAGGAGACAAGCCTGTCTTTCTATTTGGAGTGTGTCTGACTGAAAAGAGTGCCAGGGATAAGCACTCTACCCAATTCTTTCCTGTCTCTGCCATGGCCTTTTGAATTTTTAGTTTAAGTGTCCCGTTTAATCTCTCTACTTTTCCACTGCTCTGTGGATGATAAGGGGTATGGACGCCTGCTCTATTCCCAGGGCCTGCATAATGTCCCTCATTATTTCTCCAGTGAAGTGTGTACCCCTGTCACTTTCTATGGCTTCTGGGATGCCATACCGACAGACTAGTTCCTTCATCAGTTTTTCTGCAGTTGTTTTAGCATTTGCACATTTTACTGGATAGGCCTCAACCCATCCTGAGAAGAGATCTACACATACCAGGACGTATTCATACACTCCTACCTTGGGTAGTTGTATGTAGTCTATTTGCAGTCGTTGACACGGTAGAGCGGTCTGGGTGTTGCTTTCTTAGGGACTTTTACTGTTTTACCTGGGTTGTGTTGTGCGCAGATAATGCAGGATTGTACGTGTTTGGAGGCTACGTAACTGAAGCCAGGAGCGATCCAGAAGGCATTCACCTGGTTACACACGTGACTTTTTGAGGCGTGAGTGGGGCCATGTGTTGCTTGTGCCATCATAGGGAACAGGGACCTTGGTAAACACAACCTATCCTTACTTTCCCATACTCCATTCGAGTTCAGCCCAGCTCCCATTTTCTCCCAGTGTTCCTTCTCTGTTTGGGCAGCCTGATGCTGGAGGGATTTCAGGACATCCAGACTCACTGTGGCTGGGACTTGCTGGCTCCCTGCCACTATCCTCTGATCCCTAGGCCTCTTTGCCGCTGCTTTCGCAGCTGCATCCGCCCTTCTATTGCCCGCTACCTCCAGTGAGTCACCTTTTGTGTGTGCTTTCACCTTAATGATGCCAACCTGGACTGGTAACATTAGTGCCTCCATTAACCGTTTTACCAATTCTGCATTTTTTAATAGGCTTACCAGCTGACGTAAGAAAAGCTCTACTTCTCCAGATAGGGCCAAAATCATGACAGATCCCAAATCCATAATTTGAGTCTGAATAAACATTAATTTTCCTACCTGATCCCGCTCTACACGCCTCAATGAGCGCTGTTAGCTCCGCCTCCTGCGCGGACATGTGCGGCGGGAGTGGTTCAGCTCGGATTACCTCATGTGAGGATACTACTGCATATCCAGTGTAGAATCTCCCATCCAGGTGGTATCTGGAGCCATCTACAAAAAAACCCTCAAAATCTGCATTAGTAATAGGTGTATCATAGACATGTGAAAAACCTGCTGTCTCCTGACTCATCAGCTCTATGCAGTCATGCTCGTGCGTCATGTCAAAGTATTCATCCTCACTTGCTACCATTGTCACCAATTCCCCCTTTTCTGAATCTACTGGCAAAAGGGTGGCTGGATTCAGAACATTACACCTCTTGAGGGTGACATACTCAGGAATCAGAAGGGCACATTCAAGTCTGAGCTGTCTGGCTATAGACAGGTGTTTCGGTTGGACTTGCACAAGTATAGCATGGATGTCATGCGGGGAGTAAATTGTAGCGGGAAAATATCAATGTGATCTCGCAAGCCTTCCCTAGCAGTACTGCAGCAGCCGCTACAGCACGGACACACGTGGGAGACCTTCTGACAACTGGGTCCAATCGCGCTGAGTAGTAAGCTATTTGTCTCTGTTGTCACCATGTTGCTGTGTGAGGACGGCTGTCGCATGCCCTCCCTGTTCTGTGCAAAACAAGGAAAATGGTTGATCGTAATTTGGAATACCCAGGGCCGGGGCAGATACAATGAGTAGTTTAAGGGAATGAAAGGAATCAATAGCTTCCTGAGTGAGGTCAAAGGGGTCAGATGACAGACAATCATAGAGGGGTTGCATCATTTGCGAGGCAGACCTTATCCAAGGCCTGCAGTATGACACTAAGCCCAAAAAGGTGCGCAGTTGCCGGTGGGACCTGGGTAAGGAGAGATTTTGGACTGCTTGTTTTCTCTCCTCTGTCAGGTGTCTTGTACCTTCAGAGATACAGTGACCCAAAAATGTTACCTTTTGCTTACAGTACTGAAATTTTTCACGTGAAACTTTGTAACCATTCTCTGCCAGAAAACACAGCAAAGAAATTGTGGCTTCCTTGCAGGACGTCTGGTCTGGACAGCAGAGCAAAAGGTCATCCACGTACTGCAATAGCGTAACCTGTGGATGAGGCGGTTGCCACTGCTCCAGAATTCCTGCCATAGCTGTAGAATAAATGGTAGGTGAATTCATTCCTCCTTGCGGGAGGACTGTCCACATGTACTGTTTCCCCTCATGTGTGAAGGCAAAAAGATACTGACAGTCAGGGTGTAGAGGCACAGAGAAAAATGCATTTGCCAAATCGATTACTGTAAAACATTTGGAGGTCCCTGGGATTTGTGACAGTAAGGTATGTGGGTTTGGAACAATTGGTGTTACACTCTCAGTGACAGCATTGACAGCTCTCAAATCATGCACCATTCTGTACGTGTCAGGGGAACCTTTGGGCCCTTTTTTTCTTGATTGGATACAAGGGAGTGTTACAGGGGGGAGGACCTTTGTACTAGAGCCCCTGCTTGCACATATTCTCTGGTCAGGGCCATTGATTTGGCTGGGCTTAAGGGATACTGTTTTATCAAGGGAATTTCAAACACCAATCCCTCCAGTCTCTTCGTGGTCACCAGTTTCCTAGGCCAGAGGCAAAGGAGGAGGGAAGGAAGGAGGAGAGTCAGTCTGCTCCCTCTCCTATTTGGGGTTTTTGCACTGTCTGGCGTAATGTCCATTCTGTCCACAATTCCAGCACTGTACGGTCACTCGGTCACCTGGTGCCCTCCCTCTCTGCTTCCACTGTTTTCCTTGTGCTCTAGCATACATAACTGGTCGCTTGCATTTTGTCAGTTCAATTCCCTTAGCTACTTGCAGAAGGTCTGTTGGGTCCATGTTTCTCCACTCAGGTCTGGCTGTCTGTACTGCTTCTCGTAAAAACTTATTCATACCGTTAACAAATATACTCATCAGTATTTTGTCATTAAGGGAGGTTCTGACTTTGTACCCCACGTCTGCCCACTTCAGCTGTAACCTCCAAAAGTACGTCTCTATACTCTCCCCTTCCTGCTGTATTACGTCAGTCAGGGAAAGAGGGAAAGGTTGGTCTTCAGGGTCAGATAACTGTTTTCTCTCCTCACCGTCAGAGTAATGTCCAGCTTCCTCCCCAAAACTCAATTCCTTCACTACCTCTGTCTCAGTGTCAGCGTCCTCTGTCATCACATGTGATCTGGTTCGAACAGGAGTTAGTGCAATCTGCTTAGGGCGAGTAACACTACACGTAGCACAAGTACTTCTCCAGTCTGGGTTTTTCTGACTACAATGTTTACAAGTCCATTCATCTGGTCTGGGTTTCTGATCATGTGAAGGGGGGGCGGTAGCAGTCACAGTTTTTGCTCTTGGTGCATTAAAACATTTATAATACACTTTACATAACAATAATATAATAATACATCCCACTGTTATTTCTTTACATCCACAATGCTGCACCTCTTCCCTGAATCTGTGCCATTTCTCAACATCCAAACACCCACACTCTGGCATGTCTGCCTTTCTGAGTATTGGTCTGATATTTTTCACTGCTTCTTTGCCTTCTCTTTCTTGCACTATCTGTTTGGCTGTTTTGGATCCTGCAGGAGCCCCACACTGCACACTGAACAAGTTGCCCATGGCTTCAACTTATTCCCACACAGCCCACCTTTCTGCAAATGCCCTCTCAGTGTCCCTGAACCTTGTTAACAGGCCACACGTCTCCTGGCAAGTCAGAATGGGCTCTCAAGTGGTAGCAAGAAGGCTCAATCAGCATTCACTCTCACCTGCTACACTTGTAGGGCGTATTGGGAAGGGTTAAAAAACACCTATCACCCAATAGACCAGATGACTAAAGCAGGAAGGACCAGGTGTGATAGTCCTCTCACCTGCTAGACCACCTCCATGTAAGTGGGAAGGCCACAAATGCTCTCTAACCCACTTAGACCTGATGTGCAGTTGGCTACTCCATGCTGGTCCTTTACAAAGTATTCCAGCAACGAATGTAAACTAGAGTTAAACCAAAACAATTAACAGAGCTGACTTCTCACAGAGGGCAGAAAATCGCGCAGCTGTTCACTTGACCCCTCCCAAAAGAATGTCAGCGCACAGTTTGTTTAGCAAGAGTCTTCTCGTCCAGATTCAGCTTTCCAAAACACAATCCTAATACCCACTGGTATAATACACAATCCCAGCAGAAAATTGAGACTACTTATATACCTTCACAGTAGTAATATTATACTTTGCTATAAAACCTTCATCCCCATTTTGAGGGGAAGAAACACACAATATCTCACTATAAGGACAGATCCCAGGACCACTTGTCCTACTCATTCATTGATTCCAGAAACATATGTAACAATACACCTTCCAAGGATCAGTTAACCTCACATGCAAATAAAATTATCTAAACCGCTCTTGACACTGATGGGAAAACATACATATGTCAGGTATCCACTGTAAAATAGTGAGTTTATGGAGATTGATTCATAGACTGGATTACATATATTCATAAATATATGTATATTATCGCCCATCCCTTTAAGGATGCCTGTGTGTTGGAAAATGCTAAACCAAGAGTTTGAGATGGTAAGAACCAAGCTCATCTGTTAGTCGTCCATCAAAGCCATCTGACATTGTTTGTCAAAGTTGTCAAAGTAGTGCTATATATTGTTTAGAATGTTGGGCTAAGGGCTGAAATAGCCATGAGAAACTTCTTTCTGTAAGTTACTGTTACACTGAGGTCAAAGCTCAGCGAGCTTCAAAGGAATTATAAATAAGACTGAAGTAGGTTTTGTTACAGGTCTCTAGTGCGCAAGTACACTTATTTCGCGGGTA
Organism: Anomaloglossus baeobatrachus; assembly: GCF_048569485.1. Taxonomy (NCBI): domain Eukaryota; kingdom Metazoa; phylum Chordata; class Amphibia; order Anura; family Aromobatidae; genus Anomaloglossus; species Anomaloglossus baeobatrachus. Next base: position 536,432,977 of record NC_134358.1, on the reverse strand, counting down.
AAATGTACCACGTGACATGATGTAATGCTCAACCTAAAATAAGGATAGTTAGTTTTTGTGTTACCATGTAAAGAGATAAGGACAATCAGGAGGAGGGGTTTTGGGTTATAAAAGAAGCCCACACTTCAAAGGTTTAGGAGAAGGAGGGAGGAGAAAGACGGACTCACCAACCCGACCAGACGATCTACAGACAGAGAGACGGCTTACTACATCACAGCTATGTAAGAGATATGAACTGTTATTTTTTCTATCTGTCTCCATCTATTAACTCAAGCCAAGACAGTTATTTTTCTCTAATGACTGTAACCCTCCAACTCTTATCTGAATAAATTCATAATATGTTTTTGACCTATCTTCGCTCCAATCATTATATACTGGCTATGCAGTTGTCGCCGTAAACCCATTATTTAACATTTGGCGAGCACCAGCCTGAATGATTGTGAACCACAGCTGTTTTCTGTGAAAGGTGATTTTTTTCACGCTGCCTATTATTACAGAAGGACTTTTTTTTTTTTTTTTTTTTTTTTTTTCTTTTTCTCTTTCTCACGTCATTCCCTGCCCTTTGTCCAAGAAGGGGGGTCTGTGAGTTTGGGAGTAATCTTTCTGTCCAAAGTGCTGCAGGCAAAGACGATACACTGTGTCCACATCACGAGCCTAAGAGAGGGTTAACGTGACAAGCTGCAAGGAGGTCGTATGTGTCAAGCCTTGACGGTTGGAGCCATTCTCAGGACCATCCATCCAGTCGGTTGAAGCCATTCTGAGGACCATCCATCCAACAGACGGTTGAAGCCATTCAAGGACAAGCATCACATACTGGTGAGAAATGGATTTTATTCATGATTATTTTAGTAACTGTCATGTAGAGTATTCTTTTGATCATACACATAGTGACGCACAGTTATGGTCAAATCTGTACCGGCAATGTGAACTTGAGAATTCTAAGCTAGATAAAAAGTTTTTTACTGTAAATCGGTTACAGAAAAAGATACAGAATGTATTGGGTATGGTATACACTTACAACTCCATGGTGGGTGGGGCACAGCCATATGCACACACTATCTGCATGGTGACTGACACACCCATAACAACAGGCACGTCCAATACAACAGACACACACGTCACAGATTCAGAGACAACAGATTGTCCAAATTGTTCGATATTAGCAGAACATATCGAACATCTGGAGGATCAGTTGGAAACAAGAGCAGATTTAATATCAAAACTACGGAAAGATATTAAATATGTATCTGTTAATACGAGACAGAACAAGACAGAAGCTTTAGGTTCAGACGTACCGGACGGGCTGAATACGGCCGAGGACGAGACTCTGAATGAGGAGGAACTTCGGAAAAAGAAGTTACATGATAAGGCTGCCCGTCTTAACATTAAAATCCATGACCAATTAATGAAAATCATTAAAGACATACCGAAATATGATGATAAAATGGACGCCTTCCATAATGCGGACATTTTTGAGTCACATTCGGACAAATATAATCTAACAAATGAACAGAGAAACAAGATTTACAGGGTATGGCTTCCCTCCCACATGGCAAAAAGGTTACAAGCAACACCTAGGACTGACGAACACAATGACCTGATCCATGACACAAAGGAAGATAGGCTGAGACAGTTGATTCTCTTTACCACAGGAGAGTCTACCCCAACAGTCGAATTGTTAGAAAACCTTAAGACACACATACAGGAGGATCCATTTGTCTTTGTCGTTAAATTTGAACAGGCCTACAAAATGATAATGGAAATCGGATCTGATCAAGAACCGCCTTCCATGATCAAGGCCTTTGTTAAAAAGTTTAAATATTTGGACCCTGCTTCATTCGAAATAGCTTCTAGAATGGAAAGTCTACAAGAGGTCACGTCATTTATTGATAGAATACGTAGACGAATGAAGCAAAATCAGGTAAAATCAAAAATAGCCATGATAGAAGGGAACACTGACACATTAGTATCCCAGGAAAAACAGATCAAAAACAACAAAAGACCGGTGTTGAATTCTAAAAACAAGAATTCAGGGGGGGGTAACAGGAAAAGCACAATTCATTGCTTTTTCTGCGGCCAACCCGGACACCTGAAGTGGGAATGCAAGAAATTCCTGAGGGCGGGAGTTGAGGAAAGGCTGGGTAAGGAGAATGGACTGATGCCAAACACATCCAGTGCACCTCCCCCATCTTCAGCACCTCCACCTTCATACACGCCCACTCGTACTGACAACAGAAATAACCAATCACCATACACGCCCACTCATACTGACAACAGAAATAACCAATCACCATATGCACCTCTGACCAGACAGATAAGGGAAATGTCCATACAGGGATTGGATGGAAGGGGCAAGACACCTGTTGCTCTTCTCCCTTCTCCATCCTCCTGACTGGCAAAGCCGGTCCCCAGGCTGCATCCACTGGAATTCGTCACTCGAGTTTCAATGGATAGCTGTGGTCGACCATTTTTAAAGGTAAATCTTGAAGGTCAGGAAGTAACATTTCTCCTTGATACAGGTGCGCAATTGAGTGTCACAAATGTTGATTTACATTTAAAGCCAGATTCCCCTGTATGCACAATTGTTGGTTTCAGTGGTAAAAATGGAACAAAGGTGACTTTAGCGCAGGATGTTTCTTTGGAAATACCTGGTTTTTTGAAAACGAAAATGGATATTTGGTGTTGTCAGGATACTGAGAATATAATTGGCACTGATTTTATGGAAAAGCATGGCTGGATTATTGATTTGGGTAACAAAACAGTATGGAAAGATTCTAACGGTTGTAAGGCGGTAGTTATTGATCCAAATGAATATAGTCATGTCGGGACCATTTGTTTGACCGATGTAGTGTCAGCAGATCATTTGTGGCCTGAAACTGGTGGTGATGAAGTATTGACTGAGTTAGTACAGCGGTTTCCTTCTTTATGGGCTCAGTACAGGAATGAGGTTGGAACAATGAAGGATGTAATTGTCAAAATTGAAGGTCGAGACCCACCTCCTCAGCGTCAGTATAAGTTGCCTCCGGAGTCAGTTGCTCCGATGTCGAAGATTATACAGGAATTGTTGGCTCAAGGTGTCATACGAAAGGCAAATTCGGTTTGTAACAATCCATTGTGGTGTGTTCTGAAAAGCGATGGTAGCTATAGGATGTTGTTGGACTTGAGGATGTTCAATAAGTGTACTCCCAATGTAGCACCGATTGTAGCTGATACACATGACATGATGTCGAGATTGGATGCTAAGGCAAGGTATTTCTCAGTATTGGATATCAGTAATGGTTTTTTCAGTATACCGATTGAGCAAAGTTGCCAATATCGATTTGCATTCAACCACCTCGATCAGCAATATGTATGCTGTAGGCTTCCTCAGGGGGCTAGTATGTCGCCAAGCATTTTTCATCAGGCGCTGGCGAACGTTTTGTCGAAATTTTCTCGTCCGGAATGTTTATTGCAATATGTGGACGATATCTTGTTGAGTACGGAGGATGAGAATTTGCATATTTCTCTACTGGCAGAATTGTTTGAGCTGCTGCATGATGCAGGTTTAAAACTGAATACCAAAAAGGTCAAGCTGATGCAGACTGAGGTCAGGTTTTTAGGAGTTCTGCTAAGTCCAGGTACACAGCGACCCCTACAGGACAGAATAGAGGCAATTGCATCTCTTCCAATTCCAACATCACACAAGGCACTAAGACATTTTTTAGGGCTTGTAAATTACTCAAGGGATTTCATTGAAAATTTTGCTGACAAAGCCAGACCTTTGTATGATCTTTTAAAAGGTGACAATGATGATTATTTTGGTCCCTGGAGTGTCAAACAGGAAAAAGCCTTCACACAATTGAAGCATGATCTACAACACGCACCTGCGTTAAGTATGGTGGAAAAGAACGCACCTTTTGCGCTTCAAGCACACACTTCAGAGACAAGCATCTCTGTGGTTTTGCTGCAGCTGCAAGGGGGGGAATGGAGAATCTTGGGGTACTTCTCTAAGCTTCTCTCACCTGTTGAGAGGGGGTTTGAGGTGTGCGCAAGACACCTGGTGGGAGTGTATTTTGCAATAAAAATCACTCAACACATCATCGGGTTCCAAAAGGTTATTCTCCAAACGCCACATTCCACACTGAAACTTCTCTTTGAGAAAAACATCCCAGGTGTGTCAAATCAGAGATTTGCCCATTGGTTGCTCTCATTGTCTCCAAATCAAATTGAGGTAGATTATAAGGCCAAGTATGTTCTTCCTCAATTGATGCAGTATGAAGGACAAACCCATGATTGCATAGAAACGTTCCATGAACCAAGTCCATCTCTCTTCAGACGACAGTCGGAAGACGCAGATGAACCTGTGTTTGTAGACGGTTCTAGATTTTTTCTGGAAGGACACTATCACACAGGATATGGAATTTTCTATTCCAAGCGAGGACAAGTGGTAAAACACAAGTTACCGAGTCATTTCTCAGCTCAAAGGGCAGAGATAGAAGCGGTGAGAATGGTCCTACAGCTGAATGAAGCTGATGATCAAACTCCAATGGTAATCTACAGTGATAGCTCCTATGTTGTCAGATCCCTAACCGATTACCTGCCTGTTTGGGAAAGGAGAGGCTATGTGGACTCGTCCAACAAAGCCTTGCTGCACCGCGAAACTCTAGAATCAATTTTTGAGATGGCATCTAGGGCCCCAAATAGATTTGCTATAGTGAAAGTCGCTGCACATCAAAGATCTGATGATGAGTTATCTGTAGGAAATGCAACCGCAGATGCTCTAGCCAAAGAAGCTGCCCTGACAGGAGAGGAAGTGTTTGACTCTGAACCTTCTGAGAATTCAGCGGTTCAGAGAGCAGACACGTACATACCTTCATTTGCAGAAGAACAGAGAAAAGATCCTTCTCTTGTTATTTTTCTGGATGATCCAAAACCTCCTTTCATCTGTGAAAATGGGGTTTTGTGTCACAATTCAAATGAAGAATTGCGTCCAGTTGTACCAAAACATCTACAGGTAGAATTCACTCGATACAACCATGAGAGTTTAGGTCACTTGGGACAACAGAAATTGTTAGTCATTCTCAAGGAGAAATTTTATTGGGAAAAAATGGACGAAACAGTTCAAAGTGTTGTACTATCATGTCTCATTTGTGCCCAAATAAATCCAAGACCTAAAGGACAGAAGCCACCACTTCTACGGATCGCACCTGCAGATGGTCCATGGTCTACACTGCAGATAGACTATATTGGTCCTTTACCCTCAGGTAAACATGGTCTCAGGTATGCATTGATTGTGGTAGATGTGTTCTCAAAATGGGTAGAAATATTACCTGTTAGGAAAGATGATGCTTTGTCCACAGCAAGGGAATTGGTACAACATGTCTTTTGTACTTGGGGGATCCCAAGGATGATTACCTCCGATCGAGGTAGCCACTTCACAGGTAAAATCATGCAAACTGCTTGTGCTATTCTAGGGGCGCGACAGCAATTTCATGTCCCCTATCATCCACAATCTGCGGGAATTGTGGAAAGAATGAATAGGACAATCAAGTCCAGAATTGCAAAGATGCTTTTGGACAAAGGTAACACTTGGGTTGACAAGGTTCCTTTCATACTGATGAGTATAAGAGGTTCAATCTCTTCTACAACTCAATTCACTCCGTTTGAGTTGATGACGGGAAGAAAAATGCCATTGTGGTTTCCACATGAGCCATTTTTATCCACTCCACAAAAAGATGCTATCTCAAGGTCCCAATGGTTGAGATCGCTGCAGGAGAACCTGAAAGCGATTCTGCCATATGCGGCATCAAGAATGCAGAAAATGGAGCCACCCTATGAGTCCAAGTTCAAGAAAGGTGCTCTAGTGATGATCAAAACCTTTCGCAAGAGTGGACCATGGGAGTGTAATTGGGAAGGTCCTTTTGAAGTCCTTGAGACTATGGGACAAGTCATGATTCTTGTGCACCGAGTGTCAAATGTGGTAAAAAAGACCCGGAAAACACAAAAAGTGTGGGTTCACGTTGACCAGTGCAAAATATTTGTGACAAAATAATGATACTGCATTTCTTTCCAGGAAGAAATGGTTTCCTATACGAACTGGAATAAAGAACCTAAAGACTGTGAAGGAAAGATGACATCAAGCCTTCTGGAGAAAGAACATCTTCCCAAGCTCAAGACAAGCTTCTACGTGATGGGATCTACGTTCCTGCTGCTTTGCTTTATTTTCGTCATTGTTTACATGTTACATCAAGGAACAATCGCCAATGATGTGAATGAACAGACTAGAGAGATTCAACATTCTCGAAGACCAAGAGGATCAGATACACGGAACTTACTGACAGAGGACATCACGGACAATTCTGTGGAGATAACAGGAAATATCTGCATGGGATATGGAACAAAATGTTGCATTGAATTACATTTCATACACGACACAGACATAATATTACATGCTATTGCAGGACCTAAAACTAGATTCACACAATTACAAGGAGAATATGTACACAATAATAAAACTGGTACATGGGAATGTTCTCCTACAGATGTACTATACTGGAACATAGAGATCAGAGGTGATGAACCTGCTGTATGGTCCGGTGATATTACAAATGACATGATTGCAAAGGGAAAGTTTGGAAGATCCAAAACAGAAATTTTGTTAAAAACTCAGGTTTTTGGGAAAATTCTGGATCCTTCTTTACTCTCCATCACAGAAGGAGATAAAGATTGGGTCAAAACATGGAATTTCCAGATAACACGGGAACCTGTGCAAGTTCAGGTATCTGTAGTGTTTACCGCTACTAACACTATAGTTCCGGAAATAAGGGTTTCACCACAGACAGTACATAATAAAGTAAATACATTACCCATAATGTTAAAATGTGACACAAGGTTGAAATTGCCTTCTGAGTCTTTGTTGACATGGACCAAAAATTCATCATTTTTGGGAAGTTTTTTAAACAGTCCAACTAATGTCATTCACAGAGGTCAGATTGGTAATATCAGGTGGATGGATGATACGTTCATTTTTTCCATAGAGAATCCATCTTCCAGGGACTCTGGAATTTACCAGTGTTGCGTTGAAACAAAGACACATTACAGACATTGTAAAGACGTTAGTGTGAATATTTGGTCAGCAGCAGATAGTGCATGCACAGACACGAGGTTCATGCCGTCTTCTCCTTTCCAAATTAATCAATTTCAGTCCAAGTCCTTATTAAGGGATGGAGAATTTATGACAATGGTGTGGACTTTCAATATGTCTCATTGGAAGATCTCTACCAGGTTTCCTCAGTGTCAATCACATCTCATAAACATGGAGATGGGGATAGAACAGTGGTTTGGGAAAAGAACAGCTCAGACTAGGAGTAAGAGAGGAGTGTTAGAAGGAATTCTGGGAGGAATTGGGACAGTGGGAAGTCTGACTAATGCCATGAATATACAGACACTTAAGTCAGATTTGGATAATATTGGTTTTATTGGAGGAAAAGGTGTAAAGGTTCAGAAGAGTCTGAATCAACTTCTTGAAAAGATGGTAATGAATACAGCTGCTGTACTAGGCTCTTCCGTGTCACATCTACAGGATGCTACATTAGCTCTCGTGGAAAGCACACACGAAACACAAGTAACTAAAGCGTGCCTGGAGATACAGGTAGAGTACTCTTCTAATTTGAAGCTGATTGCACAAGCTTTACAGAGTGGAATTACTCCACTGGGAATACTGCGAAATTTACCTGTAGAGTATGATTTTGCATTGAATCATACGGATTTGTGGGTAAATAAGTGGTTAGGATGTGAACGAAACATTTGTGTTGGCACATCGCTAATCCCGGTGATTGGAAGAGAAGGAACTATTGTTCCTGTTACAGTTTTGGGTATACCTGTGAGCAACACACAACAAGTGTTCTATCAACTGCAGTACACAGATTTTGCATTTGATGGAGTGAACACTGAACAAGTAGACATTTCTTCATGTTTGCATTTTGTTTCTAAGGTGATGTGTTTACCTGGACAGGATAAGGTGATTTATCATTCATGTTTTCATAATCATTCTTCTTGTCATGCGAGAATAGAGACTGTACAGACACTACATGATCTGGTGACTCCAGTAAGTCCAACTAAGATATGTTTTCAGGTCATGTCTGAGACAGAGGTGGTTTCTGTTTACTATTCTGCTTGTGTACATAAGGAAAACCTACCTATGGGTTTGTATTGTATAGAAGGAGATGTGAGATCTCTTTCAAAGAAGGAAGGAAGTTTTAATATCACTTCTATAGGAAAGAGAAATTTAACGGCATTTCCGATACAATTCAATTTATCACAGATAAATGATTTTCCTTGGGATATGTGGACAAGTGAAATAAAGAAAGACAAGGGTTTGTTAGATTTATTAACGAAACAGTTAAAGGAAGCAGAAATTATATTCAGGCATGAACAAGGTGAATTAAGTGATATTGAACACGAATGGAATGGAATGTCAGGTAGAACTTGGTGGAAGAGTTTTAGTAAATCTGTACATTCCTGGTCTCAGTCATCTTTTCAGTCAGCGGTTGGTAATGTTTTATTTAATCCCATCATAATCATATTTTTATTAGTTTTGATGTGTATTATATATCAAGTTTTTGTGATGTGTAGAATTCAGAAGATATATAGGAACATAAAAATAGAAATGAAAAAGGAAGATAACATTCTTAGAGGAATGTTAAATCGCAAGATGACTTTTTGACAGAAAGTTGCAGATTGGTTTATCAAGTCAAATATTGGTCTAGAATTTCCAACAAGAATGTATGTGATACGAATGATGACACGATTGAGTTAGGGTTTCCCGGGGTTCATCAAACTTCCATATTAGGGGGGACTGTAAAATAGTGAGTTTATGGAGATTGATTCATAGACTGGATTACATATATTCATAAATATATGTATATTATCGCCCATCCCTTTAAGGATGCCTGTGTGTTGGAAAATGCTAAACCAAGAGTTTGAGATGGTAAGAACCAAGCTCATCTGTTAGTCGTCCATCAAAGCCATCTGACATTGTTTGTCAAAGTTGTCAAAGTAGTGCTATATATTGTTTAGAATGTTGGGCTAAGGGCTGAAATAGCCATGAGAAACTTCTTTCTGTAAGTTACTGTTACACTGAGGTCAAAGCTCAGCGAGCTTCAAAGGAATTATAAATAAGACTGAAGTAGGTTTTGTTACAGGTCTCTAGTGCGCAAGTACACTTATTTCGCGGGTAAAATGTACCACGTGACATGATGTAATGCTCAAACTAAAATAAGGATAGTTAGTTTTTGTGTTACCATGTAAAGAGATAAGGACAATCAGGAGGAGGGGTTTTGGGTTATAAAAGAAGCCCACACTTCAAAGGTTTAGGAGAAGGAGGGAGGAGAAAGACGGACTCACCAACCCGACCAGACGATCTACAGACAGAGAGACGGCTTACTACATCACAGCTATGTAAGAGATATGAACTGTTATTTTTTCTATCTGTCTCCATCTATTAACTCAAGCCAAGACAGTTATTTTTCTCTAATGACTGTAACCCTCCAACTCTTATCTGAATAAATTCATAATATGTTTTTGACCTATCTTCGCTCCAATCATTATATACTGGCTATGCAGTTGTCGCCGTAAACCCATTATTTAACATCCACTCAAATACTCTATATGGCTATGCCCTGTGACATTTCACAACCGGAACATCTTTCCACAGTCCACAGTATGACCTATAACCATTAAACTTATACATACATATTATTTCACCAAGTCTCTTATCTCAATTTCTCATCACTTTGTTATTCAGAAACTTCTCATCAATATACAACAACCTATTGCCTGCCTACTTTATCTAGGCATTAATATGAAACCACTTATGAACACATATCCCTAGACCAGTGTATTGCCCATCAAAGATGCAAAGATGACCAAAGCAAAACACAAAACACAGCAACACAGCAAATGCAATTATACAGAGACTGTCCCAAATTCCGTGCTATGCAATCTATGCAATCAGTTAATGGACGGACAACAGATTATCTTATTACTCTATATTTCAACTCTCATTCAGACAAAAAACAATACTCACTGGTGATGCCAGAGTTCTTGAACCGTGTGTACAGCCTTACCCAGAATATTCGGGAAATCAGAGAGAGTGAAATGAAGTGTAAGAATAAAGCTTCTCACCTTGCTGCAGCTGAAATTTCACTGTCTCAAGAGTCCCCAAAACTTCTTCCGAATAGGCTGGTTGGCCACGGCCCCACGTTGGGCGCCAAAAACTGTTGTAGCTGTTCTGTTTTGTCACAAGTCAGCTTATGGGATCACCAGTGAGGTCTTCTCAATTAGGCCTCTTCAGACCTAATCAAGATCGAGCGCTCGGAGAAAAAGACCAGCATCCATGTGGGCATGATCAATTTTCTGTTTATTTAACCAAAGTACACTTTATTTATACCATTTACAGATCAATGTGATATTGCAAATAAGGCTTCTAAGCTGGACTTTACAAGTTGCTCATATGACCTTTAAGTTTTAGCAAAACAAAAATGTAGAGTCATGCATATGAGATAAGAAGAAGATAAGAAGAACATTTAGAGACAAAAATAATCCTTGAGCCTGTCTCTTATTCCGAAGGCTCCATAATGACTATGAACTACCACCAGATATACTTACTAATAACAATAAAATATCTTTAATGAAGAAATATAGAAACTATTAACCCTTCTATATCAGTCACCGATGGTGTAGTTGCGTTCAGGCTCTGAGAAGCTCTTGGAGAAGAAACCGCAAGTCACCATCTTCCCGGAGGAGGACTTCTGCATGAGCACTGCTCCGGCTCCCGAGGAGGAGGCATCCACCTCCAAGGTGAACTGGCGGTTTAACTCCGGACGGTGGAGCACAGGGGAGGAGGCAAATGCCCGCTTCAGAGAGCCAAACGCGGCGTCGGCCGCAGGTGACCAGTCCTTTGGATTAGCTCCCTTCTTGGTCAAGGCGGAGAGAGGAGCAGTCAGGGCCGAGAAGTGAGGGATGAACTGGCGGTAATAGTTTGCGAATCCCAGAAAGCGTTGGATTGCCTTCAGTCCAGAAGGAGGGGGCCAGTTGAGAATGGAAGAGACCTTCTGCGGATCCATCTGCAATCCGGTATCGGAGATTACGTAACCCAGGAAGGGCAGAGAAGACTGCTCGAAGACACACTTCTCGTACTTGGCGTACAGACGATTTTCCCTCAGTCGTTGTAGTACCAGCTGCACGTTCTCTCTGTGGGTTTGGAGGTCCGGAGAAAAGACCAGGATGTCATCAAGATACACCACCACACAGATGTAGAGAAGGTCTCGGAACACGTCGTTCACCAATTCTTGAAAGACTGCTGGTGCGTTACACAGGCCGAAGGGCATCACACAGTATTCATAGTGCCCATCGCGAGTATTGAACGCGGTCTTCCATTCGTCCCCTGAGCGGATGCGGACCAGGTTGTAGGCACCCCGAAGATCCAACTTGGTGAACACACGAGCTCCTCTAAGCCGGTCAAACAATTCGGGAATGAGCGGCAGGGGGTACTTATTTTTCACGGTGATTTGGTTCAATCCCCGGTAGTCTATGCATGGGCGTAGGTCGCCCTCTTTCTTCTTGACGAAGAAGAAGCCTGCTCCAGCAGGAGAGGAGGATCTCCGAATGAATCCCCTTGCCAGGTTCTCTGTGATGTAGGTAGACATGGCCCTTGTTTCGGCAGGAGACAGCGGATATATCCGTCCTCGAAGTGGTGTAGTTCCCGGGAGCAGGTCGATGGCACAATCGTAAGGACGATGTGGCGGAAGTACCTCTGATTCCTTTTTGTCAAAGACGTCCGCGAAGGACCAATAGGCCGAGGGCAGTCCCGGTAGGGACTCTGGAACCGGAGGTCATCGGATGGGTTGTATGGTCTTCAGACAGTTCTCGTGGCAAGAGGAGCCCCATCGGGTGATTTAACCAGTGCCCCAGCTGACGGACGGTTCGTGTGTCCGTAGCCAGGGGAGTCCCAGCAGGATTTGATGGGACATGTGTGGGAGGACGTAGAGAGCGATGTTCTCGGTGTGCAGGGCACCGATACGCAGTTCCACCGGCTTGGTGATCCACGAGATGGTGTCAGAGAGGGGTCTCCCATCCACAGAGGCAATCATGAGAGGTTTGTCGAGTGGAGTAACAGGCACCTGGTACTTGTCCACCGTGGCCTGCTGGATGAAATTGCCTGCTGCCCCGGAATCGAGGTACGCCTCAGCCGTGAACCGCGTCTCTCCCGTTGTCACTTGAACAGTCCACGTAACCGGGTCTGAGAGAGTCCCAGCACCTAGGGTGGCCTCTCCTACCAACCCTAGGCTTTGGAGTTTCCCGGCCTCTCTGGACAGGAGCGTAGAAGGTGTGTGCCCTCTCCGCAGTAGAAGCAGAGGCCCTTAGCGAGCCGTTCTGCTCGGCGTTGTTCAGACTGCCTCAAACGGTCGATCTGCATGGGCTCGTGGATGGAGACACCAGATGCCGTTGACTGAAGAACGGCGGGCTTCTGCGGAGGAGAGGAATGCCGTATCGGACGTCTCTCACGGGACACTTCCTTGGATCGTTCCTGAAAGCGAATGTCCACTCGAGTTGCTAGGGCAATCAGGGCATCCAGGGTGGACGGCACGTCACGACCAGCCAGCTCATCTTTGATACGACCCGAGAGACCTTCCCAGAAGGCGGCGGTTAGAGCCTCATTGTTCCACCCAAGTTCCGAAGCCAAGGTGCGAAAACGGATGGCATATTGACCCACCGTCAGAGTCCCCTGACGTAACCGGAGGAGAGATGAGGCAGACGCGGCGGCGCGTCCGGGCTCGTCAAAGGTGCCACGAAATGCCTGCAGGAACTCCTGGATGTTAGTGGTCACAGGGTCCTCCTTCTCCCACAAGGGGTTCATCCACGCCAGTGCCTCACCCTCTAGATGGGACATCATGAACGCGACCTTGGCTTGGTCGGAGGAAAACAAATGCGGCAGTTGCGTGAAATGGAGGGAGCATTGGTTTATGAATCCCCTGCAGGTCTTGGGATCTCCGGCGTACCGGGGTGGTGAGGCCAAATGAAGCCTGGAAGCATCCGAGGAGGCTGCCACGGGAGCTGGGGCCGTGGATTGTCCAGTGGAAGCTCGAGATGCCGAAGATGTAACCGACGCTTGTAGCGTGTTCAGGCGGGCGTCCACAGAAGACATAAAGTTCAGCATGCGGGTCTGGGTCTCACGCTGGCGTGTGAGTTCCTCCTGCAAGGCCGCTAGTGCTTCGGCGGGATCCATGGCCTGTTCTTACTGTTAGGGCCAGATGGACGGGCAGACCCAGGAGGTGGATCCACTGGGCCGAACACCTTCCTGAAGGCAAGGAGTCCGGTAGCCGGAGCACTACAGGTAGCAGGACAGTCCGTGCAACAGAGTAGAATGGTGAAGTCCCTGGGACCACGGAGTCACTGATGGTAGTCCGGGTGACGAAGCTCAGGTTCGGAGGCCGAGGTGTTGTCAGGCAGAGTCCGGAACCGATGGAGCGAGAGGACGGGTCACCACAGGGATCAGAGATGGAACGGACTGACGGGATGGCAGATAGTCAGCGTTCGGGGTTCGGGAGTCGGCAGGACCGGATGGCGAGGCAGGAGCGGCTCTAGAAGAGAGATAGGTGAGTATATCCCAGAGACACAAGGAGACCTGACTCCTAGCTTAGGAAACACGAAGAACAGGCCCCGCCCACTTGGACACTAAACCCCTTTATACCCTGTACCTGTGTGTTCAATTTCCTGTCAGTGGACGCTGGCCCTTTAAGAGAGGGTCAATGACCGCGCGCGCGCCCTAATGCGCATGCGCGAGGCCTGGGTGCCAGAAGCCTGGGGCTGAGTAGCCGACGGGCGCCGGGAGCGGGGACCAGGACGCCTGGGGACCGCAGGCAATGGAGGCTGGAGACCGGGGAGCGGCGGACGCCGGACAGAGGAACCGGGGAGCGACGCAGGGAAGCCGGGGAGCGTGGCAGGTGAGCCGGGGAGCAGAGCAGGGGACCCGGGGAGCGTGACACCTGCCTGGTGCTTGGCTCCAATCTGCTCCCCAGTTCGGTACCGGCGGGCCACCGCCCGACATTGGTCCTACGGTTCCGCTGACCTTCGCCAACTCGTGCAGACGGCCACCACTGTCTGCCGACCTTGCTGAATGTGCCTGGGTTCCGACCCAGACACCAACAGTTTTCACTCCTCACTCACTACAGACCACAACTGGACTGACTACTGTGTTTTTCCCGAGAAATTGAATTCTTCAAGTTTACAAAAATCTGCATTCAGCAAATCACAATATGTTTTAAGTTTGGTTCTACGCAGATTCTAAAAAATGGCAGTCTTTGAGAAGTCCAGAGAAGAGCAACCAAGATAGTAGAAGGTCTGCAGACCATGTCATATGAAGAACGGCTAAAAGAACTAAAGAGAAAGCTGAGAGGAGACTTAATAGCGGTCTATAAATATCTGAAAGGGAGTCACAGTGCAGAGGGAACTACCCTATTCTCATTAGCACAAAGAAGTACAAGAAGCAATGGGATGAAACTAAAAGGAAAGAGATTCAGATTAGACACTAGGAAAAACTTTCTGACAGTGAAGGCAATCAGACAGTGGAACAGGCAACCATGGGAGGCAGTGAGGGCAGTCAGAGAGTGGAACAGGTGACCACGGGAGATAGTGAGGGCAGTCAGAGAGTGGAACAGGCGACTACGGGAGATAGTGAGCTTTCTATCAATGGAAATCTTCAAGCGAATCTGGATAAACATATAGCTGGGATGATTTAGGAAAACCTGGATTGGATCCGATGGCCCTTGAGATCTCTTGCAACTGTACTATTCTATGAAAACTGGGTAACAAATTTTGGGGTCCACTTTTGGTGTTTTTGACCTTGTTGTAGCACATTTATTTTATCATTGCACTGTGTGTATATAAATATATATATATATATATATATATATATATATATATATATATATATATATATATTAGTGTAATGGCAATTTTTTTTTTTTATGAAGCCATGTGCAATCGAGGAACTTTTATGGGTAATTTAAGAATAAGTATTGCTTTTTTTTGTTTTTTTTTTTAAAGAAAGTTCTCCCTTTCATTCAAATGAAATAAGGCAAAAATCATTTTTCCCCCCAAAAAAGGACATGCAATTTTGCATTATTGAAATGATAATAGTAATAACTAAGCAACTTTTATTATTCGTTTTTTAACAAATACGGTATAAAACAGTTAATTATAAGTACAATATGTACATAAGAAGTGTTTAAAAATTATTTTTTCCTATGAATTTTAGATTCAAAAAATCAATTTTTTTTCGATTTCGCATGTAGTTCCTCCATCAGTTTTACAGCACGTTCAGCATTTTGGTTAGATTTGGGAATGTCAATTAATGACTCCTCGACCAACTAGTGCGCCTTCAAACACTTAATTGCCTTCTTGCACTTTGTCTTGGTGAGTGAGGTTAACAGTTCATTGAAGGACGCTTCATTGTAGTGTTGCGACTGGAGCCAGGCATTTACCCATTCATAGCAGATGACGTCGCATGCTATACCGAGGACGTGGCGCCACTCTGGTATCAGAAAAAATGCTATAACAGCATATACAGCTCGTGAGTTCCATCTTGCCATGTGCAGGTTTGGGTGTTTCTTCCAACTGATTCGAGGCCAACGTGATGTTGTTTTGTAATGACGATATGCCTGACATAGCTCATATAAGAACCTGAAATCATTTCGCCATCCAGGATTCTCGCCTGTGTTGACATCATCTGTTGCAACTTGGTGGTAATCAATCTGAAGTGAGGCATAGTTTTCTGTTAATTTGTCAATGAAGAAATAATTGAGTTCTGGTTTCTTCGTTGACTATGGAATAAGGAAATTCATGACGTGCTTCAGTAGGAGGTCGAGTACATGATTATCATGCGAATATTTTCCCAAGCGTCGTATTCATCAATTAGCTAATGTAGTTCCTTGTGAATAGCCGTGGCAGAACCATTCTCACATTTCAGAATACTGAGTTTGATTTCGGTTGTGGTATTTTTCAGCAACTACTTGATACTCTTCCCCTTGGATTCTTTTACCATTGAAGTGGAGACAATAGGGATCTTTGCTTTGAGGTTTTTCAAAAATTTTGGTTTTCATTTTCTGTCCTTCTGAGATTATTCGTCTCCAGACACCCGACTGACTTGGAACCGGTACATCATGACCTTGTTCAGCAATGGTTGCAAGCACTTTATTTGCTTTATGTGTAGAAATGTTGTTTTCAGTACCAGTAAACTCGCTGTTGTAGTGCTTGCTCTTTTGTATTTCGGTGTGCGTTCAGGAGAAGATGACGCGGAAGAAGAGGTTGGCTTTGGAGTCTCGGGTAAAGATTCAGAGACAGTATAATGTGTGGGTTGCGACTGCGAAGTGCTGGCTTGAGCTTGAAATATTGATAGTCAGATTCGTTTTCTTGGATGAATTGATTCCGAAGGAGCACTCTTTCATATCAACATTTACAGTTAGGTCCAGAAATATTTGGACAGTGACACAATTTTCACGAGTTGGGCTCTGCATGCCACCACATTGGATTTGAAATGAAACCTCTACAACAGAATTCAAGTGCAGATTGTAACGTTTAATTTGAAGGTTTGAACAAAAATATCTGATAGAAATTGTAGGAATTGTACACATTTCTTTACAAACACTCCACATTTTAGGAGGTCAAAAGTAATTGGACAAATAAACCAAACCCAAACAAAATATTTTTATTTTCAATATTTTGTTGCGAATCCTTTGGAGGCAATCACTGTTGATTTTGCTACTCCAAGCATGTCTGCTATCTCTCTGATGGATTTTTTCTTTTT
This sequence comes from Anomaloglossus baeobatrachus, assembly GCF_048569485.1. Classification (NCBI taxonomy): domain Eukaryota; kingdom Metazoa; phylum Chordata; class Amphibia; order Anura; family Aromobatidae; genus Anomaloglossus; species Anomaloglossus baeobatrachus. The sequence continues at coordinate 536,416,131 of NC_134358.1, read as the reverse complement.
TTTCAGCCTCAGGTTGTTCTGCTTCACCTCAATTGAGAGTTCCTTAGACCGCATGTTGTCTGGTCACAGCAACAGCTTCCAAATGCAAAACCACACACCTGTAATCAACCCCAGACCTTTTAACTACTTCATTGATTACAGGTTAACGAGGGAGACGCCTTCAGAGTTAATTGCAGCCCTTAGAGTCCCTTGTCCAATTACTTTTGGTCCCTTGAAAAAGAGGAGGCTATGCATTACAGAGCTATGATTCCTAACCCCTTTCTCCGATTTGGATGTGAAAACTCTCATATTGCAGCTGGGAGTGTGCACTTTCAGCCCATATTATATATAGAATTGTATTTCTGAACATGTTTTTGTAAACAGCTAAAATAACAAAACTTGTGTCACTGTCCAAATATTTCTGGCCCTGACTGTACTTTCTTATTTTCTTTCCCAATATTACTTAGAAATCTATAAACATTTACACTATTTATTTATTACGATAATTTTATCACTTATTCACTTCATATTTTTAAATTAAAAAACTTATTCACAGTAAAATTCACTTTCTAGTATCCAAAATGGCTGAGTGACTCCTAGCACATGTGTGTAAGGCTAGATCTAACTTTTAAAGAAAACGTTAAATATAAATTTTTAATGGGTAACAATTAAGAATGTCATTTTTTTCACTAGATTGTTCTTATTCTAGATGTTCCAAATTATTCTTGAATATTCTAAATCATTCCAGAATCTTCAAAAAATTAAAACGCGAAAAATCGTTTGTTTTTTTTTTAATGAAAAAGAGGGGGAACTTTTTTGAATATATTACAAATTTGATGATACTAATGTCATTTGAATGCAATTGTTCCTCGAAAGTAAAGGGTTTCATTTTCATTTTGCAAAATTTTTAAAATAGTCATCACGCTGATATATATATATATACACACACACACACACACACACACACACACACACACAGTACAGACCAAAAGTTTGGACACACCTTCTCATTCGCAGAGTTTTCTTTATTTTCATGACTCTGAAAATTGTAGATTCACATTGAAGGCATCAAAACTATGAATTAACACATGTGGAATGAAATACTTAACAAAAAAGTGTGAAACAACTGAAAATATGTCTTATATTCTAGGTTCTTCAAAGTAGCCGCCTTTTGCTTTGATTACTTCTTTGCACACTCTTGGCATTCTCTTGATGAGCCTCAAGAGGTAGTCAAAGGTGTGTCCAAACTTTTTGTATTTATATAGGCTATAATATGGAACAAAGTAATAACTGAGAGCAATACAATAATAGCTAGAATTCTCATAAATATTGACGACACATAGCACAAATATATAATATAAATATATATATATATATATATATATATATTTATATATATTTGTTTATATATATTTGTGATATGTATTGGCAATGTTTATGAAAATTCTGGCAATTACTGTATTGTTCTGCTCCATATTATTGCCGATAACCTTCTGCTTTGGAACAGAGAGTACAATATTTTCCTCTGAATGTTTTTTGATGTTATACGTATTTGGCATTTAGCTAGTAATTAAAATAAGCTAATTAAATTATAATAGAGAAAACTACACGGAGATCGGTGTTCATTTATTCACTCACAATAGCTTCAGGATAACAGAAGATTTCTTTGCACTTGGAAATGTCTTAAGAGCATTTTGAGGATAATTTACATTACAGAATGCCAGGTGCTGGAGCGCAGCTGAGTTCACTGAACAATAAAACATCCTTAAGAGACTTTTTCTCTATAAAAACTTGACACTTACAATGGTGTGAGACCAAATCCAACATCTAAACTCTGGATAACTCTGCAACATATCTGACTAAATCAGTCTTAATACGCAAAGAAATACCGTATTTTTCAGACTATAAGACGCACCGGACCATAATACGCACCGGACCATAATACGCACCGGACCATAATACGCACCGGACCATAAGACGCACCCTGGTTTTAGAGAAGGAAAATAGGAAAATAAAATTTTAAGCAAAAAATGTGGTCAAGACACACTGTTATGGGGCGAGGATCTGCTGCTGACACTGTTATGGGGGATAATGTCCCCAAATTCTCTACTAAGGTATCCCATCCTGGTAATGATCCTCCTGCCTTGTATATATATATATTATATATGTCCCTCATCCTGGTATAGCCCCATCTTGCTATATACTGCCATCCTGGTATGTACTCCCATTCTGCTATATACCTCATCCTGGTATATGGCCGCATCATGCTATATACCCCATCCTGGCATATGGCCGCATCCTGTCCTGCTATATACCCCATCCTTGCATATGGCCGCATCCTGCTATATACCCCCATCCTGGTATGTGCTCCCATCCTGCTATATACCCCCATCCTGATATATACGCCATCATCCTGCTATCTAGCCATCATCCTGCTATATGCCATCATCCTGCTCATATACCCCCATCTTGCTATATGCCATCATCCTGCTATATGCCATCATCCTGCTCATATACCCCATCCTGCTATATGCCATCATCCTGCTATATGCCATCATCCTGCTATCTAGCCATCATCCTGCTATATGCCATCATCTTGCTCATATACCCCCATCTTGCTATATGCCATCATCCTGCTATATGCCATCATCCTGCTCATATACCCCATCCTGCTATATGCCATCATCCTGCTATATACCATCATCCTGCTCATATACCCCCATCCTGCTATATGCCATCATCCTGCTATATGCCATCATCCTGCTCCTATACCCCGATCCTGCTATATACCCCCATCCTGGTCATATACGCGCATCCTGCTATATGTCCTGCATCCTGTGGCACACACAAAAAAATAAATAAATAAACGTTTATACTCACCTTTCCTCGCTCCACGCAGCATCGCTCCTCCTCCATCTGTGCCGGCAGCGCTGTGTGGAGCCGGCCACGATCCCTGCAGCATCGTGATGTCCTCCTGTCTGTGCTGGTGCGGCTGTGTGGACACGTGCGCACAGCGATGACATCATCGCTGTGAGCACCGCTAGTCTCCACAGAGCCGTGGCCGGCAGACAGGAGGACATCGCGATGCTGCAGGGGAACCATGAGTGTACTGATTCACTGCCCCCCACGCTGATGATGATCCACGGGGAGCAGTGAATACTATTCTGTTTCTTCCTAGAAGCTGTGAATCCCAACCGCACTAATTATGAGTCCCTTAGATAACTGTATGATTGTACTCACACTTCAAAGCATCAACAGATAGTTTTAACTCAGCCAGAAATGATGACTTGTAGAAAGACCAGGAGAAATGCTGTAGTTTTCTTCTAGAATCTTGTAATAAGTACAAAGTAAAGGCAGGTGAAAAGGAATAATCTGTACAAGGTTTTAGACATGTCTTCAGCAATGGTTCCTCTCTAGACTAAACTGAGGAAGAAAGGGAGGAGCATTCTATACAGAAGCCAACTAAGGGAGGAACATAGGGACAATCTTCATACAGTCTAAATCTACCTAGTAACAATAAGGAATTTCCTGATAGGAGGAAAAATATGCAATGCAAGAAATATATACAACAGGTTGTTCCCATTCATGGGACACAACAAATACAGCTGCACATGATCACTCCAGGCTGTATTTGCCAGGGGGGATCATGCGGCCGGCTGTTTAGTATGCGCGCATTCCCTGCTCATCATCCCGCCTACCTGTCAGCGCTGGCTTCAGCGCTGAGAGATGGGCGGGAGGATAAGCGTTCATATGTAATGAGAGGGCCCACGTGGTCATGGCAGGCGCTGCTGCAGCCTGCTCGTGCCCCCGATGACCCGCTCCACCATAGCACCCGCATTCCCCGCAGCCCTACATTCAGACTATAAGACGCACCCCCCACTTTCCCCCAACATTTGGGTGAAAAAAGTGCGTCTTATAGTCCAAAAAATAAGTACCTGTTTGTCCACTGTCTGAGTTGGGAGGTTTGACCTTCAGATATTGTCACTGCTGTAGAAAAAGGGAGCAAAATAAATTACCAATAATACCCTTTAGAAGAAAGTAGGCAGAAGCTGCTGATTTTTGTTGGCTCAGATTGGACAACTAATGTGTATGGGGCCATCTTTTCCCTTACGGAATTTCAATCCCTTTTTTTTTCCCAGGAGATAATCAGCCACCAGCACACATCCGCTACACTCCACTCTCCCCATTAAAAATACATATATGCTTGGGAAAGTCCAGTATTAATGTGTTTGGGACAACTGGGAAAAATAAATTGTCTAACCGTTACCTAATTTGTATGGGCATCCTCAGCATAGTGAGATAAAATATTGAAAAAATGGGATTCTGCCAATTTTTTTTATTTATTTATTTTTATTTTTTTTTAACAGTGTGCAGTAAAAATAACCTGGCAATAGGATTCGTCAGCTCAGTATGAATACACCAATACCAAACTAACATTTTTTTAATATTTTAATAATTAAAAAAGTTCAAAACTTTGTAAAAGAAAAAAAAATAGTTTCTTGACGCATAACTTTTTATATTTGTCATCGACAATACTGCTGATTTTATCAATAGCATTTTGGGGAACATATATTTTATTTTTATTTTCTTTGATTTATTTAGACAAGTACAGTGACCCCCCCCAAAAAATTAAATTCTGGTATATAGTGTATGGGTTAATTATTTTTGTATTTTGATAGATCGATTATTGCGTATGTAGTGATTTGATGGTTTTTTTTGTTTGTTTGTTTTTTTATTCTTGAACTGGAAAATAGCGGATGATTCAAATGTTTATTTTTTTTTTAGATATTTTTGTTTTACTTTATTTTATAGTCACCTGTAATCATTTAGTCAATTGTTCTATTTACTAACCATCTCTGAAGGCCGGTTTCACACATCTGGCATTTCGCCGCTTTGCCGGATCCGTCACACTCCAGTACAGTGCAATATAGTACAATGGCATCGTGGCAAGCTCCGGTCACTTGACAGCATGTGACCGGAGCTTGCCGCGATGCCATTGTACTGTAATAGGCTACGTTCACACATCAGTTTTTTACATCAGGCACAATACGGTGTGTGCCTGATGCAACGGATCCGGCGCAGAATATGCAAAAACGGATGCGCCTGATCCTTTTTTTTTTTTTTTTTTATGGATCTGGTATACCTGAGGCTGCTTTCACACCTCCGGTTTCTGCAATGCGGCACAATCAGACACTTTGCAGGAAAATCGCAACCGTTTTTTTTTTGCTGCCGGTTGAGATTTTCCTGCATAGACTTTAATTAGTGCCGCATTGTGCCGCATGGCCTTGCGTTCCATCCAGTTTTTGCCGCATGCGGCAGATTTAGCCGATGCGGCGGCCGGATGGAACGTTGCCTGGCACGTTTTTTCGTGCGGCAAAAAAAAACGCATCGCGCCGCATCCGACCAATGCGGCGCAGTTTTCAGTGCATGCCTATGGTGGCCGGATGCGGCAAAAAACGCATCCGGCCGCCGCATGCGGTTTTTGCCACTGCGCATGCTCAGTAGCATGCTTCAATCGGCAAAAACCGGACGGGCCACATGGGAAAAACTTATGCAAAGGATGCGGTGTTTTCACTGCATCCGTTGCATAGCTTGCACAGCCGGATTGAGCCGCACAGCTCAAGCCGGATGTGTGAAAGCAGCCTGATTCATCAAAAAACGGATCTGGCGTATCTGGTTTTTGCATCCTTTTTTTTGCTGGATCCGTTTTTTTCAATTAATTGGAGCATGCTCAGTTTAAAAAACGGATCCGGCGGCCGCATCCTTTTTTTGCCGCATTGCGCCAAATTTGGCATTGATAGGCTTCCATTGTTAATCACGAAGGATCCGGCGCGATACGTTTTTTTTTCAGAGACAAAAAACGTTCAATGAGACGTTCCATCCAGCCGTCGCATTGAGTAATTACACTGGATCTGTCAAAAGCCGGATAGATAGCAAGGCCATCAGGTACAATCCGGCGCCAATACAAATCAATGGGGATAAAATGGATCCGGCGCCGGATCCGTTTTATCCGTTTTTTTCCGGATTGTGTCTGATGGAAAAAAACTGATGTGTGAACGTAGCCTTACACTGTACTGGAGTGTGACGGATCCGGCAAAGCGGCAAAATGCCGGATGTATGAAACCGGCCTAAGAAGTTCAGCCTGTGCCTGGGTTTCACAGGAGTCCCATAGTTGCAGCCAAGATCCTCAACTGCTAAGATAAACCATCAGCACCCTCCAATTGTGTTTTGGGGTCCATTGGAAGCTGGTATCCTATTTAAATGAGGCTGTATAATACAGCCAGCATCTGTCCGTGCTCGCCAACACATATGGACCCTGGTGCAGATGGACTGTTACTGTCACACAGAGATTTTCACAAGCTTCGCCGACTGTCATAGAGGCGTCAAGTTCTGTTCAGATTACAGATCCTGACACTCCACTTGAGAGTTCCTCTGGTGTCTGTTGTCTATGCAGGAAGACTCGTTTGTCGACCTGCTGACTGCTAATTAAGAGGCAAGCTAGTAGGAGTTAATCTCTGCTAGTCTGATTGTTAGTGGGGGAGCCAATTACGTCTACTCCCTTCCTATATATGCTGGTTAGAACCTTCTACCTATGCCAGCTATAGTTTATCTTAGTTGGTTTGGAGCGGTGGGGTGATTCAGATGATCTGGTGTGATACCTGTTACTGTGTACTGTTGTGGAGTTTATCCTTGTTGCCTTTTTGTTGCTACCCCCCTGCTCTTGTTTTTCTCCTGAGTCTCTGTGTATTCCTGTGTGTGTTGTGTTAGAATATAACGGGAAGATAAGGATAGTATCGGTGCACCTTGGCTGACCCTAAAGGGGGCTTTACACGCTACGATATCGTTAATGTTTTATCGGCGGGGTCACATTGTTAGTGACGCTCATCCGGCGTCATTAACGACATCGCAGCGTGTGATAGTTTCCAGCGACCTTAAGCGACCTCAAAAATGGTGAAAATCGTTCACCATGGAGAGGTCGTCCCAAAACCAAAAATCGGTAATGGTTGATTATCGATGTGGTTCGTCGCTCCTGCGGCAGCACACATCACTGTGTGTGACACCGCAAGAGCGAGGAACGTCTCCTTACCTGCCGCCGACCAGAATGCAGAAGGAGGTGGGCGGGATGTTACATCCCGCTCATCTCCGCCCCTCCGCTTTGATTGGCCGGCCGCTTAGTGACGTCGCGGTGACGTCGCTGTGATGCCGAACGTCCCTCCCCCTTGAGGGAGGGATTGTTCGGCAGTCACAGCGACGCCGCCGACCAGGTAAGTGCATGTGACGCTGCCGTAGCGATAATGTTCGCTGCAGCAGCGATCACACAATATCGCATCCACGACGGGGGCGGGTGCTTACACGCTCGATATCGCTAGCAATTACTAGCGATGTCGTAGCGTGTAAAGCCCGCTTTAGATTCGGATCCCTGTGCTGTCCATTATCCTGACGGTAGACTCAATGTCCTGGCCCTGATGACTAAGTCCCCAACATCCAGGGAACCGACTGGGATGGAGATCCCAAGAACTTACCAACAAAGAATTACTAACAGGGGTCAAGCAAAACTCATACACACCAAGAAACCTGCACCAGGGGATAACCAAGGGTGTACAGGTAAGAGTACAAAAAAAAAGGGGGATAGTAGAAACAACTACAACAATCACACTAGATAGCAGCAGCAGAAACTACACGTCCTCTCTGCTCCCTGGCTAGCTCCTAACTGAATAGAATAACCAGCAAACTCTCCAATAAACAGAGGTATTAAATACAGCTGAACAAGTCTGCTGCTGCATCAGGGAAGGAATTAACCCTAAGGTGTCCAAAGGAAAAAAACAACATTTAATTGTGCATGGTCTAAGATGGACTCAGATGGTAAATGAGAAAACCAACCCTGAGCCTGTCTTAATACATGTGACACAGTTTTGGTTTTCTCTTGTCTGTCCTTATCTCTTTTCTATCTCACTCCTGCCCCGTCCCTCCCTTGATGGTGGGCGTATTAGAATAGTATTTCTCAGGAGCAAGGAAAAGCACAGGACTCCGGCGTCTCCACCATTAGGAGTAACCGGGAGGTGAGGGTTAGCCTATTTTCCCCTAGTTTAAAGGGACAGTATAGGAGCCACCTTTCCCTCTCTATCCCCAGGTAACATCATGTTATGTTCATATGTGATAAGAGATCAAAAATGGCAACATGGAATCATCAGGAATTTACCTGTTTTGTTCAGTCCCTTATTTTGTAAATTGTTACGCTATACAAAGGCTAGTAAGACGTAGTACAGCGTAATCCCCACTAGGTGGCAGCAGAGTAGTGAAGGAGAGAAATGAAACACTGTAACAGAAAGGTAGCTGAAGTACAGCAGAGTAACTTCAGCAGACAGTTACCCAGCAAACCACCAGGGGGCAATAGAGTAGTCAAACAGTGAGAGTCTAGCAAGGAAAGTCAAGTCACTGCAAAAGGAGGAACAATATCAAGTCAGAAAACAGAACCGAGTCGGAAGCTGGGAAATCAGGTATGGAGAGGAAAACACAAACAACAAACAGGAGCGGGAAGTCAGGAACTGGGACAGACGGATCAATGGGTGAGGGTCAAAGTCAGGACACAGTAACAGGTAGGCAGGACAGATCGGGAATACTCACCAGAACCAGTATACAAGCTGGAAGGCAAAAATATCACTTGCACTGAGCCATGGGTAGAGAGTAGTGATGAGCGAGTACTAAAAAGCTCGGGTGCTCGAGGCTCGGGCCGAGCATCCCAAGATACTCGTGTACTCGGCCCGAGCACCGAGCCCAATGTTATCCTATGGGAGACCCGAGTATTTTTATGAAATGACCCCCGGCAGCATGTAGAAACCCTAAAAATGTCACAAAAGTCTCAGAAGAGTGCTCAAATGACATGGCAACAGCATGGGGAAGACCCCTTGAAGCATTTATCACTCAAAAGTCACAGCTGTGAACAATTTTGTCCGCGTTTTACGCCATTTTTACGGACTCACCAGAAAACCTTCCAAAATGACACCAAAATGAATTTTCATGGCAGAAATGTTAAGGGCACATACCCAATAGTGAGATAGAGCTGGTGTATGTTACTTTTTGAGATTAATACATGAAAGATTTTACGTAAAACATTGTGTGGCACTCCGATGTCCCTGAGAAGAGACGTACATGAAGGCCTCTTGAGTCTAATGTGCCCATTTTGAGGAAGTGAGTCTTTGTAGTATTTTCCTTTGCCAGGGCAGTCCAAAATTGTGAGGTTCACCAATGCCCCTGCATACAGACGTGATGAGGGCCTGTAAACCTGAAGTGCCCATTGTAAGAAAGTGGGTCTATTGTAGTATAGCCCTTAGACAGGGCAGCCAAAAATTGAGAGGCTCCACATTGTCCCTGGATAGGGACGTGCATGAGGGCCTGTAAACCTGAAGTGCCCATTGTAAGGAAGTGGGTCTTTTGTAGTATAGCCCTTTGGCAGGGCAGCCAAAAATTGGGAGGCTCCACATTGTCCCTGGATAGAGACGTGCATGATGGCCTGTAAACCAGAAGTGCCCATTGTAAGAAAGTGGGTCTTTTGTAGTATAGCCCTTTGGCAGGGCAGCCAAAAATTGGGAGGCCCCACATTGTCCCTGGATAGAGACGTGCATGAGGGCCTGTAAACCTGAAGTGCCCATTGTAAGAAAGTGGGTCTTTTGTAGTATAGCCCTTTGGCAGGGCAGCCAAAAATTGGGAGGCTCCACATTGTCCCTGGATAGAGACGTGCATGAGGGCCTGTAAACCTGAAGTGCCCATTGTAAGGAAGTGGGTCTTTTGTAGTATAGCCCTTTGGCAGGGCAGCCAAAAATTGGGAGGCTCCACATTGTCCCTGGATAGAGACGTGCATGATGGCCTGTAAACCAGAAGTGCCCATTGTAAGAAAGTGGGTCTTTTGTAGTATAGCCCTTTGGCAGGGCAGCCAAAAATTGGGAGGCTCCACATTGTCCCTGGATAGAGACGTGCATGAGGGCCTGTAAACCTGAAGTGCCCATTGTAAGGAAGTGGGTCTATTGTAGTATAGCCCTTAGGCAGGGCAGCCAAAAATTGGGAGGCTCCACGTTGTCCCTGGATAGAGACGTGCATGATGGCCTGTAAACCTGAAGTGCCCATTGTAAGGAAGTGGGTCTATTGTAGTATAGCCCTTTGGCAGGACAGCCAAAAATTGGGAGGCTCCACATTGTCCCTGGATAGAGACGTGCATGATGGCCTGTAAACCAGAAGTGTCCATTGTCAGGAAGTGGGTGTATTGTAGTATAGCCCTTTGGCAGGGCAGCCAAAAATTGGGAGGCTCCACGTTGTCCCTGGATAGAGACGTGCATGAGGGCCTCAAAAAATTGTTCCCATTGCAAAGGAGCGGGTCTCCTGTCGTTGTAATGTCCATTCTGAAAGAATGGGCGAAAAAATTTACCACTGGGGGTATACCTGAAACAAAGGCCTAACTATTGTAACGGTCATCATGGTGGCGCATGAGGAGAAGGAGGAGCAGTCCAGCGATTATCCAAAGTCCAGAAGTGTGTACCCATGGGTGAGTGGAGGTACATGGCAAATTCCCGTTTCAAACTTTAAATTCCGCTGTCATTTGCTGGTGGTGTGGTGAAGTCTGGCCCAATCCAACCCTTGTTCATCTTGATCAGAGTCAGCCTGTCAGCATTTTCAGTTGACAGGCGGGTGCGTTTATCTGTAATGATTCCACCTGCGGCACTAAAAACACGCTCTGACAAAACGCTAGCGGCAGGGCAGGCCAGGACTTCCAAGGCGTAGAGAGCCAATTCATGCCACGTGTCCACCTTGGATACCCAATAATTGTAAGGCACAGAGGAATGTCGGAGTACAGTTGTTCGATCTGCAAGGTACTCCTTGAGCATCTGGGCAAACTTAGGATTTCTTGTGGCACTACCCCGCACCTCAGGGGCTGTGGTACGTGAGGGGCTGAGAAAACTGTCCCACATCTTAAAGACTGTTCCCCTACCTCTGGCGGATTGGACTTGTGCCTCTCTCGGCTGTACGCCTTGGTTGTCCACTGATTCCTGACCTATGCCGCTAGCGTTTTGTGAGGGGAATGCTTTGCCTACTTCCGTGACGATGGCCTTCCGGAACTGCTGCATTTTGGTTGACCTCTCCGCCTCGGGAATAAGAGACATAAAGTTCTCCTTGTAGCGTGGGTCTAACAGTGTTACCAACCAGTAATGATTGTCGGCCAAGATGTTCTTAACGCGAGGGTCACGAGACAGGCAGCTTACCATAAAGTCAGCCATGTGCGCCAGACTCTTAACAGCCAGTACTTCAGTATCCTGACCAACACGATGACTGAACATGCTGTCCTCCTCCTCCTCCTCCTCCTCATCTACCCTGTCCTCTGGCCAGCCACGCTGAACCGAGGATATGACTGGTGTGCATGTCATATCCTCAATTTGGCCGGAGAGTTGCTCCATGTCTTCATCCTCCTCCTCGTCATAGTCCTCCACTGCACGTTGTGATGAGACGAGGCTGGGCTGTGTGTTATCACCCACACCCACTACTGTTTCTTGCTGCAACTCATCGCGCTCCGCCTGCAATGCATCATGTTTGTTTTTGAGCAGAGACCGTTTTAGAAGGCAGAGAAGTGGTATGGTGACGCTAATAATGGCGTCATCACCGCTCACCATCTTGGTGGAGTCCTCAAAGTTTTGGAGGATGGTACATAGGTCGGACATCCATCTCCACTCCTCAGGTGTTATGTGTGGAGTTTGACCCATTTCCCGACGGCGTAGGTGATGCAGGTACTCAACAACTGCCCTCTTCTGCTCACATATTCTGACCAACATGTGCAGAGTTGAATTCCAACGCGTGGGGACATCACACACCAGTCTGTGAGCCGGAAGATGCAAACGGCACTGAAAGCCGGCAAGGCCGGCTGAAGCAGTAGGTGACTTTCGAAAATGTGCAGACAGGCGGCGAACTTTTACCAGCAGATCAGACAGCTCTGGGTATGACTTTAGAAACCGCTGAACCACGAGGTTGAGCACATGGGCTACGCATGGAACACGTGTCAGCTGGCCTCGCCTCAAAGCCGCCACCAGGTTCGGCCATTGTCACACACGACCTTTCCTGGCTTTAGGTTCAGAGGTGTGAGCCAGTGATCTGCCTGCTGTTTCAGAGCTGTCCACACCTCTTCTGCATTGTGGGGTTTGTCACCTATGCAGATTAGCTTCAGCACAGCCTGTTGCCGCTTCGCCGAGGCAGTGCTGCAGTGCTTCCAGCTTGGGACTGGTGTGGAGGGTAAAGTGGATGAGGATGCGCAGGAGGAGGAGGAGGCTGAAGAGCATGACATTCCGGAGCTGTAGAGTGTGGGTGAAACCCTGACTGAGGTAGGGCCTGCAAACCTTGGTGTGGGAAGGACGTGTTCCGTCCCTCGCTCAGACTGGGTCCCAGCTTCCACAATATTAACCCAGTGTGCCGTCAACGAGATGTAGCGGCCTTGCCCACAAGCACTTGTCCACGTGTCTGTGGTTAGGTGGACTTTGGGTGAAACAGCGTTGTTCAGGGCACGTGTGATGTTTTGTGACACGTGGTTATGCAACGCGGGGACAGCACACCGGGAGAAATAGTGGCGGCTGGGGACCGAGTAACGTGGGACAGCTGCCGCCATCAGGTCGCGGAATGCTTCTGTCTCCACCAGCCTAAAAGGCAACATTTCCAGCGCAAGCAGTCGCGAAATGTTAGCATTTAGAACTGTGGCATGTGGGGCGTTGGCAATGTATTTGCGCCTGCGTTCAAAGGTTTGCTGAATGGATAACTGAACGCTGCGCTGGGACAAGGACGTGCTTGATGATGGTGTTATTTCTGCATAGGCAACTGCAGGTGCAGGACCGGAGGAGGCTTGTTCGCAGGCAGCATGGACAGGGGATTGGCTCGCATGCACAACAAGCGAAGACGTAGCAGTGACATCAGCAAGCACTGCTCCTCGACTCTGTTGTACTTCCCACAAAGTCGGGTGCTTGGCTGACATGTGCCTGATCATGCTGGTGGTGGTCAGGCTGCTAGTTTTGGTACCCCTGCTGATGCTGGCACGGCAGGTTTTGCAAATGGCCTTTTTAGAATCATCTGGAGCCAACTTAAAAAACTGCCAGACTCGGGAAGACCTAACATTTGTACAGGCACCTTGTGTCGTGTTGTTGTTCCGGGGAACGGTTGCCTGACTTCTGCCTGGAGCCACCACCCCCTGCTTCTTACTGCCTGTTGGGATGCTACGCCTCCCTCCCCCTGTGCACTGCTGTCCTCGCTCTGCATATCCTCCTGCCAGGTTGGGACAGTTACTGGATCATCCACCACGTCGTCTTCCTCTTCCGCACCCTGCTCCTCCTCCTGACTTCCTGACAATTGTGTCTCATCATCGTCCACCCCTTGTTGAGACACGTTGCCAACTTCGTGAGAACGTGGCTGCTCAAATATTTGGGCATCTGTACAGACAATCTCGTCATGACCCACTTCAACATGAGCTGGCGAGAGGCTAGAATGTGCGAATGGAAACGTGAACAGCTCTTCCGAGTGTCCAAGTGTGGGATCAGTAATGTCCGAGGATGTGTACTCAGCCTTGTGGTAGGAAGGAGGATCAGGTTCTGAAATGTGCGGTGCAGTATCACGGCTACTGACACTTGACCGTGTGGAAGACAGAGTGTTTGTGGTGGTGACAATCTGACTGGAAGCATTATCCGCTATCCAACTAACAACCTGTTGACACTGGTCTTGGTTCAAGAGCGGTGTACTGCTGCGGTCCCCAAGAATTTGGGACAGGACGTGCGAGCAACTAGATGTGGCCCTTTGTTGTGGCGAAATTAGAGCTTGCCCACGACCTCGGCCTCTGCCTGCACCACCATCACGTCCACTTCCTTGTTCCTTGCCAACGCCCTTGCGCATTTTGCAATGCTGTGCTGACGTGTATTCACTAGACTTGGGCGTTATATCCAAGTTTGTGCAAATCGTGCACCTGTACGCTGCCACCGACAGGCACACACGTGCGGTTTTTAAATGCAAGCACGGACGCACTAAGAACCTAACAGGTTTAGGAGCGACAATTACTGAGAAGTCTGACACTATCAGACACTGCTGACTGACGTGTATTATTCACTAGACTTGTGCGTTATATATTAGTTTGTGAAAAACACACACAAGTGCACCTGTACGCTGCCACCGACAGGCACACACGTGCGGTTTTTAAATGCAAGCACGGACGCACTAAGAACCTAACAGGTTTTTAGGAGCGACAATTACTGAGAAGTCTGACACTATCTGGACTGTTTTACACTGTGTACACCAGCCCCAGATATGATGAAGGCTGGTATACGGTCACCACTACCCTGCCTGCCTGCCTGTACACTGCTACAATAGTCCTGACAAGGACTCTTCTGGTCACTAGCCTGTATTCCGACCTGGCTATACCCTGCCTGTATACAGCAACAATAGTCCTGAGAAGGACTCTGCTACTGTACTCCGACCTGGCTATACCCTGCCTGTATACAACTATAATAGTCCTAAGAAGGACTTCTGGTCACACTGTTTGCAGCCCTGCTCCGGAACGAACTATAAAGGGCCGCAAACCTTTCCCTGAAGCAGCAACACTCTCCCTGCACTGACTGTCTGGATGGCTGTGAGCAGAGCACAGCGCGCCCGCTGGTATAAAGGCTCGGTCACGCTGTGCAGGCCGGCCAACCACTGCAATTCCACAACTAACAGGGCTGTGGCATTGCAGTGGTGTGCCAGCCAATCCCTGCATGAGGGCTGGCTCTCAAAAGAGCGCCAACATGCAGGGATGAAGACCACGAGTACAGCACGAGTATCGCGAGATTACTCGGTCCCCGCCGAGTAGCCCGAGTACAGTGATACTCGTGCGAGTACCGAGTAGTAACAAGCATACTCGCTCATCACTAGTAGAGAGGCAATCTATAGCGTCCTGGGATCCAGAACGAGGCAAGGGAAGTTAACCCCTGACATGACCAGGCCAGAGCTGGGTGTAACCAGCAGCATGGAAAAGCCGGCCTTGGATCATGACATAAATTAATTGAATTAAATAATTCATTTTAAAACTGGAATGTTCCTGTAAAGTATTGATTTATGTATGTTACGTACTGTAATTTCTGAAATAGTACAGCTGCATAACGCCTTCCGATAGAACAGAATGCACGGCTCAATGTTATTTTCCAATTTTGAGCCTTTCCAAATGATGCTCGCACTCTCGCTGACGAGATCCAGCGTAGTTTTGGGTGGCTGTTCACAGATCATCACAGATGTGTTTTGCAGGCATGGCGAGATTGGTTGGGAAATAAATACTGTCTCGCATTGTCATCAGTATGTTTTATTTGACAGGATCCTATATATTTTGTGATAAACACTTGGAGAGCATTGGCGGGTACCCAGCGACATATAAACATTTCACAGATATCAAAATGTTTCCATGAAAAAAGAAAAAAAACGAACGTCAACAAATCAACTATTGCCAGAGAAGCATTTATTCAGTGCAATGTGCCAAATTAAAGCTCCTCTTCCTGTAATGTGCGGTATAACAAGTGTAAAGGATTTCTGACGCAGCTTTTAATCAATTTGTAAATATTGTTTAACACAAACTGAAAAAAATGATATAGAAGTAAAAGCTACAAAAAATGTTGGAATATGAGTGACACTGGGGTTTGGAAATAAATTCCGTGTAACCATGAGAACATTTTTCTGTGTAGTATAATATACTGTACATCGCCTGCAGTCATTTGCTCTTCATATAATGGTGACAGCAATGTGCACAATTCTTCCTCTTTTTAAAAATAGAAAAAGTATCTACTCGTATATATGAATGATATACAAATAATACAAACAATGCTCAAAAGTAATTGTGTGGCGCCCCTGAGGCTTCAGTCGCCACAGGGTACTGCATCTCACTTAAGGTGCAGTACTCATCCCGGGTAAGGAAGAGGTTAATTGCTGGTGTTTCTTACATTCACAAACCACACACAGTTAGGTGCTTTCCCACCTGGGTTTGGCCTAGGGTAGATAGGGGGGGTGGCCATCACGAGACATGGGACTTTCCGGTCACTAGGACAACCACCTGGGGGGTGGGCACTACTTGGGGAAAAGGAAGGAGCATCTCACACTTAGTCAGTTTTGCCCCGCCACAGCTTGGGGTAAGGAGCACAGTCAGGACCTCGGTCCAGGTATTTTCCTCCTCACACTTCTTGAGCACTGCAAGACCCGCTTGGAGCAAGCAGCTCAGTCCAGGCTCTCTACAGCTACCGGGGATTCCAGGGTCTGCGGAGAGTGCAGGAAACACCCGCAGCCCGTTCCACATACCATCCATGGGATTGGAGGGACCCCGACCAGAAAGGACACACAGTGGGAACACCGGAAGTGACCTCCAAATTCTCCGGGATTGGCTGGGGCCCATCACGGCAGAGACCGGCACTCCCAGCGCAACAACCGGACAGTGAGTAAAAGCCTTGAACTGCAACCACTGACTCAGCCATTCATTGCCAGCGCCGTTGCCCCGCGCTCCGGCGCCAATGGCCACTACCGCCACTCTCATCATCCTCCCTGGGGCCTAGCTCTACCTGTGGGGAGCTAATGTGGCACCCCTGACCTGGTCAGGCACCACTGAGTACTGCACTCATACTGAGTGGGTACAACACAGGTGATCCAGAAGGCTGACCGAGGCGTGATTACATAGGCGCATAGTAATCAGGTCTCACACATCTACCTTTGATAGGGACTCCTGGGGAATCCTGGGGGGGGGCGGGCCCCCATGTCCACTCAGGGGGTGTGGTTGAGAGCCTGGTTGCTAAGTTACATAGACAGGCACAGTGGGGAGAGGAGTAGTGAGTCCGTCTGAAGTGAAGCTGAGGGAGAGCAGTCGCAAGGAGGAACCCTGAAAGCTATCACTGGTCAGACATCGCAGGAGCAGTGGCTACTGGCGGAGGAGAAAGGGCTACCTGGTAGTGCCGCTTGAAACATCACCTAGGGCCAGGAGGGCTGAGAGGTGGTAGATTAAGGGGACTGCCTCGTGGACCCTGCCCACACGGGTTACAGGTACCCAGAGCAGGAACCTATTTACTAGGCCTGCTATACCTGCAGGTGGGAGGCACTTAATGCTCCTTACCAGAAACACCACAGAGTCCGGAGCCACATAGCAATGAGAGGGCCCATAGTTCACAGGAGGCAAATGTGTCGCCCTGGGCAAGCCAGGGGACACAGGTCACACACCACCACACCCCACATCCCAGGTAGGCACACCTAAGCTGAACCAGAAATCCTTGTTGCCTTCCTCCAGAGGCTGATGATTCACACCTGGGGGTGGGCCAGGTGGTTGGCTCCGCCCACCAAGGAGATCACAGCTCTGGAGGCAGGAAGTACCAGGCAGATAGAGTTTGGAGGAGGAAGTAGAAGGAGTGGAGGAGTAGCCCAGGGTGGCTAAAGTAAACAACCAAGTGACAGAAAAGAAAGAGAAGTGGAAAAGGAGGAAAGCAAGTGAGGTGACAAGAAGGAAGGAAAGCCTGAAGGGTCCAGCTTTGTGTAGGGCCAGATCAGCAAGGTCAGCGACGGCGGTGACTGTCCGGAGGGGGACCGTTTGGAAGTTCCTGGAAGGACCCCGTTGGCTGTGTGCCCGGTGGTCTGGAGCAGTGTTCCGAAAGACAGTCAGCACCAGGGCAGGGGCCTCTCGGACCCCGGCAAGGCTAGGAGTCGCCAAATTTGCCGAATCCGTCAGTGAAGGGGACGTAGATTCCCCCAACAACCAAGTCCCGATTGAAGGCAACAGCCCAACCCGTACAACAGAGGCACCGCCACCGCCAGGGCACCAGTCTCTGAGGGCCAGCGTCTGCGGGCAAAGTGTAGTGCTCCTCCGGCCCAGCTTGAAGCCGGGGAGCGGGTTACCGGTGGGGACCCATCGCAACCAACCGTACATACAGGTGCAAGGAAGAGGGACATCACCGTCACCTACCGGGAAAGCAAAGCAGCCGTCTGTGGGACCGTCCTACCAGCCGTTTGGTTTACCGTACAAACTGTGTCCACGTCTCAGGCTGAGTGAGTACCACAGTGCCGCAAGGCACAGCGCTGCCCCCGCGTCCCTGCGCCCACCAGGCCCTGCACCTCACAAGCCATCACCGGGCCCCGGGATCACCAACCCCTACCCACGGAGGGGCAACACAACACCTGGCTGCTCCACATCACCATCCCCGGGATCCCCGTATTAAGCAGCGGTGGTGCTACCAATCACCACAACCGTGGGTGGCGTCACGGACATCCCAACACCCCAAACCCCCCTTTCACTCACGGGCGAGGAGCACCGCTCGAGAAACCCCCGGGATCCGGCCCACGGCTCGAGCCACCACTGAGCAGCCGGACCCGAGCAGAAGGGGTGAGCACGGTGTGCTGACACCCTCCTCCCCGCCCGCGACAACTTGGCGTCACGAACAGGATCTTACCGCTCTGCCGTCTGGTAGAGGTGCGCCTTGTTACCGCCGGAGGTATCCGGCAGAAAAATTTCAGAAGCCGCCATCTTTGGCGCGAAAAGTTCCCGCTCGAGCGTCTTCTCGAGCAGTAGAGGCGCGAAGGCCAAAACCCCGCCCCGAGAGAGGAGGGGCCGAAAAGAGCTAAGGGGGACGCGATGGCGGCTGGACGCATGTAGCTGCAGCTCTGAAAGCAGGAACGCCAGGACTCTGCAGCGATATTGGGTTCCTGGAAGGCACGATTGCCGAGATGTACCACCCTACTCCCAACGAGGAAGCCCCCGCGCCCGGCGACGTGGTTGAGGGACCGGACCGTCCCGCTGAGTAACCGTCTGCAGGCCCATATGCAACTCCTCCTGGAGGAGTGGGAGACCGACATGGCGGACGTAGTGGCTGCTATGTGGAGACGCGAGGCAGAAGAGGATTTGGAGGAGCGGGTAAGCGACCCACGCCCCTGTATTCCTGAAGGATCGGCCGTTGGGGCTGAGGGGCCCGTCCGGCTCCCGCTCACCCTGCCTCTCTCCCCGCTACCCGCGATAGTTGCTGCCGCCCCGCCATTAGGCCCGCTACCTGCCCAACCGGTAGCGATACCCTGCCCGGCCGCTCCGGCGGACCAGCCGGCTGAAGACGTCCAGGACGGCCCTGAAATGCACCAAGGGGAACCGCTAGAACCACGGCCCCTTAACAGCGTGGTGCCTGAAGTCCCAGTAGAGACTGTGCCAGACCCTGAGCCCGGGACTGTGGCTTGGATGAAGGCCCGGGTGATACAATTCCACCAACGTCAGCAGGATCAGATCTTTCGGATGCTGAAGCAGTGGACCAACGAGGTGGAGGAGCTGATTACAACTGCCCCGATGGGCGAGAGGGGAATAGATGTAGTAGAACCGACTGGTGACCCACGTCCCTATGTCCTACCTGGACCGGCCGCTGCGGCTGAGGGGCCCGGCCTAGTCTCGGCCTATGCATCGCCCTTGCCGTCACTGATGGGGCGCCTCAACATAAGCTCGCCTACTCTGCTGCTCCATGTTACTGCAGATGGGGATGAAGTGTTGGATGCTGGAGACCAGGAGGCTGCGGCAGCTGGCGGCAACCCGCCTGACGCAGAAACAAGAAATGACGACTCCTGCCCCAGCTCCGGGCCCGCTGTTGCGGCTGAAGGAGCAATTGAGCGTTCCCACTATGTGGGGGACCCTGTGGTTTATCATACTCCGCGTACCGGTGGAAATGGGTACCGGGTACCTCTGTCACAGCAGGCATGTCAGTGCATGTTTGAGATGTTGGTGGCAGAGGATGGGTCCGCCTTAGCACTAGAGGAACCGGAGTAGGGCAATGGATGCCCGCAGCACCGTCCCCGTTGGGACCACCTGCTTGTTTGTGTTGAAAAGTTGAAAATGATAAGAAGAAGATGATTACCGAAGTTTCACCTGATTGTCTGTGTGATTTGCAACCGGCCGGAGCCGGCACCGTTGTCCCCGTGGGGACCGTTTAAAAAGTTGTTTTTGCATGGAGGACTATCCATGGACAAGCTCGTGAACTTGCAGGGCAACCACAGACGTTAGTGGCTTGTAAATATGTTGTTTACCGTTACCGTTTTCCGCAGGCCGCCTCCGGAGAGGCAGGTTGGAGGGAGGGCCCTGAGCAGAGCAGGCTAGGGCCCAGCCACCAAAGGAACCGGTGGCTACCCTCTGGAGGGCAAGGACAGATCCCGCTCGGGTACCGTGTACTGGACTGTGGGTCAAGGGGTGCTGCCTGGGCTTTAGGGGCAGCACCAGGGCCAGGTTACTTGGGTGGGAGAGAGCGGAAACCGTAACCGTAAACCGTTGAAACGTTAAAGTAAATGTGCCTCCCGTAAGGGAAGATTATTAAAAATGTTATGTTATGTTTAACCCTGTTATCCCCTTTTTACAGAAAATAAAACCGGTGTAGGACGGCAGCCCGCGGACGGTCTGCGTTTTGCTAAGGGGGAATGTGTCGCCCTGGGCAAGCCAGGGGACACAGGTCACACACCACCACACCCCACATCCCAGGTAGGCACACCTAAGCTGAACCAGAAATCCTTGTTGCCTTCCTCCAGAGGCTGATGATTCACACCTGGGGGTGGGCCAGGCGGTTGGCTCCGCCCACCAAGGAGATCACAGCTCTGGAGGCAGGAAGTACCAGGCAGATAGAGTTTGGAGGAGGAAGTAGAAGGAGTGGAGGAGTAGCCCAGGGTGGCTAAAGTAAACAACCAAGTGACAGAAAAGAAAGAGAAGTGGAAAAGGAGGAAAGCAAGTGAGGTGACAAGAAGGAAGGAAAGCCTGAAGGGTCCAGCTTTGTGTAGGGCCAGATCAGCAAGGTCAGCGACGGCGGTGACTGTCCGGAGGGGGACCGTTTGGAAGTTCCTGGAAGGACCCCGTTGGCTGTGTGCCCGGTGGTCTGGAGCAGTGTTCCGAAAGACAGTCAGCACCATGGCAGGGGCCTCTCGGACCCCGGCAAGGCTAGGAGTCGCCAAATTTGCAGAATCCGTCAGTGAAGGGGACGTAGATTCCCCCAACAACCAAGTCCCGATTGAAGGCAACAGCCCAACCCGTACAACAGAGGCACCGCCACCACCAGGGCACCAGTCTCTGAGGGCCAGCGCCTGCGGGCAAAGTGTAGTGCTCCTCCGGCCCAGCTTGAAGCCGGGGAGCGGGTTACCGGTGGGGACCCATCGCAACCAACCGTACATACAGGTGCAAGGAAGAGGGACATCACCGTCACCTACCGGGAAAGCAAAGCAGCCGTCTGTGGGACCGTCCTACCAGCCGTTTGGTTTACCGTACAAACTGTGTCCACGTCTCAGGCTGAGTGAGTACCACAGTGCCGCAAGGCACAGCGCTGCCCCCGCGTCCCTGCGCCCACTAGGCCCTGCACCTCACAAGCCATCACCGGGCCCCGGGATCACCAACCCCTACCTACGGAGGGGCAACACAACACCTGGCTGCTCCACATCACCATCCCCGGGATCCCCGTATTAAGCAGCGGTGGTGCTACCAATCACCACAACCGTGGGTGGCGTCACGGACATTATCCCAACACCCCAAACCCCCCTTTCACTCACGGGCGAGGAGCGCCGCTCGAGAAACCCCCGGGATCCGGCCCACGGCTCGAGCCACCACTGAGCAGCCGGACCCGAGCAGAAGGGGTGAGCGCGGTGTGCTGACACCCTCCTCCCCGCCCGCGACACAAGCAGCCGGAGTGACCTGGTCCAGGCTACAAGCAAACGGGCCGAAAAAGGGGAGAACAGGCAGCAGCAACTTCCCTGGGTGACCTCGTAGGACTCCAAGTCCGGGTCACCAGAAATAACAGAGGGCTAGGAAGCGAGCCAGTAGTCACCCTCACAAGTCAGCCTGAAGGAGCCTGGTTCCCTACTTTGTACATCACTGCTACGCCTGGGTTACTCACCCTGCCATCTAATGTGAGAAAAAACCCTGAAAGACATCTCTGGACTGAGACTGAGTTACTCTGCGACCTGCTGCACTACACTCCTACACTGGGCCCTGGGGCCAGCCCCACTCTCGGGGGGGCTACACCACCTAACTGCACCTACCATCAGCCCCAGGTGCTACCCAATCTGCAGTGGCGGTCCCCCTGACCGCAATATCGAGAGTGGCCTCACAAATCATTTCCCATAGAAGTCAACCTGACCCTACCTGTGACCAGAGGATCCCTCCACGTGGAGTCCCTGAAGGTAATGCAGCTTTGCGGGGTTTCACACTGAATCCTCCCGGCTGTGATAGCATCCGCCCCAAAGGACAGCACTCGCAGTGGCGGCCGATCCCTGGCTGCGTACCAGAGGTCGATCCCCATATAAGTCTATGGTGACCAGAATCTAGCGCATAAAAAATGGTGGTAGAAGGGATAGGGGAATTGTAACAGGCACTTCATAGTTACCAAGTCTTCGGCGGGGCAGTAGCTGCTTCCAGGCCACTCATTTTTTTTTTCGGGGCCCCTCATTATTGTTCTTCCATATTCACTGCTTCCCCCACCCACCGACATTCCTGGCATCTGTGATTGGTTGCAGTCAGACACGTCTCCAGCCTGTGTGACAGCATCTGACTGCAACTAATCACAGACCCTGTCTGCAGGTCCCTATCGAGGTGTAAAAAGTGATGTGTCAGTTTACTGGGACAGCAGTTGTGATGGAATCAGTGTTTTCTCTGCAGTAAATGCAGTAGGGCTCAGAAAGCTAACTCCTCCCACACCCCTGATTAGCTGCTTTTTATGTACATTGTATATTCAAACAATAAGCTGCTAATCAGTGCTGGGGGCGTGGACAGACAAGTGAGCAGGTTGTCCGGCAGTGATAATCTCATACAGATAAAACACCGATTGCATTGAAATAACAGCACAAAATCTAATAAAGTACACATTGCTGTAATCAGGGTCTCTGCCCCTACATCTTGCTGCCCTCAGAATACAGAACAAAAAACTGCTGTCAGGTTATCTTTAAAGGTCTTGGGCTCCAATGCAAGATCTGTCACAGTATCTCAACTACTATCGGCCATTTATATTGGTAACTTTTTGTGTGGCAAAAAGGTTCCAGAACTTGGGTGTAAATGTTACCTTTGTACCATATAACTTATCCCCCTTTAACACAAAGCCTGTAGAAAAGCAAGGCTTACTGATCTCATTCCCTACAAGGTAAAAATACTTTTGGCACATATACTAGTTTAATATGTCCAAGAGCTGTCCTGCGTGTCATACTCTGCAATTTTTCATCCATTCTTTTTGAAAGGGGGTTCCACTTCATCACCATTCTGCCAGCACAATAGGTGCAGGGCCTTGTTTTTTTTTGTTTTGTTTTTTTTAACTCTACTTTCCAGCATGTAATCTACCTGGCATTGTTCAATGACTTTCCTGTCCTGAATGGAAAACCATCTTTTCTGCAGCTTAAGGCCTCTTTTACACGTCCGTGAAAATCACGCACATGTTTCACGGACGTGTCAAAGATGCGTATTGCACTTGGTGAGCCGTGTTTATGGCACACGTGTGTTCTCCGTGTGTTATCCGTGACAACACTCGGAGAACGGGAACTTTCTGCTCACCTGTCCCTGGCGTCGCTGTCCGTGGTGCTGATATTCGGCCTCCGGTCCTGCCGACTCCCCGCTGCTGCTGCTTCCGGCCACAGTGAAGTGAATATTAAATGAGCATAATGAGCGGCGGTCGGAAGCAAGTGGCAGCAGCGGCAGAGACTCCAGGGCTGGAGAAGGTGAGTAATGTTTTTTTTTTTCTCACAGACACGTCTTTTCTCCGGTGTGTGTCACACGGAACACATCCGTGTGGTCCGTTTGCATTATATGTAACCCGTTTGCGTTCCGTGTGACAACCGTGATGTCGGATAAAAACGGACATGTCAGCGTGAGAAACACATGGACACACGCAAGTACGGAATGGACACACGCTCCATGCGAAAATACTTACGTGTGTCCAAAACCATAGAAATACATAGGTCTATGTGTGTACGTGTCTCCGGCACGTGAGAAAACTGCCAAACACATACCAGAGACACGGACGAGTGAAAGAGGCCTGAGGGGTACTTTGCACGTTGCGACATCGCTACTGCGATATCGTCGGGGTCAAATCGAAAGTGACGCACATCCGGCGCCGGTAACTATGTCGCAACGTGTAAAGCCTAGGTGCGCCGATTTACGATCGCAAAAGCGTCGTAAATCAGTGATCTGTGTAGCGTCGGTCATTTCCATAATTTCGGAAAGACCAATGTTACGATGTTGTTCCTCGTTCCTGCGGCAGCACACATTGCTGTGTGTGAAGCCGCAGGAGCGAGGAACTTCTCCTAATCTGCCTCCACTGGCTATGCGGAAGGAAGGAGGTCGGTGGGATGTTTACGTCCCGCTCATCTCCGCCCCTCCGCTTCTATTGGCCGCCTGCCGTGTGATGTCGCTGTGACGCCGCACGACCCGCCCCCTTAGGAAGGAGGCGGGTCGCCGGCCAGAGCGACGTTGCAGGACAGGTAAGTGCGTGTGATGCTGCCGTAGCGATAATGTTCGCTACGGCAGCTATCACAAGATATCGCATGTGCGACGGGGGCGGGGACTATCGCGCTCGGCATCGCTACAATCGGCTAGCGATGTCGCAGCGTGCAAAGTACCCCTAAGAGACAGATAATCAGGAGCGGTACTCAAAGACCCACTCCACTTCATGTGATCGATTGCATTTCGCAATAAGTAACTGGCAGGAAATTAGGCAAAATAGAAACACCTACAAATCTGCACTTTGGAGTTATTTTTCATCGGTAGGTCAACATAATTAAAAAGACTGACTTGTTATCAAATTATCTATCACATGAGATCATTGACATTGAATAATTTTTTAGTATTAATAATAATATTTTTTATATTTTCAGATCATCATCAAAGCTGTGACGTTGGGTAATGGCACATCTGAGTCTGTTGCAATTGATGACATTTCTTTCGGTGAAGGATGTAAACCAGCTAATGGTATGTACAGTATTTCTTTATTTAGTAATGTTAAAGTACCACTCCAGTGTTATTTTTTTTTCACAGCTGTAGTGATGCTTTAGGCTAAGTTCACACTTCCGTTGTTTTCAATCCGTCAGGTCCGTCAGCAACGGATCAGTTGTTTTTTAGATGTCAACTGATGCAACTGATGTGTTTTTCACAGGATTCCTTTCACAGGAATCCTGTGAAAAAACGGATCCGCTGCGTCCGTTACATCCGCTGTGCGTCTGTTTTTTGACGGATCAGTCATGATCCGTTTGTGTTTGGGACAGCCCAGTGGGCGAGCCAAACATGCTGGGCATGCTCAGTAGAGCATGACGGAATCCAGCGCTGCATTCCGTCGTAAGACGGATTACGACGGAATCCAGCACCATAGACATACATTGCATGTGTGACGGATGGCGACAGATTCCTGCGCGGTGCGTTGTTTTCAACGGCCCGAAAAACGTTACATTCTGCGTTGCTCCCTGCCCGGCGGTCAGTCAAAAAACGACGGACCGCAACGCAGCGGACGCAACGCAGGGTCATCAGTCGCAATCCGCCACTAATGCAAGTCTATGGGACACAACGGAATCCGCTAAACGGATTCCGTTGTTTACCTTAGCAGCGGATTTCGACTGATACATTTTAGCGGAAATGTGAACTTAGCCTTAAATGTAAGTTCCCTGGCCATATACTCACCCTCTGGTGTCTTTGTAGCGCCCCTGAAGCCATCAGCCTGCTGCAAGGTTCTGTATCCCCACCAGGATGCAGGGCCTACCCCCTTAGGGACCCAGAACCCCAGTGCCAGTAACACCAAAAACCCAGGTAATCCCAGTTTTCCCCAACAAATCCCCCATACAATGGTACCCAGCTAGGGTGGGACCAATGGATGGCCGCCTAGAGGTGGAGCCACTCCAGTCCACTAGTTGACCAGGTGGGAGTGGCTGACTGTGGAGAAAGTGAGTGTAGAGTTGACAGCTGAGGTGTGAAGGTGGAAGTAAAGGGACTCCCTGACTCGGGTTAACGGTGACCTGGTACCCAGGAGAGGTGGTTGCCGGTGGAGTATGGTGGAGTACTCCCAGAACTATGCACCGACGGGGTACAAGACCCTAGGACAGGAAAGAGCTTCAAGCCGAACTGTTAACACCTGCACAGCAAAGGGGACCATCAAGGACCTTGCTGACCCTAAAGAATCCAAAGACTCAGTAGCAAAGGGAGAATCGGGGACAGGACCAGAGACTCAAACCCAACAGGGTTCACGCTACCGTCAGACGGACAGAAGTGGAAAAACCCCAGACCGGGGACCTCCAGTGTTTCATACCACAGGGACCTACTTACCAGAGACAGGTGCAGGGGAAGAAGGTACCAGAACACCAGACTGGCACTGGGACGAAGGGGACCTGGAGGCGAAACCAGCCGGCCTCGGGCAACCAGTTAACACCTAAAGTGAGTAAACCAGTTGCACTGAATACCTGTCTGGACTCCTTCTTCTGACGCCCACTGCACCATACACCTGCTGGGGCAATACCCTAGTTGCGGAGGGATTACCATACTAGCTGCACATACCATCAGCCCCAGTAGAGACATTCTGTAGCGGCGGCCCCCTACACTTAGCCGCAACACCACAAGTGGTGTCACGTATAAACTTTATCCAATAATCCCCTGCAAATATCCCCAATACAAAAAGGGCCCAGGGCACAGATCCGGGTAACGGCCACCACTGTGACATTCCCAATAGAGACTCTACCCGGAACCGAGTACCCCATATTACTGGGTGCTACATCTTCTTCATATTTTTTTGGCGATTTTTCCAATCTCATGGCGCCATCTTGTGACTGTAACTTCTGACTGGCTGGAAGTCAGAAGTTATGTCACAATCTCATTACAAGTTTATGAGAGCCAGAACGAGGCTCTCAAAGACTTGTATGGAGTTGTGACCTCTGGCACGCAAAATGAAACACTGGAGATGCCAGCAGGTCACAAATCATTGTAGACCGACCGGAGTGGTGCTGGAAACAGATGAAGACACCAGAGGGTGAGTATCAGACAGGGGTCTTAGGTGTAAAGCACCACTCCAGCACTGAAACAGTGGTACTTCAATTTATGTTGTTCTTTATATCATTGTTTAGAAATGTTCAACAAGGACAAATACAGCTGCAAAATCAAACAAGATTTTAGGGTGTATAAAAAGAGAGATTAGATCCCGTGATCCCAACGTATTGTTACCCCTCTATAAATCACTTGTAAGGCCACATCTGGAATATGGGATCCAGTTTTGGGCTCCACATTTTAAAAAGGACATTCAGAAGTTAGTCAGCGACAACGGGACAGACACGGCCAAGGACGTACCAGTAAGTCCTTGGTGTGAAGGGATTAAACAGCAGGACTTATTATTGCTCGGACTATATTGTCATGAGCATGGCAGTCTGGTACAACACCTCATCTGATTAACATCTCACTGCCAGTCTAGAATCTCTATAGAGAGCCTGGTGTGGGCGGGGACAGCTCTCTCAGCTCTGCTGCATTGCTAAAGTTAAAAATTCTGATTGTGTCAGAACAGCTGCACCCAGTAAACTAAGTGATATATCAGTGGATTCAGGATCTCTTTTCCTACATTATGCTGCTCTTAGTTGAGACACAAGGAAAAGCTGGCGAATCACTAAATAGTGATCCCTCGGTGGGTATATTCTTTAGATAACATAGAGAAACCGGAGGAGGGAAGAACAAAACCAAGGAAGAGAGTAATAGTGAAATATAAATACTTTATTTACTATAGTGCAAAAATATCCATAAAAGCATAAAAGGTCAAAAAAGCAAGAGAATGGGGTAAAGGTTCAAAAGATGGGCTGCACAAATTGACAGTAGCAATGAAAGGACCCCCCTCCTGCACAGAGCGACCCACTGTAGTGGAGATGCAAAAATAAGGGGGGAGAGATGAAAGGCAAACCTGATAAGATGTAAAGGTGGTGTGCTGAGAAAACATATACGTTTTAATCTAGCAGTGACTGCAATAACAAAGTGCATGGACTGGAGATCTGATATACCACAATACAATGCAGAAAAGTGTTTCTTTATTTAGTGGTTAGATGACCAGTCCATGCACCAGGATATACAGTAAAGGTATAAAAACTGTGCATATAGGCAAGATGTATTGCCTATACGTGCACTGTCACTGCAGGAAAGTTTAGAATAAATGAAAAAACTAAGGTTCAATTTGCATGAGTGAGGAACATGAAGTCCAAAAGTTACCTATTTGGAGATGATGGGTCGCAAGGAGCAGAAGGGTCCCCCCAATGATCGTTTCACTATAGGAGCGCTTTTTCCAGGGGCAGTACCTATAGGAGCGCTTTTTCCAGGGGCAGTACTGCCCCTGGAAAAAGCGCTCTTATAGCGAAACGATCGTAGGGGGGACCCTTCTCCTGCTCCTTGCGACCCATCATCTCCAAATAGGTAACTTTTGGACTTCATGTTCCTCACTCATGCAAATTGAACCTTAGTTTTTTCATTTATTCTAAACTTTCCTGCAGTGACAGTGCACGTATAGGCAATACATCTTGCCTATATGCACAGTTTTTATACCTTTACTGTATATCCTGGTGCATGGACTGGTCATCTAACCACTAAATAAACACTTTTCTGCATTGTATTGTGGTATATCAGATCTCCAGTCCATGCACTTTGTTATTGCAGTCACTGCTAGATTAAAACGTATATGTTTTCTCAGCACACCACCTTTACATCTTATCAGGTTTGCCTTTCATCTCTCCCCCCTTATTTTTGCATCTCCACTACGGTGGGTCGCTCTGTGCAGGAGGGGGGTCCTTTCATTGCTACTGTCAATTTGTGCAGCCCATCTTTTGAACCTTTTCCCCATTCTCTTGCTTTTTTGACCTTTTATGCTTTTATGGATATTTTTGCACTGTATTAAATAAAGTACAGTTAGGTCCAGAAATATTTGGACAGTGACACAATTTTCGCGAGTTGGGCTCTGCATGCCACCACATTGGATTTGAAATGAAACCTCTACAACAGAATTCAAGTGCAGATTGTAACGGTTAATTTGAAGGTTTGAACAAAAATATCTGATAGAAATTGTAGGAATTGTACACATTTCTTTACAAAC
Source organism: Anomaloglossus baeobatrachus (assembly GCF_048569485.1). NCBI lineage: Eukaryota > Metazoa > Chordata > Amphibia > Anura > Aromobatidae > Anomaloglossus > Anomaloglossus baeobatrachus. The sequence continues at coordinate 536,387,071 of NC_134358.1, read as the reverse complement.
ACTCCACATTTTAGGAGGTCAAAAGTAATTGGACAAATAAACCAAACCCAAACAAAATATTTTTATTTTCAATATTTTGTTGCGAATCCTTTGGAGGCAATCACTGCCTTAAGTCTGGAACCCATGGACATCACCAAACGCTGGGTTTGCTCCTTCTTAATGCTTTGCCAGGCCTTTACAGCCGCAGCCTTCAGGTCTTGCTTGTTTGTGGGTCTTTCCGTCTTAAGTCTGGATTTGAGCAAGTGAAATGCATGCTCAATTGGGTTAAGATCTGGTGATTGACTTGGCCATTGCAGAATGTTCCACTTTTTTGCACTCATGAACTCCTGGGTAGCTTTGGCTGTATGCTTGGGGTCATTGTCCATCTGTACTATGAAGCGCCGTCCGATCAACTTTGCGGCATTTGGCTGAATCTGAGCTGAAAGTATATCCCGGTACACTTCAGAATTCGTCCGGCTACTCTTGTCTGCTCTTATGTCATCAATAAACACAAGTGACCCAGTGCCATTGAAAGCCATGCATGCCCATGCCATCACGTTGCCTCCACCATGTTTTACAGAGGATGTGGTGTGTCTTGGATCATGTCCCGTTCCCTTTCTTCTCCAAACTTTTTTCTTCCCATCATTCTGGTACAGGTTGATCTTTGTCTCATCTGTCCATAGAATACTTTTCCAGAACTGAGCTGGCTTCATGAGGTGTTTTTCAGCAAATTTAACTCTGGCCTGTCTATTTTTGGAATTGATGAATGGTTTGCATCTAGATGTGAACCCTTTGTATTTACTTTCATGGAGTCTTCTCTTTACTGTTGACTTAGAGACAGATACACCTACTTCACTGAGAGTGTTCTGGACTTCAGTTGATGTTGTGAACGGGTTCTTCTTCACCAAAGAAAGTATGCGGCGATCATCCACCACTGTTGTCATCCGTGGACGTCCAGGCCTTTTCGAGTTCCCAAGCTCACCAGTCAATTCCTTTTTTCTCAGAATGTACCCGATTGTTGATTTTGCTACTCCAAGCATGTCTGCTATCTCTTTGATGGATTTTTTCTTTTTTTTCAGCCTCAGGATGTTCTGCTTCACCTCAATTGAGAGTTCCTTAGACCGCATGTTGTCTGGTCACAGCAACAGCTTCCAAATGCAAAACCACACACCTGTAATCAACCCCAGACCTTTTAACTACTTCATTGATTACAGGTTAACGAGGGAAACGCCTTCAGAGTTAATTGCAGCCCTTAGAGTCCCTTGTCCAATTACTTTTGGTCCCTTTAAAAAGAGGAGGCTATGCATTACAGAGCTATGATTCCTAAACCCTTTCTCCGATTTGGATGTGAAAAATCTCATATTGCAGCTGGGAGTGTGCACTTTCAGCCCATATTATATATATAATTGTATTTCTGAGCATGTTTTTGTAAACAGCTAAAATAACAAAACTTGTGTCACTGTCCAAATATTTCTGGACCTAACTGTATTTATATTTCACTATTACCCTCTTCCTTGGTTTTGTTCTTCCCTCCTCCGGTTTCTCTATGCTCTTAGATGAGGTAGCAAAAAAATGCTGACAGATTCCCTTTAAAGAATAAAGGCCAGAATTCCTCTGGGACTACCAAATGCAGTGGCTTGCGAATAACCCGTACGTGAAAGCCATTTTAAAAGATTTCAGCTTGCCACTGACATTGTTTTGTTACAAGGGTGTTATCGTGCATTGTAATCATGTCTGTAAAGATAATGAGACTTCTGAAAAGCATTTTTAGAAAGAATAGTAAGTGTGAATGCTAATCTTTTTGTCCAGTGTGAACATTTTTTTTTAATACGGACTATATATGATATATGATGATACTGATAAGGACAAATAAAAAAAAAATATCAAATAAATCACTTCACTCCTTTTTTCATTGTTTCTATGTTATATCATACTTAATGCTACAAAACTAATTCTTAAACCCTACAAAAGATATGTTGTTGTTTTAGCTGAGGGAAGGAGATATATTGATCTCACACTTTCCTTATGTTCTTTTCTAACCAAAAATAAATTTCCCTTGTGCTCTCGATCTCAGAAAATATTGAAGCGCAGTTTTTACAGTCATCGGCTGCCAAAAAAGTATTCAGCTCTGAAAAATGTTTTAATATATTTTATTTTTCAGAAATTGGTACATTTGATGCTGTCGTGCAAAAAAACAACTCCAAAAAAACAAAAAAAAAACCTGCTAATGTTCTATTATTCCAAAATCCTACATTTCAATTAGACCATTTAGCAGAGTTATGTTGGTGAAAAGTTATGAAATAGAGAAGTTAACTAATTTCTAATGGTAGAAAGGGTCAAAAATGGAAAAGAAATTGTATTTATGAAAATGGAGTAAATTAAAGTGACAGTCTCAAGAAGGATAAATTGCATTTTCCACCTTTAATAAAAAAAGATTTCTGCATTGGACATTTCCCACTCATCCTTACAATAAGCTGATCACAAAGCTTTCAGTGATCGGTTGCAATCTGTTGAAAAGCATAAAGCAGCACTCCGGCAATTGTTTTTCACCTCTGGAGTGGTGCTTTAAATCTAAGTTCCCTGCCCGTCTTAAGGGGGCTTTACACACAACAACATCGCTAACGAGATGTCGTTGGGGTCACGGAATTTGTGACGCACATCCGGCCTCGTTAGCGACGTCGTTGCGTGTGAAACGTATGAACGACCGCTAATGATCAAAAATACTCACCTTATCGTTGATCGTTGACACGTCGTTCTAATCCCAAATATCGTTGATGGTGCAGGACGCAGGTTGTTCGTCGTTCCTGAGGCAGCACACATCGCTACGTGTGACACCCCAGGAACGACGAACAACACCTTACCTGCGGCCGTCAGCAACAAGGTGGGCGTCACTTTCTTTTGGCTGCTCTCCGCCCCTCCGCTTCTATTGGACGGCTGCCTTGTGACATCGCTGTGATGCCGCACGAACCGCCCCCTTAGAAAAGAGGCTGTTCACCGGCCACAGCGACGTCGCTAGGCAGGTAAGTATGTGTTACGGGGACTAACGATATTGTGCGCCACGGGCAACGATTTGCCCATGACGCACATACGACAGGGGCGGGTGCTTTCACAAGCGATATCGCTAGTGATGTCGCTGCGTGTAAAGCAGCCTTTACACTCACCATCTGGCATCTTTACGTTTTTGGCATAGCTTTATTCCCGCCATCTTGAGATTGTAACTTCTGACTGGCTGGGATTCAGATGTTACATCACTCACTGCTGGCAGGTTCACTACTGTTATTTGATAACATATCCTTGCTTTTGATGCTGTAAGGGTTAAGCACTTTTTCCTGCCTGGCTGCTGGCTGTAGCTTCCAATCTCAGGTGCGGCTCTTTTTGATCATTGGCATTCCATGATTAATACCACATAGGTTGAAACATGTAGGAAGTAGTCCTGTGCCTTTGTTTCTCTGTGCACCTTCGGATGTGTTTTTTCACTGGATTTTTAAATGATTTAATAAATTTTCTATTGTAATATACCCCTGTTCTCCACAAAACACTGGAATTTTCTTTCCCTGGACTTCTTTGGGATCACTCCCCTTCCCTATTTAAGTCATGTGATCTGATCACATGATGCCTGTGATAGAAACTGAATCCCTCATTTCTATGTGGTCCACTTTGGAGCCTGCTCTGGAAGACATTTGTCATGTCATGTGCAGCGGTGGTGATTGCTGCACTGAAGTGTTTTTCCTTTGCATGTCTATTTCCCCTGTTTGTATTCCTTTCCTTGTGTTTCTATATTGTAGTGGCAAGTCTAGTGATCTCATTGTCCTGCTCACTAGCCAGGGTGAGTGTACCTGATGGCCTAAGGTACCTGGCTCGGTGACAGGTTGCAAGAACCAGTATAGGGAAGCTAGGGAGCTCAGGTATCAGCTTGAGGTGAGTTCAGGAGGTGTCCCTCACCCCTCTCCCTAGTGGCAGGGACCTTCCTGTGTTTCCTGTGTGTTGTTACATCTTCTGGGGGTTTACCTGGTATTGAGTAAACCCTGCTAATTACATGTGTGACACCCTGGAGAATCCAGGTAGTCACAAATAGGCCCCTGCATAACATCTTCCCACACTTAAGGAAACATTCAGCCAACCAGTAAACCCTAGTCACCACCTTAGTGACAGATAGACACACCAGTAGGCGTGGCCAGGTGGTTGGTGCACACCCACCCAGGGGTTTAGACAGCCCAGGGTGGGAAAACAAACAGTTTAGCTTGGAAGTTCAAGTTGAAAGGAGCTGGGGCTAGGTGTAGTCCCAGCAGGAGAGAGAGAGTTCAAGTTGAACGGCGCCAGGGTTGGAGCCCTGGTGCCACTGGCTAGGAGGCAGACGGTGGTCTCCGTCAGCAGGAGACGGGAAGACAGCTTGGTGGAACCGAGGTGGACTGGGCTAGGGTTGTAGTCCGCCGGTACCGACACGGGGAACCAACCCGGAAACCGTAGCACAAAGGGGGTACTCAGACCCTGAAGCCAGAAACCAGAATCGACTGGAGCTGGGTAATTAACCAATTGAGGCCAAGACTAGAGGTTCTGTCCCACCCAAAGTCCCTCATAGAAGACAACAGCCCACTGATTCGGGATAAGAGGTCACCGCCAAGGCCCATAGATCCCACGGGCCAGCGTCTGCGGGCATGGCTCCTTAGGCCACATCCAGCCGGGAGCGGACTCCTACATTTTACACTGGGAAGTCTTTTGCTAAGTAAACAGTGCAGGAAAAGGATAGAGACCACCAGCCGGGTGGGGGACCCTGAATACAGCCGGCCGTGGCACCGGCCACCATCACCTTGGTTTACCAGAGACTCGTGTGTTTGTTTCCAACAGTGAGTACACCAACACCCCTGCGGTCGTCATTTCCCCCTGCATTGGAGCCATCGGGTCCCGGGGCCACTATCCCTGCCCACGGAGCGGTTAACAGCTTGCTGCACAACATCTCCCCCGAGTGTCCCGCAATAGCAGCGGTGGTGTCCTACCTCACCACACACCGTGGGTGGCGTCACTAACTCAATATGTACATATACGTCCAACCCCCTTTTCACTCGGCATGTCCGCGAGGCCCCCGGGTCCGGAGACCCTCGAGCCACCACCCCTGAAGGTCCGGACTCGAGCAGCGCTGGCTGCTGGCATGGGGCGGCACACCTCGAAAACTTGGCGTCACGAACAGGATACTTACCCATCCACTTACCTTGTGGAAGTGCACCTTGTATTGGACAGTCAGCGGTGATCCGTTGCAAATTTTCCAGAAGTCGCCATTTTGGTCGCCATTTTGGCGCAAAAAACTTCAGCCCAGTGTCTTCATCCTCATGAAAAGAGCGTGAAAGATGAAGCCCCGCCCCCTAGGAACACGGCCGAAAAGCACGGCCGAAAAGCGAGGCTGGAAGTCTCAAAACAAAACTAGCAGGCCCGAAAGAGGAGTGCCAGCAAAAGACCAAGGGGGGCGGGCAAAGATTCTGCAGCATGTGACCGAGCAGATAATGGGCAGGGACTCCAGGACCCTGCACCCTTCTTGTTCCTGGACGCCATAAAAAAAACATGGCCGACCCGACTGGCAAGCCCGGAGCGCAGGAGCGCGTGCCCGGGACCGCGGCATGGGTAGAAGCCCAGACGGCGAGGATCCAGGCACAGGTGCGCTTCATTTTGGAGCGGTGGATGGTCGAGATGGAAGAGCTGGCTGCAGCAGTGCGGGCTCGTGAAGAGGAGGCAACCTCGGAGGAGTGGGTAAGCGACCCACGCTCCTATGTCCCTCAGGTACCGGCCGGCCAGGCTGCGGGGCCCGGTCTGCCCCTGCCTGCCACGCTGCCTCCCTCACCGTGCGCATCTGCCGCTGACTCCCCGCTCCGTCCGCTGCCACCAGCACCGGCAGCGGTACCCGTCCCACCAGCCCGCGAGGACCTGCAAGTGGGAGCCGCCTGCAATGAGCCCACCATCGCCCCGGCACCCATCTCGGCTCCATGCCAGACCCGTGCCAAGGTGACCCGTCTGGTCCAAAGCCCGACTATAGTCCCGGAGGATGCAGCGCCGGAGACAACAACAGCCCCGGTAGTCCGCCCGGCCAAAGCGGAGGTGGCTCCCGCCCAGAAGCTGACAGAGCGGGCAACGCTGACCGCTCCCCGATTCCTGGCCTCGGCTGAGGCTCCGTGGGGCTGCAGCTGTGAGGCAGCCAAGCAGGCCACGACACAGCGGGGCCCTTCACTGCCAGAGATGCCGGTTGTAGCCGGCACAAAGGGGCTCCGGCTGGGCCTAGACCCCGCGCAGGATGAGCTGGAGCAAGGCACAGATGCTCCATATTGGGAGCGGCAGCGGTGCCAGATAGGAAGGGAGATCACCACCCGCGAGAAGAGGAAAGCGCAGTTGCTGTCCCAGACCTATTCAGAGAAGGATAACCTCCGCAACGCCACCTTCCGGGTGAGGGGCCTGACGTACGAAGGCCAGGTCCGGCACTTCAACCCCCAAAGGAGATGGGGGTTCATCTTCGAGCCGGGCCTGGATGCAGAGATCTTTGTGTCCCGGAGGGACGTGGCCCCTCACCTGCCCATTGGCCATCCGGACTGGGACCTGGAACCCGGAGAATTGGTGACTTACATCCGGCACTGCGGGGAGAGGTGGTGGTTTGCCCGCGACGTCAAGAGGATGGTGAGCAGAAACACCCAGAGGTGTGCCCATCCCTCTCCACCGCCATCAAGCTCCAAAGATGAAAATTAGGTAGCGGTTCCCGGCTACCCACAGTTTAGTTTTCCCCGTTGGGATTGTCAGTTTGCCCATTCAAAGTTAAAACCAAAGACAATGGCTGAGAACTTGCAGGCCAACCCATAAACTATTGGGCCTTGTAAATAATCCCGGACCTCCCTTCACACTTTACAGCAGTCTCCGGAGAGGCTAATTGGAGGATGGGCCTGTGGTAGAGTAGGCCGAGGCCCAGTCACCAGTGGGACCGGTGACTATCCTCCGGGACAGGGGTCCCCTGGACGTGGGGTCCCTGTAAAGGACTGTCGGGTAAGGAACTTTTTACCTGGCCCATTTGGGCAACACCCAGACTTAACCTGGCCTGGGGTAAGGGATGCCAACCTGTGTTTTAGTGGTGGCATCAGGGTTAGGTTTGTTTGGGTGGTAAAGCAAGAAGGACCCGGTCCCGTCCCATCCCGGTTATGTTATGTAACGTTTAAGTGACCTGCCTTCCGTAAGGGAAGAAAAACAAAATGTAAAAATGTTATTATAATTGTAAATGTTTTACATTTTTCTATTTTCTGCAGTAAAAATAAACCGGTGGTGGTCGGACAGCCCGCGGACGGTCTGTATTCAACCAAGGGGGAGTGTGACGCCCTGGAGAATCCAGGTAGTCACAAATAGGCCCCTGCATAACATCTTCCCACACTTAGAGAATGCTACGGGGCGCTACGGGGCTCAGAAAATGGCATAAAAGCACTTCTCATTTTTTGGACACACTTCTGAATTTTTTTAACCCTTTTAGCTAAAAGTATACATGGCTGATATCAACAAATTCGACATAAGGCATCATATGGACACATTAGTTTTTCCATATAGTGAAAGAAATATACCAAAAATAATCGTGCAATTGCCCTTTTTTTGCAATATTACCGCACTTGAAATTTTTTCCCTGTTTTACAGTACACTATATGATATAACTAATGGTCAACTTGTCCCTGAAAAACAAGGTCTCATATACCAAAATTTATGGAAAATAAAAAGCTAGGGCCCAGGGTGAAGGGGTTAATTTCTCTATACTAAATACAGTGGAACCTTGGAATACGAGTAACCCGGTGTGTGAGCATTTAGCTATACGAGCAAAGCTTGCTGAAAATTTGTAACTCAGTTTACGAGCAAATACTCACCGCACACACTTCTGGTTCCATATTTTCACCGCTCTCTGACATACTCTGGCTGCTTCTTGTGGTCCGCAGGCATGTGGATCCAGTAACAATTACAGTGCGTGCAGGAGCTGCTGTCGTCTTTGCTTCACGTCGGCCGGCGCTGAGCTGTCTCTGGCCACCGCGCTGCCTGTGGGAGGTGGGCAATCAGAGGCAGGCGGCTCATGCCTATGACGTCAGCGCGCTGGCCAATCAGAGGCAAGTGGCTCATTTGTATGACGTTAGCTGCACTGAAGCACTGACAGCAGTAGTCCCTGCATCGGCACGATCGTTACTGGGTCCACATGCCTGCGGCCTGCAAAAACCAGGGAAGAGACTGTCGAGGGAACGGAGGATAGGTGAGAATAATGTGTATGTGTGTGTGTGTGTGTTTGTGTGTGTGTGTGGCACGGCACAATAGGGGACCAGGATGAGACATTGCTACAAGTTGTGGAACAAATTGTCTGAGTTCCAATGATTTCCTATGGGAAAATGTGCTTTGCTATACAAGTAAATTGGTTTATAAGCACACTCCCAGAACGGATTAATCTTGTAAACCAAGGTTCCACTGTACTATAATGTTTATAGAATGGGTTGCAACTCGTTTATCAAAAGATGTATAATAGTATTTAACAGAAAAAAAATACTTTATAGACCTGAATCAATTTGGAGGTTGACTTAATGGAAGCTCCATAGTGGAAGCGTGCGTGGGACGCATACATGAAAACTTGAGACCCAGAAAATCCTGAAATTCCTTAATGACTCTGAGTCTTCACTCACTCTTAGCAATTTGAAAAACCAAGATGTTTTCCACCATTTTCCTTGCCTGAAGAATCTGCAGTTTATTGGGTTTGAAAGGTTTCTTGGCTGATTCTGATAAGATGCATTTATGGGATGTTTATCTTTGCGTTTGTCTAAGCAGGGAGATGTCAATAACCCCCATTTCATTTTACAATTTCTATACATTACTGAAAGATAAGATAACATCCTACAAGATACGAAAAATACAATAAGTCTATGGATTAGTTTACGCATAAAAATAGAAACCAACAATTCCGATGTTTGGATGGTTGCATTTTCTTGACCTTTCTCAATTTTTTTATCATCACATTCCATTTGCATTTTTGTCAAGATATTGTAGAGATTTGAGGGATTATATTTTGATTTAACTTATTATATACAGAACCTAGGATAAAAACAAATGAGTAAATACCCTGCAGTAAGTATAGTAGTAATGGTAGTACATGGGGTACTTACAGTTCCTGACAGAAGTTCTGTCGCTTACCCATGTTATGTAAATAAAAGTTTATAACCTGACTTTAAATTCATCCATTAGTTTTATAAATTACTCTTTCTTCAGCGCTCTATTGGGAGACCCAGACGATTGGGGTATAGCTACTGCCCTCTGGAGGCCACACAAAGCACTACACTAAAAGTGCAAGGCCCCTCCCTCTCTGGCTATACCCCCCCGTGGTATCACGGGTACTCCAGTTTTAGCTTTGTGTGCGAAGGAGGTCAGACATTCCATGCATAGCTCCACAGATTTTAGTCAGCAGTAGCTGCTGACTAGTTCGGATGGAAGAAAAGAGGACACATATAGTGTTCCCAGCATGCTCCCTTCTCACCCCTGGATGGTGTTGTAAGGTTGAGGTACCTATTGCTGGTACAGGGCTGGAGCCTGACATGCTGTTTTTCCTTCCACATCCCCTTGGGGGTTCTGTGGAAGTGGGATCCTGCCGGCCTCAAAGCTCTGTCGCCGGGCTCCATCCACAGACCCATCAGAACCTGATGGATACGGAGCAGGAGTACCATCAGGGACCGGGCCCTGCATCATACAGGTACTCTGTGTCCCCGGCAGGCACAGACACACTCCGGGCTGGCTGGGTGTTGTAGTGCGCCGGGGACCGTACACTGAGCTGGTGTTCCTACAGTCATCTGGGGGACTTTGTGTTCTGGGAACGCAGCGCCGACCCTCACTGGACCGGGCGGCGCTGCTGTGACTTGTGGTGCGCCGGGGATACGCCGACCGCGCTTTTACGGCGGCGGCGTTTATAACTCTAGTCCCCGGCTTTTGGGCCTAGGACGCCGGCAGCTCCGATCGTTCCCCGCCCCCACCCTGTCAATCAGGGTAGGGGAGAGACGCTGTTTCACGGCAGCGAGGAGGGCTGGAGCCTGATTTACATGCTCCAGCCCTCACACTAGGCACAGAGGGAGCAGGCTTCCCGCTCTTAGCCAGGAACGCCCAGGGCCCGCCCCCCTTCTTCCCTCAGGACGCCGGCAGCCATTACATGCATGGCTGGCTGGAAGAAGGACGCAAGGCTCTGGGAGACCTAGACTGAGGGGCTTTGGAAGACCACACACCCGCTCTTTAGCGGGCGGTAAGCGGCTTTTCAGCTGGCCCCTCTAGTGCCTCAGTGTATGTTAGTGTATTGTGTCACTGGACATAGAGATTTATTGATTTCTTGCACTGTAAGGTCGCTTCCTGGCTGAATACCCCAGATCGCTCTGAGGAAGCAGCAGCATGTCATCCACAAGACGCAAAGCTGCCAAGGCTAGGGCTGTGTGCACTGTGTGTGCTGCTTGTGGGACTGCTCTACCAGCAGGTTCCAAAGACCCCCATTGTGTGCAATGCTCAGATCCGGTGCTGCTTCGCCAGCCGGAGTCAGGAGAGATAGTGACCCAGGCTGAGACGCCTGTAAGTCCTGCCCCGGTGTCAGGGTCAGACTTTGCAGTTTTTGCGGTTAATATGTCGGTGACTATGGCAAAAATCCTGGAAACTTTGCAATCCATGCCTGGGGCTCAGTCTATGGACACGGCGAGGTCTATGTCCTCTAACCCTCCGCAGTTGGATTTAATCCAGACTGCAAGGGGGTCCCCGGCCTCTCAGGATGAGTATGATGACTCAGATGATTGCCCCAGCCACCCCAAGCGGGCTCGCTGGGAAAGACCCTCAACGTCATCACACTGCTCAGGGTCTCAGCGCAATCAGTCTCCCTGTGATGTGTCTGAAGAGAGTGATCAGGAGTCTAATCCTGGAACCCCTCTCAATCTGGATACCCCGGATGGGGACGCCATGGTAAACGATCTTATCTCAGCCATCAATAGGCTGTTAGATATTTCTCCCCCAACCCCTTCAGCAGAAGAGGCAGCGGCAGAGCAGGAGAAATTTCGTTTCCTCTATCCCAAGCGTAAATTAAGTGCTCTGTTGGATCACTCTGACTTCAGAGAATCAATCCAGAAACACGATGCTCATCCAGAAAAGCGTTTCTCTAAACGTTCTAAGGATACACGTTATCCTTTCCCCCCTGAGGTGGTCAAGCGCTGGACCCAGTGTCCAAAGGTGGATCCCCCGATTTCCAAACTTGCAGCTAGATCCATAGTTGCAGTGGAAGATGGCGCTTCACTTAAAGATGCCAATGACAGACAGATGGACCTTTGGTTAAAATCTGTCTATGAAGCTATCGGCGCGTCGTTTGCTCCAGCATTCGCAGCCGTATGGGCGCTACAAGCTATTTCAGCTGGTTTAGCGAAAGTGGATGCTATCTTACATCCAGCGGTGCCGCAAGTGGCGTCCCTTACCTCGCAGATGTCCGCGTTTGCGTCTTACGCTATCAATGCGGTCCTAGAATCTACCAGCCGCACCTCAATGGCGTCTGCCAATTCGGTAGTTTTGCGCAGGGCACTGTGGTTAAAGGACTGGAAAGCAGATGCTGGTTCCAAAAAATGTTTAACCAGCTTGCCTTTGTCTAGAGAAAGACTGTTTGGCGAGCCATTGGCTGACATCATTAAACAGTCCAAGGGTAAAGACTCCTCTTTACCCCAGCCCAGATCAAGCAAACCTCAGCAGAGAAAGTGGCAGCAGAAGTTTCAGTCCTTTCGAGGTTCGGGCAAAACACAATTCTCCTCGTCCAAAGGGACTCAGAGGACGCAAAGAAACTCAGATTCCTGGAGGGCTCATTCACGCCCCAAGAAAGCAAATGGAGGAACCGCTTCCAAAGCGGCTACCTCATGACTTCCAGTCCCCTCCCTCCGCATCTCCGGTCGGGGGCAGGCTCTCCCGCTTTTACGACACTTGGATGTCACAGGTCAAAGACCGGTGGGTGACGGACATTTTGTCGCGCGGGTACAGAATCGAGTTCAGTTCTCGTCCTCCAGCTCGGTTCTTCAGAACCTCCCCACACCCAGACCGTGTAGATGTCCTGCGGCAGGCGGTGGACTCCCTAAGAGCGGAGGGAGTAGTGGTTCCTGTACCGTTTCAGGAACAAGGGAGAGGGTTTTACTCCAATCTCTTTGTGGTGCCAAAAAAGGACGGCTCATTCCGTCCTGTTCTGGACCTAAAACTGCTCAACAAACATGTACACGCCAGACGGTTCCGGATGGAAACCCTCCGTTCTGTCATTGCCTCAATGTCTCAAGGAGACTTCCTTGCCTCAATAGACATCAAGGATGCTTATCTCCACGTGCCAATTGCTACAGAACATCAACGTTTTCTACGTTTTGTGATAGGAGACGACCATTTTCAGTTCGTAGCTCTGCCATTTGGTCTGGCGACAGCCCCACGGGTCTTCACCAAGGTCATGGCGGCGGTGGTAGCAGTCTTGCACTCTCAGGGACACTCGGTGATCCCTTACCTAGACGATCTACTTGTCAAGGCACCCTCTCAAGAGGCATGCCAACTCAGTCTACAGGCTACGCTGGAGACTCTCCAGACTTTTGGATGGATCATCAACTTTCCAAAGTCAAATCTGTCACCGACACAGTCACTAACGTATCTTGGCATGGAGTTTCATACTCGAGCAGCGAGAGTGAAGCTTCCGCTAAACAAGCAGCGGTCCCTACAGACAGGGGTGCAATCGCTCCTTCAGGGCCAGTCGCACCCCTTACGGCGCCTCATGCACTTCCTAGGGAAGATGGTGGCAGCCATGGAAGCAGTTCCCTTTGCGCAGTTTCATCTGCGTCCACTTCAATGGGACATTCTCCGCCAATGGGACGGGAAGACGACTTCCCTAGACAGGAAAGTCTCTCTTTCCCAGACGGCCAAGGACTCTCTGCAATGGTGGCTCCTTCCCACCTCATTGTCTCAGGGAAGATCCTTCCTGCCCCCATCCTGGGCAGTAGTCACGACAGATGCGAGTCTGTCGGGGTGGGGAGCAGTGTTTCTACACCACAGGGCTCAGGGGACGTGGACTCAGCAGGAGTCCACCCTTCAGATCAATGTTCTGGAAATCAGGGCAGTGTATCTTGCCCTACTGGCCTTCCAACAGTGGCTGGAAGGAAAGCAGATCCGAATCCAATCGGACAACTCCACAGCGGTGGCATACATCAACCACCAAGGAGGGACGCGCAGCCGGCAAGCCTTTCAGGAAGTCCGGCGCATTCTGAATTGGGTGGAGGACACAGCATCCACCATATCCGCGGTTCACATCCCGGGCGTAGAAAACTGGGAAGCAGACTTCCTCAGTCGCCAGGGCATGGACGCAGGGGAATGGTCCCTTCACCCGGACGTGTTTCAGGAAATCTGTCGCCGATGGGGAGTGCCGGACGTCGACCTAATGGCGTCTCGGCACAACAACAAGGTCCCGGCATTCATGGCGCGGTCGCGAGATCAAAGAGCGCTGGCGGCAGACGCCTTGGTGCAAGATTGGTCGCACTTCCGCCTCCCATATGTATTCCCGCCTCTGGCACTCTTGCCCAGAGTACTACGCAAGATCAGATCCGATTGCAGCCGCATCATACTCGTCGCCCCAGACTGGCCGAGGAGATCGTGGTATCCGGATCTGTGGCATCTCACGGTCGGCCGACCGTGGTCGCTTCCAGACCGTCCAGACCTGCTGTCTCAAGGGCCGTTTTTCCATCAGAATTCTGCGGCCCTGAACCGGACTGTGTGGCCATTGAGTCCTGGATCCTATCGTCAACAGGATTATCCCAGGGAGTGGTAGCCACAATGAGACAAGCTAGGAAGTCAACTTCTGCTAAGATCTACCACAGAACGTGGAAGATTTTCTTAACCTGGTGCTCTGCTCAGGGAGTGTCTCCCTGGCCATTTGCATTGCCCATTTTTCTATCTTTCCTGCAATCAGGGTTGGAAAAGGGCTTGTCGCTCGGCTCCCTTAAAGGGCAAGTCTCGGCACTATCCGTGTTTTTTCAGAAGCGTCTAGCACGTCTTCCTAAGGTGCGCACGTTCCTGCAGGGGGTCTGTCATATTGTGCCCCCGTACAAGCGGCCGTTGGATCCATGGGATCTGAACAGAGTACTAGTGGCTCTCCAGAAGCCGCCCTTCGAGCCTCTCAAAGAAGTTTCTTTTTCTCGCCTGTCACAGAAAGTGGCATTTCTTGTTGCGATCACATCGCTTCGGCGAGTGTCTGAGCTGGCTGCTCTGTCATCCAAGGCTCCCTTCTTGGTGTTCCACCAGGACAAGGTTGTGCTGCGCCCCATTCCGGAGTTTCTCCCTAAGGTCGTATCCTCGTTTCATCTTAATCAGGATATATCATTGCCTTCCTTTTATCCTCATCCGGTTCACCGGTATGAAAGGGACTTGCGTTTGCTAGATCTGGTGAGAGCACTCAGGATCTACATTTCCCGCACGGCGCCCATGCGCCGTTCCGATGCACTTTTTGTCCTTGTCGCCGGTCCGCGCAAGGGGTTGCAGGCTTCTAAAGCCACCTTGGCTCGATGGATCAAAGAACCAATTATAGAGGCCTACCGTTCTGCTGGGCTTCCGGTTCCTTCAGGGCTAAAAGCCCACTCAACCAGAGCCGTAGGTGCGTCCTGGGCATTACGGCACCAGGCTTCGGCTCAACAGGTGTGTCAGGCGGCTACCTGGTCGAGTCTGCACACGTTCACCAAGCATTATCAGGTGCATACCTATGCTTCGGCGGATGCCAGCTTAGGTAGAAGAGTCCTGCAGGCGGCAGTGACATCCCCGTAGGGGGGGGCTGTTTTGCAGCTCTAACATGAGGTATTTCTTTACCCACCCAGGGACAGCTTTTGGACGTCCCAATCGTCTGGGTCTCCCAATAGAGCGCTGAAGAAGAAGGGAATTTTGTTACTTACCGTAAATTCCTTTTCTTCTAGCTCTTATTGGGAGACCCAGCACCCGCCCTGTTGTCCTTCGGGATTGTTTTTTGCTGTTTGCGGGTACACATGTTGTTCATGTTGAACGGTTTTTCAGTTCTCCGATGTTACTCGGAGTTAATTTGTTTAAACCAGTTGTTGGCTTCCTCCTTCTTGCTTTGGCACTAAAACTGGAGTACCCGTGATACCACGGGGGGGTATAGCCAGAGAGGGAGGGGCCTTGCACTTTTAGTGTAGTGCTTTGTGTGGCCTCCAGAGGGCAGTAGCTATACCCCAATCGTCTGGGTCTCCCAATAAGAGCTAGAAGAAAAGGAATTTACGGTAAGTAACAAAATTCCCTTCTTTGAAAGCTTAAACCCTCCCAAATTTGGTTTAAGTTATGAAAATAAAGTTGCTGCAAAGCTGAAATATTGATCATTTAATGAACACAGAAAGGTCAGATTGTGGCAAGACAACAGTTTTGTCGCCTTGTCATATAATGCACCCAATCCTAGTTTACATCCTCACCTGTGCTCACTAAATGATCGGTTAATTAGTGGGTGTGTATAAAAAGAAACCCAGCACCCCAGATCTTCACTTGAACTGCAACTTGACCTCTGACAACATGCCAAAAATCCACCCTGCGACCAAAGCCTTGATTATCAAGAGGCTGAAGACCAGATCCACTGCACAGGATCTGGTCTTCATGGTCTGCAAACCCAGACCATGATCTTTCCACCACCAAACTTTACTGTTTTCTGGATCCATACAGGCTCCAGTAGGTCTCCTGCAGTATTTGTGGCAGCTGTGGTGTAATTCAACTGAAGATTAATCAGAGAAATCCACCTTCTGCCACTTTTCCAGCGTCCATCTGTTTAGCAGGCTGGGGAACTTGGTAAATGCCACACGGTTTTTTAATTGCCTTTTGTTTAGTGCTGGCTTCTGGGCACTGATTCGACAATGGAGGCCATTTCTAGACAGAATCTTACAAACTGTTCTAGTTGACACAGGGACTTGAGGTGACCAGGCCTTTTGGAGCTCTGCTGCAGTGGAAGAGGGGCTGGCTTTGGATTTTCTAACCAACAAACATTGTCTTGCAGGGTCTGCTGGACCTGGGCTTGTCAAAAACATCTCCAGTCTCTTCAAATCTTTTTTTTAATTCTTTGTACTTGATGCTGAGACACATTAAAGGTGCCAGCCACCTCTGCAGTGGATCTGGTCTTCAGCCTGTTGATAATCAAGGCTTTGGTCGCAGGGTAGATTTTTGGCATGTTGTCAGAGGTCAAGTTGCAGTTCAAGTGAAGGTCTGGGGTGCTGGGTTTCTTTTTATACACACCCACTAATTAACCGATCATTTAGTGAGCACAGGTGAGGATGTAAACTAGGATTGGGTGCATTATATGACAAGGCGACAAAACTGTTGTCTTGCCAAAATCTAACCTTTCTGTGTTCATTAAATGATCAATATTTCAGCTTTGCAGCAACTTTATTTTCATAACCTAAACCAAATTTGGGAGGGTTTCAGCTTTCAAAAGAGTAATTTATGAAACCAATGGATGAATTTAAAGTCAGGTAATAAGCTTTTATTTACATAACATGGATAAGCGACAGAACTTCTGTCAGGGACTCTAGTTCATACTATTTTGTTTAAAAGAACATAAAAGCCATGCAACCGGGACATGGTGTACCTAACCAGGATGGGCTCTAAGGCCTAGGACACACGGCGAGAAAAACAGTGCGAGTAGAATGCAATAAAAATCGCATTCCACTCGGATCAATATTATTAGTCTATGGGGCAGCTCCCATCAGCAATTTTTTTTCTTAGCCCTAATCGGACCGAGAAAATAGTCGCAGCATGCTGCAGGTAGAATGTGATCCTGTTCCACTCGCACCCATGCAAGTCTATGGGGCAAGAGAAACAATGCACTGCTCTCATGTTACAGCAGTGTAATGTGAGTAGTACGAAAATCGCAATAGACGGCAACGGAGGAGATAGGGAGAAAAATCTATCCCTCTCCTCCGCAGCTCTGGCCATCCCCTCTGCAACTGTGGTCTGATCGCATGACACTTGGCTCCCGCTGTGCTGGGAGTGTGAGCCGAGTGTCATGCGAGGACTTGCACATAACCCCGTGTGGTCTCAGCCTAACTCTTGTAATTCACCTCAATACATTCCCAAAATACTAGAGATAGATGGAGGCAGAGCAAGACCTAGGTGTCATGCACAGTCCGGATCCATGTTTGTGCATCGCTATTTCTATGTCGGACTCAGTCCACATTACTGTATCCGACAAACAACCTACCATGTTTAGTCTCATCTGACTTAAGTCCGGGGAGTTTTCTCAGTTATCGCCGAAGATAGCATCTGCCTTGCAGTTGCGATATCCTGACGCCCGTGGCGATCTTCCATTTGGTGACCAGCGATTTGTTGTCTGCGCTGTATGAAAGTTCCCTGGTGTGACTTTCGCCTTCCCCTTGGCTTTATCCCCGCCGGTGTCTTTTTGTTACCCCTCTGGGGATATTTGTGGTGTGCATGAATTTCAGTTTAACCCCCTCGTCTTTGTATTGTGGGAAATTGATTACTTTGTGTTCTGCCCACCCCTGGTTTTGGGGTGTTGGGGTATTAGGTCAGGGCCTGGCAGGAGACAGGTCCAGGTCGGGAGCTTGAACTTCCCCACCTTCTAGGGTACCTCTGGGGTAAGGGTGAGCGCAGGGGTCCAAGTCTTAGGGCCAGCATAGGTCCCCTTGTGTCCCCTAGTCACCCATGACACCAGGCCTGAGTGTTTAATCTCCTTCCCATGGAAAGCTAAATAGACTAAATGTACAGTCCAAAACGGGAGAGCTACTCCTCTATATGAACATTTACAAAAAGCTATAGCAAAATCAAAGAAATGAGCTGGAATGCGTTTGCGGTGTGTCAAGAGTGGGAGAAGAGAATCGCGTTGTCAATTCAACATAATGGGCAGCACTTTGAGCACATCGTTTAGTGGGTTACTGTCGTTGCTCCATGCCACAAACGTGTCAATAACTCTATAATGAATAAATCTACATTAAAAATTAGAAAACCGTTGTTTTTCTTGTGCAATTCTCTATGTGTTTGATGTGACATGACCCTCTTCCCATTGAAAAAATTAAAGTTGAATTCAAAATGGCGGCTTTGCAGATGGCTGTCATGGGCATCTCCCGGCCTCAAATGTTTGCCCCCTTCCCATGTACTAATGACCCTAAAACGGTAAGGTGGTATCAGCAACCACTTCCATTTTATCAGGGTGTATCCATACTTATGGCCCACCCTGTACTTTCAGGCTACCGAGCTAATCTCACCACTGGAAGAAGTCACCTCTGCAATCCTGGTCTCTCCGCTCAGAGCAGGGCGGCGGTGGTGACTTCTCCAGTGGTGAGGACGGCTTGGTAGCCTGACAGTAGTACAATGTCACTATAAATGCATAAAGTCGCACACTGAAAAAGCCAAAAAAAGGGAAAATATGGCACTGCATTACTGCAAAAGAGAGATATTTAGTTTATGTATTGGCCAATGCATGTAAGCCCGGAAACCAACGGCAAGGTATATCTCTAATCCGGGAACCTAACTTAAATGCCACTATCTAGGTTAAAAACATCCTTATCTGGGCAAAATGCCACTATTTGGACTACAAACCTCCATGTATGGGCTGCTAGGCTCCTGCTACAATGGTTATGAACACAGCCAGGTCTTAGGGCGGAGTGCCCAGTCAGAAAGAGACTCACTAGAAATATCAAAAAACTGACCCGCACATCCAACAAATGTGAACAGGTGCTAACTGAAAAAACATAGTAACTACATTTGTTGGATGTGCGGGTCAGTTTTTTGATATTTCTAGTGAGTCTTTTTCTGACTGGGCACTCCGCCCTAAGACCTGGCTGTGTTCATAACCATTGTAGCAGGAGCCTAGCTGAGGTGTTTGAGGTGTATAAGTGTCTTACTTAGACACACATCAGAAAATAAAAATGGCAGTTCCCCAGCAGCCGCAGAAAAAATAATAAATAAAGACATATTAAAACACAACATTTCATTTTGTATTAAAAATAGTTGATTTATATAATCAATAATTATTAATACAAAAATAGAAATCATGGCATTTTTCCTTTAAGCAGGGTGGTCTTTGCCCATAGAGCACTGTTTTGTTCAGTGAGCATCATACGATGGGGTTGAAACCTTCACTCCAGATATCTCCAGCTCAGACTGAGGTTCCTTGGGTGTTGCATGTGGCTTCTTTGATGTGTAGCGCCCCTGAACCACTCACGGGGATGCAGGACCTACCCCCTGGGACCTGGAACACCAGTGCCAGTAACACCCACACACACCAAAATCCTAGTTACAATTCCACACCAGGGGGCATGGACTAGTCAGACAAGGGGATGGCCACCCAGAGGGCGGAGCCAGACCAGGGAACTAGACAGCCGGGTGGGAGGGGGCAGCAGAGAGACTGAGTAGGAAGTGAAAGTGGAAAGACGTGCCTTGAGCTGGGTCGTGTAATGGGGACACAGGAGAGTGGTCGCCAGGGCAGGTACACCCAAGTACCGCTGGGACCAAAGCACGCACAGGGCAGAGGGCGCTAGGTCAGGCAACAGTTTCAGATGGCCTGGTAAATAGAAAACTGTTCCTGTGTGCCTTAATCTAGTAGCCAAGTGAGTACATTCAGTACATTCAGTGAGCACAGCCTCACGATAGCCTAACATAAAGATAGTAAGTCAAACTCCTTTAATATTCTTTTGTTCTCCCCCCATTCACCTTTTGTGCCTCCCCTATTTCCTCACAGACTGTAGCTTATGAGCAGAGCCCTCACTCTTCTTGGTATCTTAATTTTGTTATTTTGTATTGTCTCATTGTCTGTACATGTCTCTTCTGAATTGTAAAGCGCTGCAGAATATGTTAGCGCTATAGAAATAAAACTTATTATTATTATTATTATTATTATTGGCCAACAGTCTAGAATTTGCCAGGAACTGTTCTGACATTTCGGAAACAATTCTGTCAAAACAGGGGACCCAATACGAAGGCATAGCTCCTGTCACTAACATGTCATACACTGTGTGCAGAATTATTAGGCAAATGAGTATTTTGGTCACATGATACTTGTTATACATGTTGTCCTACTCCAAAATGTATAGGCTGAGAGCCAACTACCAATTAAGTAAATCAGGTGATGTGTATCTCTGTAATGAGGAGGGGTGCGGTGTAATGACATCAACACCCTATATAAGGTGTGCTTAATTATTAGGCAACTTCCTTTCCTTTGGCAAAATGGGTCAGAAGAGAGATTTGATGGGCTCTGAAAAGTCCACAATTGTGAGCTGTCTTGCAGAGGGATGCAGGAGTCTTGAAATTGCCAAACTTTTGAAGCTGATCACCGAACAATCAAGTGTTTCATGGCAAATAGCCAACAGGGTCGCAAGAAGCGTGTTGGGCAAAAAAGGGGCAAAATAACTGCACATGAATTGAGGAAAATCAAGCGTGAAGCTGCCAAGATGCCATTTGTCACTAGTTTGGCCATATTTCAGAGCTGCAACATTACTGGAGTATCAAAAAGCACAAGGTGTGCCACACTCAGGGACATGACCAAGGTAAGGAAGGTTGAAAAACCACCACCTTTGAACAAGAAACCTAAGATAAAACGTCAAGACTGGGCCAAGAAATATCTAAGACTGATTTTTCAAAGGTTTTATGGACTGATGAAATGAGAGTGACTCTTGATGGGCCAGAGGCTGGATCAGTAAAGGGCAGAGAGCTCCACTCCGACTCAGACGCCAGCAAGGTGGAGGTGGGTACTGGTATGAGCTGGTATCATCAAAGATGAAATTGTGGGACTTTTCGGGTTGAGGATGGAGTGAAGCTCAACTCCCAGACCTACTGCCAGTTTCTGGAAGACAACTTCTTCAAGCAGTGGTACAGGAAGAAGTCGGTATCGTTCAAGAAAAACATAATTTTCATGCAGGACAGTGCTCCATCACATGCATCCAACTACTCCAAAGCGTGGCTGGCCAGAAAAGGTCTAAAAGATGACAAAATAATGACATGGCCCCCTTGTTCACCTGATCTGAACCCAATAGAGAACCTGTGGTCCCTCATAAAATGTGAGCTCTACAGGGAGGGAAACAGTCCACCTCTGGGAACAGTGTCTGGAGGCTGTGGTGGCTGCTGCACGCAATGTGGATCGTAAACAGATCAAGCAACTGACAGAATCTATGGATGGTCGGCTGCTGAGTGTCATCATAAAGAAAGGTGGCTACATTGGTCACTAATCTTTTTGAGTTTTGTTTTCGCATGTCAGAAATGTTTATTTCTAAATTTTGTGCAGTTATATTGGTTTACCTGGTGACAATAAACAAGTGAGATGGGAATATATTTGGTTTTTATTAAGTTGCCTAATAATTCTGCACAGTAATAGTTACCTGCACAAACACATATCCTCCTAAGATAGCCACATCTAAAAAAAATCCACTCCAAATTCCAAAAATATTAAGCTTTGATATTTATGAGTCTTTTGGGTTGATTGAGAACATAGTTGTTGATCAATATTAAAAAAAAATCCTCTAAAATACAACTTGCCTAATAATTCTGCACACGGTGTATACAAGTTTGGTATTGTTGTAATCATACTGACCTGAAGAATCATATTATTTAGTCATTTTTAATGCAAAGTGAACATTGTAGTCTCCATGATTTTAGGCACACAGAGGTACGGTATGGCAGGCTGTTAGCCCTGTATTCTAAATCTTTTTGGCCATGTACATGAGACTTTAACTTGTAAGAATCAATATTGTAAAGCTGTTGCTTCTATTTTCCCAGAAACGATCCTGTCTTGTGACTTCAGTGCGGACACTTGCACATGGACCTCAAAACCACCACTTGGGCAGATCCCCTGGAGACTAACGAGTGAGGAGAATGCACCAGATATATCTATGCAAAACAATAAAGGTAATTATAAATGTAATAAAAGATGAATAAAACATCTGCAGAAATACACCATTTGCAAAGGGCAATCAGGACACAAAAATGAATGTTTTTTTTAAGTCGAGGAATATGGTGGATGTGCCTGTTCCTACAATTTGCCAGCTATAATAATGCATTTTTGAATGCAGAATTAATTGCCTAATAGGAACATGCAAAAATATCTGATTATATTTGCATAACACCTGCAGCAGCTCTGGCCGCAGGAGGGAAACTTACTGCCGAGAAGAGTGCAAATTTTATTGTAATTTTCCCTTCCACATATTCTATTATATTTCATTTACTTTATGTGTGCGGTGATTGTTTATGTGTACTGTAGGGGGAATGTAGTGCGGAATTAAATCTGTACAATGTTTTTGCAATTAGAATTTGCAGTTTACTAACAGTAAAATATATTGATTACAAGATTTGTAATTCTAAGCAGCCATAAGACATATTTATGTCCCTAATACTTCCTGAATGTCCTTTGGGACAACCTTGAAGCCTCCCATAAAGAGAACTTCCTTCCAGAAAGTTTCAGAAGGCT
Organism: Anomaloglossus baeobatrachus; assembly: GCF_048569485.1. NCBI lineage: Eukaryota > Metazoa > Chordata > Amphibia > Anura > Aromobatidae > Anomaloglossus > Anomaloglossus baeobatrachus. The sequence continues at coordinate 536,364,639 of NC_134358.1, read as the reverse complement.
TTGGGGGCACCCAGAAGATTTGTGAACTCCTCCGGGATTCCAGAAGGTCTCCTCATTTTAAGAGCATTAACCAGTATGAACATGGACACATGCCTCACCACCACCTGTCCGTCTTTGGCTGGAAATTCGCTGTGTTGTGCATCCACAATCCCACTGCTCCACTGATAATAAATAAACCTGTTGGGAGCTGATGCCATGAGGTGGGGGAGTGTCATGGTAATCTCCCTGTTTTTTTGAGACTTAGGACTGGAGCCTTCCATCTCCATCTAGACTACTCATTTAAACAAAATTTCCTTTCCTTTGCCGTCTCATGGGTTAATAACAGGTTTTGTTACCAGCAGCTCATAGCAGGGCAGGTCAGCTGTAGCTGTTGTGAGTCCACACCCATTTAGGTTTAAATAGTGGAGTTTTCCCAGCAGTCTTTGCTGTTGTTAGAATTCATTCTATTCTGGCCATCCTGGTGGAAGGAGCTGCTGAGGAATTGTCCTGTGCCCATCCATCTGCTACTTTAGAGTCTGTTTGATGTTGTGAAGTTTGATGTTTGTATCCTTCTGATTATCCCTTTGTCTGTCTTTCCCTTCCCTTCGTGTTTATTAGTGCAGTAGTGGGAACATTTCACTGGTAACAAAGACACGGCTCGTACATAGTCTGGTCTTTTCTGTAGTAACATTTGGATGTGAAACCTGAATGATAAAGAAACAAGACAGAACATGAATCAAAGCCTTCAAAATTTGGTGCTGGAGAAGGAGGTTATCATTATCATGGATGGCAAGAAGAACAAAAAAATAAATTTTGAAACAAATCAAGCCACACATGTTACTCGAAGCAAGAATCACCAAGCTATGACTTGCCTACTTTGGATACATCATACGAAGAGAGCAATCAATGGAGAAGGACATCATGATCGGAAGAATAGAAGATATAAGGTGAAGAGAAAAAACAGCAACCTGATGGCTTGATGCTGTCAAGATAATGGTGGAGAAGACCCCGATGGACCAATCTAGTCTTGCACAAGATTGGCCCTTCTACAGAGCGTTATCCATCAAGGCGCCATAGCTTGTGTTTGAGCCTAAGGCAGTTAGATAAAAATAATAGCATTATCCCTCCTCCACTAGACTTTACACCTGGCACAATGAAGTCAGGTAGGTAACGTTCTCCTGGCATTCCCCAAATCCAGACACATCCATCAGATGCCAGATAAAGAAGTGTGACACATCACTGCGCAGAACACATTTCTACTGCTCTAGAGTCTAGTGGTGGTGGCTTTACGCAACTCCATTCAACACTTGGCATTGTGCTTGGTGTTGTTTTTCTGTATGTAGCTGCTCGGACGTGAAGCTCCCGGCAGGGTGCAGTTTTTATGCTGGTGTTAATGCCAGAGGATGTTTGGACTCTACAGTTATGGAATGAGCAAAGCATTGGTGACTTTTATGACCCCGCTCATTAACGTTACGTGTTCTCCACGTGGTGAGTTGCCGCGGCTTCTTCTACGTTTCAATAACATCATTCACAATTAATGCTAGAATATTTAAAAGTTAACAAGTATCACAAACTGACTTATCTATAAAACATCACAAGTTTCTTTATATTTATTTATTGCATATATACTTATAGGTTTTGTTCTCTAAAAGTTAGATGAAATTGTAGCTGTCATATCCCATAAAAGTCAAGGGTATTGTCACCGGTGTGTCACGGTGATAGTCATGTGGTTTCTGGGCATAGAAGATCACAGTGTTTGGCTGTGCAGCATGTTCCCTATTGTTCCTGCTGTCAGTATTCATTGGTATAGGTAGCTTTCCTGTTGGATTCATCTCTCTCCCTTTTAACCCAGCAGGAGCTCACCTTCCACCCAGCTGTTGATCTTCAGCATTCTTTTGGTGCTTAACTATCCCCTTCCTTCCTGGAACTGGTGCTGGTGATATTCTTCAGTTTATTCAAGCCATGGGTGCAAGCAGGTGGCTTGTACTCCTCTGTGGTATCGTTACTGAAAACTTGGCTGAACATTTACCCGAGTTATCTCTGGATAAGTAGTTCCCGCATTTTCCCCCTGTGTGTCCCCCTTGTGTCTTCTATAGTGGTTAGTGGGGTTGACGAAGAGCCTATCCCATCCGTTCCTTATTTAGGGCCCAGTACTAGGGATACCTAGGGTCAGGTATCCAGCTCTGCGTATAGGTGCGGAACCTATCTAATGTGGTGAGGGACCCCAGGGACCAGCAGTAGGTTTGGTGAGGGGTGATTATCTCCCCCATCCCTAGACACAGGGTGGGCTTTCTTTCCCTTTCCCGTTGCCGCTTGCTTGGTACTTCCCCGTACCTAGCGTGACAGGTTTCATCATGTTGAAGATCAACTTTACAAGTGCTATCAATAGTTCCAGCAGGGTTGTGGTTAACCTGTCCCTTCTACCGCGGGTACCTCTAGATGCACTATTGATTACTACCGTGACAGAATGGGTTACAAAGCTTCATTCTAAATAATGGACTTTGTCTCCGCGGTCATTTTATTCAGCATTTCATCCTAGGATGCCATTTTTTTGACTGCGTTATCAGCTAAAGGTTATTTCTATTAGCATAGCATGTAATTTCACATTACTGTTGGGACCTGCGCACCAGAGAAAAAGAAGTATAATCTCCCCATAAATGTCAGAACTCAGAAAGAAAAGGCAGAAGATTGATCTTTGACATTTCTAGAACTGGAATCATTGCATTAAGCAGAACACAAAGGTCTGGCTGCAGAGATTGGGAGTTTGTTTTCTTTGGCATCCCTCATGATATTGTATTACAGAGCAAAATCTCCTTATCCCGAAAGAAAATGGAAACTTGTTACATAGGATCCGTAAAGTAAACAGTTAAATATTTAACACTTTTTTGTCTTTTTTATGACTGTACACTGTGTGCAGAATTATTAGGCAAATGCATACTTTGATCACATGATCATTTATATACATGTCGTCCTACTCCAAGCTGTATAGGCTGAGAGCCAACTACCAATTAGGTAAATCCGGTGATGTGCATCTCTGTAATGAGGAGGGGTGCGGTGTAATGACATCAACACCCTATATAAGGTGTGCTTAATTATTAGGCAACTTCCTTTCCTTTGGCAAAATGGGTCAGAAGAGAGATTTGCTGGGCTCTGAAAAGTCCAAAAATGTGAGATGTCTTGCAAAGGGATGCAGCAGTCTTGATATTGCCAAACTTTTGAAGCGTGATCACCGAACAATCAAGCGTTTCATGGCAAATAGCCAACAGGGTCGCAAGAAGCGTGTTGGGCAAAAAAGACGCAAAATAACGTCCCATGAATTGAAGAAAATCAAGCGTGAAGCTGCCAAGATGCCATTTGTCACCAGTTTGGCCATATTTCAGAGCTGCAACGTTACTGGAGTATCAAAAAGCACAAGGTGTGCCATACTCAGGGACATGGCCAAGGTAAGAAAGGCCGAAAACCACCACCTCTGACCAAGAAACATAAGATAAAACGTCAAGATTGGGCCAAGAAATATCTTAAGACTGAGTTTTCAAAGGTTTTATGGACTGATGAAATGAGAGTGACTCTTGATGGGCCAGATGGATGGGGCAGAGGCTGGATCAGTAAAGGGCAGAGAGCTCCACTCCAACTCAGACGCCAGCAAGGTGGAGGTGGGGTACTGGTATGGGCTGGTATCATCAAAGAGGAACTTATGGGACCTTTTCGGGTTGAGGATGGAGTGAAGCTCAACTCCCAGACCTACTGCCAGTTTCTGGAAGACAACTTCTTCAAGCAGTGGTACAGGAAGAAGTCGATATCGTTCAAGAAAAACATGATTTTCATGCAGGACAATGCTCCATCACATGCATCCAACTACTCCACAGCGTGGCTGGCCAGTAAAGGTCTAAAAGATGAAAAAATAATGACATGGCCCCCTTGTTCACCTGATCTGAACCCCATAGAGAACCTGTGGTCCCTCATAAAATGTAAGATCTATAGGGAGGAAAATCAGTCCACCTCTCGGAGCAGTGTCTTTAGGCTGTGGTGGCTGCTGCACGCAATGTTGATCAAAAATAGATCAAGCAACTGACAGAATCTATGGATGGTCGGCTGCTGAGTGTCATCATAAAGAAAGGTGGCTATATTGGTCACTATTTTTTGGGGGTTTTGTTTTTGCATGTCAGAAATGTTTATTTCTACATTTTGTGCAGTTATATTGGTTTACCTGGTGAAAATAAACAAGTGAGATGGGAATATATTTGGTTTTTATTAAGTTGCCTAATAATTCTGCACAGTAATAGTTACCTGCACAAACAGATATCCTCCTAAGATAGCCAAATCTAAAAACCCCACTCCAACTTCCAAAAATATTAAGCTTTGATATTTATGAGTCTTTTGGGTTGATTGAGAAATAGTTGTTGATCAATAATAAAAAAAAAACAAACTCTAAAATACAACTTGCCTAATAATTCTGCACACACTGTATTGTTACTTTCTAGCAGGGCTATATCTAGTTTTCATTAGTGATCAAACTTTACTATTGGGAGCCGAGTTGGGATAAAGTCACATTTGAGGAGGGTGCACTATTGATTTCACAAACTGAAACATTTGTAAGATGCAAATTGCCTATTCAGAGTAAGAGGACTTGAACTCAAGCGGCAATTATTGGAAATAGCAATTGTAAAAGTCAATATTAACCCTTTGACAAGCCTTGCCATATGACCTAAGATAAAAGCCAAACCAGACTCTTAATTTGCAAACACGGTGTTTCGGGATCTTGCCCCTCCTCAGTGCAAAGCAAGAGATCTGATTTGGCTGTATTAGAAGCTTCTGGGATCTAAAGCCTGCTACACACGCTTCAATATATCTCACAATCCGTCGTTGGGGACAAGTTGTAAGTGACGCACATCCGGCATCGTTTGTGAGGTATCTGCGTGTGACAGCTACGTGCGATCAGGATTGAACGCAAAACCGTTGATCGCAAACACATTGTATCTTTGTCTAGAATTGAGCGTTTTGTTGCACGAACCTAGTCAATTGTAACGTGTGACATCCCTCATACGATTTTGGTGTCTGATGCTATGTGCGCAGGTGTGCGCTCTGCACCGCAGCTTTAAAAAGGTCCGCTTCAGAGCGCAGCTGAAAAGCTGCGTTCTGAAGCGCCTCACAATGTCTGTCATTCACTAATCTCTGTCAGTCGGTCACTATCTCTGTCCCTCACTCTCTGTCCATGTCAGTCTATCCCCCTATCTCATATACTCACCGATCACCGGCGCTGCACGGCATTCACACTGCTCCGGCGGCTTTTACTGTTTTGAAAAAGCCGGCCGCCCATTAAACAATCTCGTATTCCCTGCTTTCCCCGCCCACCGGCGCCTATGATTGGTTACAGTGAGACACGCCCCCACGCTGAGTGACAGGTGTCACACTGCACCCAATCACAGCAGCCGGTGGGCGTGTCTATACTGTGTAGTGAAATAAATAATTAAATAATTAAAAAAAACGGCGTGCGGTCCCCCCAATTTTAAAACCAGCCAGATAAAGCCATACGGCTGAAGGCTGGTATTCTCAGGATGGGGAGCCCCACGTTATGGGGAGCCCCCCAGCCTAACAATATCAGCCAACAGCCGCCCAGAATTGCCGCATACATTAGATGCGACAGTTCTGGGACTGTACCCGGCTCTTCCCGATTTACCCTGGTGCGTTGGCAAATCGGGGTAATAAGGAGTTATTGGCAGCCCATAGCTGCCAATAAGTCCTAGATTAATCATGTCAGGCGTCTATCAGACACCCTCCATGATTAATCTGTAAATTACAGTAAATAAACACACACACCCGAAAAAATCCTTTATTAGAAATAAAAAACACAAACATATACCCTGGTTCACCACTTTAATCAGCCCCAAAAAGCCCTCCATGTCCGGCGTAATCCAGGATGCTCCTGCGTCGCATCCAGCGCTGCTGCATGGAGGTGACCGGAGCTGCAGCAGACACCGCCGCTCCGGTCACCTCCACACAGCTAATGAAGACAGCCGCGCGATCGGCTGAGCTGTCAGTGAGGTTACCCGCTGTCACTGTATCCAGCGGTGGCCGCGAGTAACCTCAGTGACAGCTCAGCTGATCGCGCTACTCACCTCAGTTGCTGCGTGTGTCGCGGGCGGGGAGGAGGGTGTCAGCACACCGCGCTCACCCCTTCTGCTCGGGTCCGGCGGCTGTCGCTGCTCAGTAGTGGCTCGAGCTGTGGGCCGGATCCCGGGGGTTTCTCGAGCGGCACTCCTCGCCCGTGAGTGAAAGGGGGTTGTTGGGTGTGGGGATTGTTTATTGTCCGTGACGCCACCCACGGTTGTGGTGATTTCACCACCGCTGCTCGATACGGGGATCCCGGGGATGGTGATGCGGAGCAGCTAGGTGTTGTGCTGCCCCTCCGTGGGTAGGGGTTGGTGATCCCGGGGCCCGGTGATGGCTTGGGAGGTGCAGGGCCTGGTGGGCGCAGGGACGCGGGGGCAGCGCTGTGCCTGGCGGCACTGTGGTACTCACTCAGCCTGAGACGTTGACACAGTTTGTACGGTAAACCAAACGGCTGGTAAGACGGTCCCACGGACGGCTGCGATTGCTCTCCCAGTAGGTGACGGTGATGTCCCTCTTCCTTGCACCTTTGTGTACTTGTTGGTTGCGATGGGTCCCCACCGGTAACCTGCTCCTCGGCTTCAAGCTGGGCCGAAGGAGCTCTACACTTTGCCCGCAGGCGCTGGCCCTCAGAAACTGGTGCCCTGGCGGTGGCGGTGTCTCTGTTGTACAGGTTGGGCTGTTGCCTTTACTCGGGACTTGGTTGTTGGGGGATCTACGTCCCCTTCACTGACGGATTCGGCAAATTTGGCGACTCCTAGCCTTGCCGGGGTCCGAGAGGCCCCTGCCCTGGTGCTGACTGTCCTTCGGAACACTGCTCCAGACCGCCGGGCACACAGCCAACGGGGTCCTTCCAGGAACTTCCAAACGGTCCCCCTCCAGACAGTCACAGCCGTTGCTGACCTTGCTGACCTGTCCTGCACACAGCTGGACTACTTCAGGCTTTTCTCTCTGTCACCACTCTTGCTTTCCTCCTTTTCTACTTTACTTCCTTCGCTTTCACTTAGCTGTTTTCTTTAGCCCTGTCTGGGCTACTCCTCCACTCCTTCCACACTCTCTCTCTCCTCACTAACTGCCTGGTACTTCCTGCCTCCAGAGCTGTGATCTCCTCGGTGGGCGGAGCCAACCGCCTGGCCCACCCCCTGGTGTGAATCATCAGCCTCTGGAGGAAGGCAACAAGGATTTTTGGTTCAGCTTAGTTGTTCCTAACTGGGATGTAGGGTGTGATGGTGTGTGACCTGTGTCCCCTGGCTTGCCCAGGGCGACACTTTCCCCCTTAGCAAAACGCAGACCGTCCGCGGGCTGCCGTCCAACACCGGTTTTATTTTTCTGTAAAAGATAACATGGTAATTCAACATATATACATTTTTAATAACTCTTCCCCTAACGGGAGGCACATTTTCTTTAACGTTGCAAACGGTTTACGGTTACGGCTTCCGCTCTCTCCCACCCAAGTAACCTGGCCCTGATGCTGCCCCTAAAGCCCAGGCAGCACCCCTTGACCCACAGTCCAGCACACGGTACCCGAGCGGGATCTGTCCTTTCCCTCCAGAGGGTAGCCACCGGTTCCTTTGGTGGCTGGGCCCTAGCCTGCTCTGCTCAGGGCCCTCCCTCCAACCTGCCTCTCCGGAGGCGGCCTGCGGAAAACGGTAACCAACATATTTACAAGCCACTAACGTCTGTGGTTGCCCTGCAAGTTCACGGGCTTGTCCATGGATAGTTCTCATGCAAAACTTTTTAACCGGTCCCCACGGGGACAACGGTGCCGGCTCTGGCCGGTTCAATCACACAGACAATCAGGTAACTTCTTCGGTAATCATTTTCTTCATTGGCAGAACTTTCAAACTTTTCAAACAAACAAACTGGTGGTCCCAACCGGGACGGTGCTGCGGGCATCCGCTGCCCTACTCTGGTTGCTCAAGCTCTGGTGCCGCTGCCAGGGGAGGGAGGTCTGCGCTCGCTCGGGCCTCCGGGCCCCTCCTTAGTTTGGCGTCCAGCGCAAACCACCCCCGCTCCCCAAAGTACCGGGTGTATTGTACGATGTCGCCCGGCATCAGATTGCGGCCGGGATGCTCCTCAGGCAGGTGGGTATTCACATCCCACCGGGCTACAAACACTTCGGCCTCCAGGCCCGGCTCGTAGATGAACCCGTAGCCCCGGCGGACATCAAACCGCCTCACCTGCCCCTCGTACAACGGTCCCCGGACACGGGCGGTTGCTTGCCGGAGATTTTCTTTCTCCCGGATAGCTCTGGCTACCAGCTCGGCCTTCTTCCGCTCCCTCTCAGCAATCTCCAGGCCCAGTGGTACCGGCTCCCTATCCCAATACGGCGCTGCCGCCAGCACCGGCGCACGGGTCGGGCCCCGCGGGACATCCTGGACATTGCCCACTGTCAGGAATCTGGGCGGCATGTCCCGCGGTGTCTTGGCCTTGGGCGCTGCTTTGCAACAACAACCCAGCGCTACCTCAGCCGAGGTGTGGGGGATGGGCATAGGGGCTTTCCGCTGCTGGGCCTTCGGCTCGGAACGGGCTATCGGCTCCGGCTCGGGGAACTTCTCAAGGGATGCCTCCGGTTCGACCTTCGGGATCTTCCACGGCAACACCTCTGGTTTACTACGGGCTCCGGCTACAGGTTGGCCCGCCTGGGCGGGGACGCTGGGTACTGCTACCGGTTGCGGTGGTAGCAGGCCTAGTGGCGGGGTCACGGCCTCCGGGACGGGTGGCGAGGGAGGCGACGGGGGGAGAGGGCTTGGACCGGGCCCCACAGCCGCGATGACCGGCCCTGCAAGGGCATCGGGACGTGGGTCACTCACCCTCCCTTTCTCCGCCTCCTCCTCGCGTCTCCGCACGGTGGCTACAACGTCCGCCATGTCGGCCTCCCACTCCTCCATGAGGAGCTGCATCTTCACCTGCAGCCTTTGGTAGAGCTGCGCAGTTCGGATTTCCACCCACGCCGCGGTTCCAGGCGCGGGGGCTACGGTGTCGCGGGACGGCATCCACATGATGGCTTCTTTTCCAGGAACGGTATGTTGCAGAGTCCTGGCGTCCCTGCTTTTATAGCCGCAGCTACATGCGTCCAGCCGCCATCGCGTCCCCCTTAGCTCTTTCCGGCCCCTCCCTTCTCGGGGCGGGGTTTTGGCCTTCGCGCCTCTACTACTCGAGAAGACGCTCGAGCGGGAACTTTTCGCGCCAAAGATGGCGGTAACAAGGCGCACCTCTACCTGACGGCAGAGCGGTAAGATCCTGTTCATGACGCCAAGTTGTCGCGGGCGGGGAGGAGGGTGTCAGCACACCGCGCTCACCCCTTCTGCTCGGGTCCGGCGGCCGTCGCTGCTCAGTGGTGGCTCGAGCTGTGGGCCGGATCCCGGGGGTTTCTCGAGCGGCACTCCTCGCCCGTGAGTGAAAGGGGGTTGTTGGGTGTGGGGATTGTTCATTGTCCGTGACGCCACCCACGGTTGTGGTGATTTCACCACCGCTGCTCGATACGGGGATCCCGGGGATGGTGATGCGGAGCAGCTAGGTGTTGTGTTGCCCCACCGTGGGTAGGGGTTGGTTATCCCGGGGCCCGGTGATGGCTTGGGAGGTGCAGGGCCTGGTGGGCGCAGGGACGCGGGGGCAGCGCTGTGCCTGGCGGCACTGTGGTACTCACTCAGCCTGAGACGTTGACACAGATTGTACGGTAAACCAAACGGCTGGTAAGACGGTCCCACGGACGGCTGCGATTGCTCTCCCAGTAGGTGACGGTGATGTCCCTCTTCCTTGCACCTTTGTGTACTTGTTGGTTGCGATGGGTCCCCACCGGTAACCCGCTCCTCGGCTTCAAGCTGGGCCGAAGGAGCTCTACACTTTGCCCGCAGGCGCTGGCCCTCAGAAACTGGTGCCCTGGCGGTGGCGGTGTCTCTGTTGTACAGGTTGGGCTGTTGCCTTTACTCGGGACTTGGTTGTTGGGGGATCTACGTCCCCTTCACTGACGGATTCGGCAAATTTGGCGACTCCTAGCCTTGCCGGGGTCCGAGAGGCCCCTGCCCTGGTGCTGACTGTCCTTCGGAACACTGCTCCAGACCGCCGGGCACACAGCCTACGGGGTCCTTCCAGGAACTTCCAAACGGTCCCCCTCCAGACAGTCACCGCCGTTGCTGACCTTGCTGACCTGTCCTGCACACAGCTGGACTACTTCAGGCTTTTCTCTCTGTCACCACTCTTGCTTTCCTCCTTTTCTACTTTACTTCCTTCGCTTTCACTTAGCTGTTTTCTTTAGCCCTGTCTGGGCTACTCCTCCACTCCTTCCACACTCTCTCTCTCCTCACTAACTGCCTGGTACTTCCTGCCTCCAGAGCTGTGATCTCCTCGGTGGGCGGAGCCAACCGCCTGGCCCACCCCCTGGTGTGAATCATCAGCCTCTGGAGGAAGGCAACAAGGATTTTTGGTTCAGCTTAGTTGTTCCTAACTGGGATGTAGGGTGTGATGGTGTGTGACCTGTGTCCCCTGGCTTGCCCAGGGCGACACACGTGGAGGTGAGAGGAGCGGCGGTGAGTAGCGCGATCAACTGAGCTGTCACTGAGGTTACCCGCGGCCACCGCTGGATCCAGTGACAGCGGGTAACCTCACTGACAGCTCAGCCGATCGCGCGGCTGTCTTCATTAGCTGTGTGGAGGTGACCGAAGCGGCGGTGTCTGCTGCAGCTCCGGTCACCTCCATGCAGCAGCGCTGGATGCGACGCAGGAGCATCCTGGATTACGCCGGACATGGAGGGCTTTTTGGGGCTGATTAAAGTGGTGAACCAGGGTATATGTTTGTGTTTTTTATTTGTAATAAAGGATTTTTTCGGGTGTGTGTGTTTATTTACTGTAATTTACAGATTAATCATGGAGGGTGTCTCATAGACGCCTGACATGATTAATCTAGGACTTATTGGCAGCTATGGGCTGCCAATAACTCCTTATTACCCCGATTTGTCAACGCACCAGGGTAAATCGGGAAGAGCCGGGTACAGTCCCAGAACTGTCGCATATAATGTATGCGGCAATTCTGGGCGGCTGTTGGCTGATATTGTTAGGCTGGGGGGCTCCCCATAACGTGGAGCTCCCCATCCTGAGAATACCAGCCTTCAGCCGTATGGCTTTATCTGGCTGGTTTTAAAATTGGGGGGGACCGCACGCCGTTTTTTTTAATTATTTATTTATTTCACTACACAGTATAGACACGCCCATCGGCTGCTGTGATTGGGTGCAGTGTGACACCTGTCACTCAGAGTGGGGGCGTGTCTCACTGTAACCAATCATAGGCGCCGGTGGCCGGGGAAAGCAGGGAATACGAGATTGTTTAATGGGCGGCCGGCTTTTTCAAAACAGTAAAAGCCGCCGGAGCAGTGTGAACGCCGTGCAGCGCCGGGGATCGGGGATCGGTGAGTATATGAGAGAGGGCTGCTCAATTTAGTTACTCAGGAGTTTAGCGGTCACCGGTGAGTCCTTCACTGGTGACCGCTAATCAGGACGCGGCACAGACAGAGCCGCAGCATGACAATGAAGTCGGGTGAAGTTCACCCGAGTTCATTCTGACAGCTCGGCTCTGTCTGTGTCTGCTGTCTTCTGCCATTCAGCTCTGCTACATGGCTGTCTGTGTCTGCTGTTAGCGGCCATGTAGCAGCGCTGAATGGCAGATGACATAGTAAAAACGCATCCCTACACAGTACACACGCTTGTCAAGTCAATAAATAAAAAAAAAAAAAAAAAAAGGTGCCCAATGCATACGTCACAGAACACATGATCTAAAGGATCGCACATAAAATTGATCAATTTAACATAGACTACTAACGCTCGTGTGACAGCAAATGAACGACCAACGTGCAATCTCATAAGATCCCGTATGCAACCTGGGCGTGTCACATCGCAAATGCGATTGTACAACTAATTGCAACGTGTAAAGTGGGCTTAAGAGGTAATGATTCTCCTTGTGGAGCATGACATGCCTAACTTGCCAGTGTAAGAAGGCTTATAAGCCATGCAATGCTCCTCTGTAAAATTAAATATGCAAGTTGCCTCTTTAGAAAGGAAAGGACTTTATCTCTAAGCAGAAACATTACCACTTAGACCTCAGTCAGAAGCTTCTCATACAGCCAAATCAGATTTAATTCTTTGCACTGTTGAGAAGCAACATCCCAAAACAATTGTCTACAAATTGAGATTCTGGTTTGGCTTTTATGCTAAGTCTATGGCAAGGCTGGTTAAATGGTCAATATTGACTTTTAGGACTTCTACTTCCAATAAGTGGCAAATTGGCATAAGATCAGGCCTTCATCCTCTCTGAGGAGGAATTTTTAATTTTCCAAAAAGCATTGAATGGCTTATAAGCCTCCTTACTGTTATGCTGGCCAGGCGAGCATGGGGTTATTGGATCCGCTGGACCGAAGTTACTGATCACTGGCCTGGAGGAGTGAACTACATCGGCCACCGAGTCTTCACTGAAGCCACTGGGGCTGGTGATAGGCATACACGTTGGTAGGTAGCTGACAGAGGGCAGACCCAGGTGATCAACAGTACCTCAGCAGCCTGCTCCACGGATAGTCTCTTGTGGTAGAAACAGCAGCAGCCGGTGTTGTGGATTTGTCCAGGATGGATGCAATAGCAGCAGCCGATGTGGATACTTGCAGCAGCGGATATTCTGGGAGCAGCCTGCGTGGATACTTGCAGCAGTGGCAGCTGATATCGTAGGAAGTGATGAGCAGCAGTAGTAGTGGATTTATAATTCACTGAAACACAGATACAAACCAGCAGCAGCGCAATGAACCTTGAGAACTAGCAATGTCTAGAACTCATTGCCCAGGCACCTTCCTTAAGAGGAAGGTGTCTTAAATACCTGATACTTTTCAGCCGAGCTGAGAGGCCCTTCTGGGTCAGGGTGTACTTGCCTTTTAAGAAACGGGGCTTGTCCACATACGCACCCTACGGGCATTCCTAGGAGGACTGTGCGGCATGTACAGGACCTGGTAGACAGTAGAATGAACCCGGAACATGGCCAAGAAGATAAGAGTGTTGGAGTCCCCGCTGGGAAGTGGGGGGGAGTGGGCAGGACACTGTGGGGATGCCGGTATGGGCATTACACTTACACTGGCATGTCAGGCATATCACTCTCCACAAGAAGAGATGTTACCCCTTAGGCCACAATTGTAATGCCTGCATTTCTGGGAGCCAAGGCATAAGGGGCATGTATTATGGAAATCTGCCTTGGGCGCCAAGAAAGCTTACCCAAATCCTGACAGCTGGGTTACTGAGGCTGCCTACCTGATATCTGGGATTGTCATGCACTTTTTTACCTGTTTTGGGCACTCAGGTTATTCTGCTTCTGATGTATTCCTAACCTCATGTATTCTGGTACGTTTGTAATTCTGTGAATTCAGAACCAGGGGCAGAGGTTGAAGTTGTGCTGAGGATGTAATGTTTAAAGGTTCCCTAAGGTGATCAAAAGGGTTGGATTTTGTCAGTGGCAAAAAGCATAATTAAAGGGGTGCCCACCTTTGGGGACCTTTTTTTTTTTTTTTACTTAAAGGGAACCTGTCACCAGATGCTTCCCTTATGAGCTGCAGCCACCACTAGTGAGCCCTTATATACAGTATTCCGGAATGCTGTATATAAGAGTCCAGGCCACACTGTATAATGTAAAAAACACCTTTATAACACTTACCTAGGGGGCGGTCCAGTCCAATGGGTGTCGCTGGTCTCAGCCTGGCACCTCTTCCATCATATGTGATCGTTGTCCTCCTGCCCAGCCCCATTTATACGACGCGTCTTACATCATCTGCACCGATGTCTCCATTACGCTCTTGCGCATGCGCACTTTGATCTGCTTGGCTGAGGGCAGATCAAAGTACTGTAGTACACTTGCGCGGGCATTTTTTGACCTTTTCTTGGCCTGCGCATTACAGTACTTTGCCCTGCCCTCAGCAGGACAGATCAAAGTGCACATGAGCGCAATGGAGGCCTTTGTGTGAATGACTCGTCAAGCACACGGGGCTGGGCAGGAGGACGCGATTACAAGACGAGAGGAAGTGCCGGACCAAGACCAGCAACACCCAGCGGACTGGACCACCCCCTTAGGTGAGTATTATAAAGGTGTCTTTTACATTATACAGAGCGGCCTGGGCTCTTATATAGTATTCTGGAATGCTGTATATAAGAGCCCACTGGTGGTGGTTGCAGCTCGTAAGGAAAAAACCTGGTGATAGGTACCCTTTAAGTCCATGTATTCCAGGCAAAATATCATTTTTGCAACAAGTTTTCATAAGGTTTTGAATCACTTGGGTTTTCCAGAATTTGTTTCCCTGTATCCCTGAGAGGAGTTCAAAGGAAGATAAATAAAAGTTATAAACTCTTTTGTCGCTCCCTCATAACAAGCTCACTGACAGATTCTAAAGGGGGCTTTACACGCTGCGATATCGTTAATGAATTATCGTCGGGGTCACGGTGTTTGTGACGCACATCCGGCGTCATTAACGAGATCGCAGCGTGTGACACTTATGTGCGACCTTAAACAATCGCAAAATCGGTCAAAATCGTTTGCCACGGAGAGGTCGTCCTGAAACAAAAAATCATTTAATGGTTGTTAGCGATGTTGTTCCTCGTTCCTGCGGCAGCACACATCGCTGTGTGTGACACCGCAGGAATGAGGAACATCTCCTACCTGCCTCCACCGGCAATGCGGAAGGAAGGAGGTGGGCGGGATGTTACGTCCCGCTCATCTCCGCCCTTCCGCTTCTATTGGACGCCTGCCATGTGGCGTCGCTGTGACGCTGCACTAACCGCCCCCTTAGAAAGGAGGCGGTTTGCCGGCCAGAGCGACGTCGCAGAGCAGGTATTTGCATGTGACGCTGCCATAGCGATAATGTTCGCTACGGCAGCAATCACACAATATCGCACATACGACAGGGGCGGGTGGGTACTATCGTGCTCGACATCGCTAGCCGATGCTAGCGATGTCGCCGCGTGTAAACCCCGCTTTAGTCAATTCAGTCTGCATCCATTAATAAACAGTGAAAGACAGAAGATATTGAAGGCAAAGCATGCAACATTTTTAATGCATGCAAATTGCAAAAATCTTTTTCCTTTTTTTAGCCCTAAATAAATGCATTTAATAAAAAAAAAAAAGAAAATTGTCCAATAAAGGTGGACAACCCCTTTAACTTCACTGCTACTGATTTAGGTACCTTGCAAAAATTCTGGACTAGGACGATGATTAAAATCATGCAAATAATTGCAATATTTACATCCCAATATTTTTTTGCAATGTTGTGATAGTTTTTCGGTTTAGTCCAGACTCCCTTCAACATGTCAGTCACTATCCTTGCTGTAGTGACAATAAGACTTCAGACGTGACTGTACTTTTTGTGAATGCTTTGATAAGTAAGCCATTTTCTGACAGTGATAGAAGAATTGGATTTGCATTATATTCCCTCTATTCCTGACGGTGCGTTTGTCGGTGTCTGGGTGCCGGGCAAAGCGGCAAGACACAAGCTGCACAAAATGTCATTGGAGTGAATAAGCTGGCATAGCCTAGAGCGCATGGATTGAAAAGACCTGCAATTTACATGCTGCCTCTGGGGCTAAATATGCAACCCTTTCATATCTGTGAAGACCGCTAAACCTTTGGGACAATGGAGGGCTGACATGTGGCTCCTGAGAACTGCTGGGGAAAGATGAAGTTAATATGACCCCAGGGTAATATTGAGAAATGTGACATAGTTGTCTCCATACCTCTGTGAATGTAAATGTAACAACACGCTGAAAAAAACATTTTCATAGTAACCGAAAAAGGAAAACAATATGTAGAAAGGACAATAATGGTGGCTTTATTTATCCAGCATCTGACATTTTGTCAATAGCCAATAAAATACTTTATACTTGTGATTCAACATAGAAGTATCAATAATTAAATGAGTAATCCAAGCAAACTGATATATCATGGTGTATCTTGTGCATGACACAAACATGGCTTCCAGCTGGAAGATTGTGCAGTGACGACCAGAGAGTGACAGAAGTAACGAGGTTACTCAATATGAGTCCAGCAAGCAAAGTCACTACAATAATGGAACAAACTTAATGGTTACACAAAAGTGTTAATTCAGAGCTTACTGGTTACACAACTCCACTGGTACAGAGCTTACTGGTTACACAACCCCACTGGTACAGAGCTTACTGGTTACACAACTCCACTGGTACAGAGCTTACTGGTTACACAACTCCACTGGTACAGAGCTTACTGGTTACACAACTCCACTGGTACAGAGCTTACTGGTTACACAACTCCACTGGTACAGAGCTTACTGGTTACACAACTCCACTGGTACAGAGCCTACTGGTTACACAACTCCACTGGTACAGAGCTTACCGGTTACACAACTCCACTGGTACAGAGCTTACCGGTTACACAACTCCACTGATACAGAGCTTACCGGTTACACAACTCCATTGATACAGAGCTTACCGGTTACACAACTACACTGGTACAGAGCTTACCGGTTACACAACTCCATTGATACAGAGCTTACTGGTTACACAACTACACTGGTACAGAGCTTACTGGTTACACAACTCCATTGGTACAGAGCTTACTGGTTACACAACTCCACTGGTACAGAGCCTACTGGTTACACAACTCCACTGGTACAGAGCTTACCGGTTACACAACTCCACTGGTACAGAGCTTACCGGTTACACAACTCCACTGATACAGAGCTTACCGGTTACACAACTCCATTGATACAGAGCTTACCGGTCACACAACTACACTGGTACAGAGCTTACCGGTTACACAACTCCATTGATACAGAGCTTACTGGTTACACAACTACACTGGTACAGAGCTTACTGGTTACACAACTCCATTGGTACAGAGCTTACTGGTTACACAACTACACTGGTACAGAGCTTACTGGTTACACAACTCCATTGGTACAGCGCTTACTGGTTACACAATTACACTGGTACAAAGCTTACTGCTTACACAACTCCATTAATACAGAGTTTACTGGTTAGACAACTCCATTGGTACAGAGCTTACTGGTTACGTTACTCCATTTGAGGTAGTCAGGCACTCGGACGAGCTCAAAGTGACTAACGAGCATTATGGAAAGTCTATGACTTACCTGTTCAGGTCCCCACCATCATACAGCCAGCCCTAAAAAGAGCATTTCAGGTAGGAGGGAGGGCAGGGTTTTGTTTTTTGGACACACTACATCCGAGAACGTTGTTTTATCTCCAAGCTCCAAGAGTATCCGAGCATAATAATGCTCGATCGAGAAATGAGCAGTGCCGAGCACGTTCGCCAATCGCTAGTACAGACCTTAATAGTTACAGACCTTAATGGTTATGGTTAAAACTTAAAGAAGTACTCAGATATTTTTTTGCCTTCCTGCATCCCCAATTAATTTCCTATCTGCACTACCCTCGTATAGTGTACTTACTTCCATGTACTTCAAACCCATTATCTTCTCTTCAGACTCCATCTTGAACCTCAGATTTCATTTTGTTTCTTTCTCCTCTATGGTCTGCTATCAATCCCATGATGCATTAGCACAGCATTAATTAGGCAGATAGAGCTAGTACCATACTTGCCAGCTAGAATATTCTCTAAATGCTCTAATAGATCAGTGTATAGTCAGGAAGCTGAACTGTGATCTTCCACATTATACCCATGTGACAGGAGCTGTGTAATTATCATCATCAACTGTGATATTTGTTTCTTTTTCCACCCCACCCTCCAAATATTTGGTAATGTCATCATCACTGAGTTCTGGTTTAGTGAAATGGTGACCCCCCTCTTCAGAGAACACAGCTTTTCTGTAGCTAATATGTCACGGGGTATGTACCAAAGGAACATGGGCTCCTAGGCTGACCCTAAGACTGGGGCCCTTGTGCTGTCCCCTATCTCGAATGTAAGCTTGATGGTAGCCAGGTTTGAGCCCCCTGTGTGATCCGGTCTCCTGTCCGAGCCCTGATACTACTCCCTCCCACCCAGGGAAAACCAGAAACAAAAACCACACGAATAAGCACATATATGGGTAAATGAAAACTTGTGCTTACAGCACTCAAACACAAAAGGACTGCAAGTAAACTGCGGAGTAACGCAAAAGGGATGGGAAATAAATGCACAACTGGAGGACGCACACACCAAACAGAACTGGAACTTGTAGATCACCATAGGAGTGAATAACCACAGGAACCGAGATAGCTGAAACTATATCCGGCACTCAGCCCCAGAGTCCAGAGCCTTATAAAGGGTGAAGGCAGCTGAGGATAGTAATAAGCAGCCTGAGCTCCCAGCAGATGATCACAAGCCAGCAGGAATTAACTGCTGTGGTACTGGAGAACAATGAAGCCAGATCCAGCCGACACCCATGACAGGCTGTGCAACTAAGGGAACCCAGGCTGTTTGTTGAACTGTGTATTGTGAATAGAGTCTGACGCCGCCATGACACCCAATGAGTGCAACGCTGAACGCCATACGACATAATACTACTGGTAGAGCAATCTGGTAGGGTCAATAGCTGAAAGTCATTTTAGAACCTCAATGACTATAGTTGACTATACTTCATTAATTCAGATTGGCATTCTTCAACTTTTATAATAGCCAACTAATAGTTGCCAGAAAAAGACTCCCAAACATAAAGGGCCATTTACCTGGCCTCTTAAAGGGCTAGTGCTCATATTATTCTGTGAGGGCCGGGGAGGACTGGTAGGCCCAGGAGGTGGATCCACTGGACCGAGCACCCCACCTGGAGGGCAGGGTACACGGTAGCTGGAGCACTAGCGTGGCAAGAACCAGGTCACCAGGGTCATGGAGTCCCATAGGACAGTACAGGAACAGGTACAGGTATCAGGAAGCAAAGACAGGACTAGGTCACTAGGGTCACAGCGTACTTTAAGGCAGTAATAGGAAACAGGAACAAAGAA
The DNA here is from genome assembly GCF_048569485.1 of Anomaloglossus baeobatrachus. NCBI lineage: Eukaryota > Metazoa > Chordata > Amphibia > Anura > Aromobatidae > Anomaloglossus > Anomaloglossus baeobatrachus. The sequence continues at coordinate 536,345,608 of NC_134358.1, read as the reverse complement.
CTGAGCACCTAGCTCACAAGACAAAGCAAAGAAACACAAGCAATGATCAGGCCCCGCCCACATGGAAAGGCCAGTCTTATATACCCAGCACAGCCTCAGGTCATTTCCTGTTGCAGCAGTGCTGGGCCTATAAGACCAGGTGAGTAGGCGCGGCCCGGTCCTATACAGAGGCATCAGTCAGAGTCAGACTCCTGAGACCAGGAACAGGACTCAGGGGAGCATGAGCGGGAGCGGCAGCCATGACCGGGAGCGGCAGCCATGACCGGTGGACGCATGGACTGGACCAGTGAGCAAGGAGCGGTGGTGTGACGGCGAGACCGGACCAGTGGGTACAGAGCGGTGCAGCGACGGTGAGACCGGATCAGTGGGTACGGAGCGGTGCTGGGACACTGGGAGCGTGACATATTCCTTTTAAAGAGCCAGAGCCCACATACTTAGCAACCAGAAAAAAAAATCCAAATAAAAAACCCCCAATATATAGTAGAACGTATATTGAGAGTTACTACACTGGTCCAATGCTACAATAGAGATCAAGGATATGGTATTTTGCAGATGGTAATTCTGGGTTCAGCCCCCTGACACATGGCATTTCTAGGCATTGGAATCAGCTCATTGAAGGTTGTCAGTTGCTCACAGGGCTAGTTTCAGGAGTGAAAGAACCAATGACAATAGAATTTTGTGGATTTAGTTTAATCTAAGCTAAGGGATAGGGAAAAGGGCTGGTTCCTTTTCCCTAACCCTCTGGTGTAATGTTAGATTGCCTTTTGACCTCCAATTTTCCTTGTTGGTGCTCTGTACAGGTAATGTGTAAGTTACGGTTTATTTAAAGTAATATTTTCCCCAAGATCAGTTTGTCTTTCCAGCATTTTTCATTTATACATTGCATTTATATTCCATTTCAGTATCCATTGACTTCTTAAGGGTAATGCAACACCCATGTGGCATCTGACTTGGCACAATCTTGTTATTTTACACGGAGGCACACATGCAAACAAAAAACAACCTTTGTACAAGAATAGAGCCTTGCATGTAGATATGGGAACCTCTATAAGACATTATAGCTGCATGTTATATCTCCGCACGGCTCTCTGGCACGTAGCTGTAATTCATGTGGTCATACGCATAGGCAAAAGGAAAAACACAGCTTTATAACATCTACTCAAAGACATATCCCCGAAGATGTATGTTAAATTCGAAGCATCCTCATCTTTAGCACATGTCGCGTCTGATTATAGCTTGGCAGGAAGAATATAATTAAAGCTATCATTTACATTCCAAATGCTTGGAAAACATCAACAAGTCATTGTCTCGGTTTATGGTTTATGATTTTGGAATAGACCTTTAACATACAAGAAATAATTATAGATCCCATCCCCTGATAGACGAGCGATGAAGCCAAATGTTGGCGCAATATTTATTATCCATGAGACCCTGCGTCCTGTGGTTTAGGGAAGGAAGAGAGAGACACAATGGAAATGTGATGTTTCCTCCCTAGAGTTTTAACCTTTTCGTTATAATGAATTTTATTAAAAAGCATTTGTTGTAGAGTAAAATGTCACCAAAAGCTTCTTCACGACTTCCAGAAAAGCTCCAAGAGTAATCATCCTTTACTAGACTTCCTCAGTTCCATGGGATATTTTCAGATTTGTGTTTTTATTCATATTTTCTTTTTACCTGAAACTTTAAAGGGAACCTAACAGCAGATTTGGACCCTATAAGCTGTGGCCATCACCAGTGGGCTCTTATATACAACATTCTAAAGCGGGCTTTACATGCTGCGATATCGGTACCGATATCGCTAGCGTGCGTACCCGCCCCCATCGTTTGTGCGACATGGGCATATCGCTGCCCGTCGCGCACAAAATCACGCACTCCCGTCACATGGACTTACCTGCATAGCGACGTCGCTGTGACCGGCGTACCGCCTCCTTTCTAAGGGGGCGGTCCGTGCGGCGTCACAGCGACATCACTAAGCGGCCACCCAATCAAGGCGGAGGGGCAGAGATGAGCGGGATGAACATCCCAGCCACCTCCTTCCTTCCTCATTGCTGGCGGGACGCAGGTAAGGAGAGGTTCCTTGTTCCTGCGGTGTCACATGTAGAGATGTGTGCTGCCGCAGGAACGACGAACTACATCGCCCAAGCATCAGCAGTGATAATTGGGAATAGGAAGGGATGTCACCGATGAACGATTTTGAACGTTTTTGTGACGATTCAAAATCGCTCATAGGTGTCACACACAACGAGATCGCTAAAGCGGCCGGATGTGCGTCACAAATTCCGTGACCCCAACGGGATCGCTTTGCGATATCGTAGTGTGTAAAGCCACCTTAACATGCTGTATATAAGAGCGCAGGTCATTGTGTAGAACGTAAAAATCACTTTATAATACTCACCTAAATGGTCCCTGCGGTGGAGTTTGGTCAGATGGGTCTCTCTGTTCTCCGATGCCGGCGCCTCCTCTTTCGGCCACCTTTGTCCTCCTTCTGAAGCCTGTGTGCATAACGCGTCCTACGTCATACACACTCGCCGATCCCGCGCAGGCGCACTACAATACTTTGATTTGCCCTGCTCAGGGCAGATCAAAGTGCGCCTGCACAAGACCTCAATTCCGGCGAGTGTGGCTGACACAGGATGTGTCATGCACACAGGTTTCAGAAGAAGAATGACAAAGATGGCTGAAAGAGGAGGCATCGGTACCGGAGAACGGAGACACCCATATGACCCAACTTCACTGCAGCGACCGTTTAGGTAAGTATTATAAAGTGATTTTTACGTTCTACACAGCGGTCTAGGCTCTTATATACAGCATGTTAGAATGTTGTATATAAGAGCCCACTGGTGGTGGCCGCAGCTTATAGGCCCCAAATCTGCTGACAGGTTCCCTTTAAATGATTCCATAAAAAGACAAATGTGGCCACATTAAAATCAATGGCCATAGAACCATCTGTGCCAATAGATTTTCTTGATGTACAGGCCGGCAGCACACCATAAGCCCAGGCTGGTGGGTATGTAGCATGTAGGGATTTAGAACAAACATTTACCTATGAAAAGAGGAACCCAGTAAAGAATTGAGAAATATTGTAATATCAGAACCATTAATATGGTTATCGGCAATTTGAAAACAAATGGTCATTTCGAGGCAGAGCCATATCTGTTCATGGGTTGTGTCTTAGTTTTCCAGCTCAACTCTATTGGAGTGAATGGTTCTGAGCTGCAATGAAATTCCTCCCTTTTATTAAAGTAGTCTCTTTAGGCGAAGTTATCTTCCAGGCACCATCCTCCCCATATAAACGTACAAAAATTCCCAAAGAAAAGGGAAGGTCCCAAAACCAGACAGAAAGCCAAAAAACTCAGTGATTACCCCAAATAGATACATAAATATGATGAACCACTGAAAAAAAGCATTACCTGTATGCCTCATAACAAATACTTTGTTGTTGAAATATCACCTTTTATCACTTTATGTAAATGAGCTCTTCCAGGCTATGGGTCAGATGCTGAAAACTAAAAAACTCAGTGATTACCCCAGATAGATACATAAATATAAATACGAGGAACCACTGAAAAAAGGTGACCAAAGCAATGAATAATGAAATGTAAAAGTTTTTATTAATAAAAATCATAGTGAACAACATGACAGATAGTGATAGCAACCACGATGGAAAAGATTGCCAGACACAGAACTGCGCCAAAACAAGCCACCAGATGGTGATGGACACTGCTGATCCCAAGGTACAATGAGCTGACAAAGCCACTCCTGGTGAAACGCGCGTCGAAGGACCTCCTGCCCATGCCACCTGGCTTGGTTGTTCGCCTGCTGTATACCATGTCTCAAGATAACAATGCCTTTCTCTGAATATGGCTGTTTAGGAGTGTAGCAGGTGTTTTAACCTACTCGTTGCCAGGCCGGGGGTGCAGATCTTCTGCATTGTCATGGGGTGCCGTGGCCCGGTTCAGTTACCCCGAGGCGTACAGAAAGGAGGATTGGAGGATGGCAGGGAGGATGGAAGTAGTAGCCGGAGGTTAGGAAAGTCTATTAGGATCGTGACGCCACCTGTGGTACGTGGCCAGGGATGGGGGCCGCCGCTGCAGGGTCTCTTGCCGGGGCAGATGTTAAGTGCAGCCGGGATGGTGTCGCTCCCCACAGGTGAAGTGGGATTACCCCGGGGAGGATGACGGGGGTGGTCGTGGTAGTCCTCTTGGTGCTGCAGAGCTGGGCAAAGGTGCCGATAAAGGAGAGGCAGAGGCAGGGGCTGCGGTTCCAAGTCTTTTTACTCACAGGTATTCAGGCGTTGCCCTAGAGTGCCGATCTCTCCACAATGGGCTCCAGCCGATCCCAGATCCGTCGGCGGTCACCGCCAGTGCCCGTGAAAGTCTTCTAGTGAAATGTCCCTCGGTTGCTATTCAGAACCCGGGCCAAGTCTCCTGCTTCAAGCCACAGGCCCACGAAGAGAGAGAAACACTAACTCCAGTTTTCAGTGCTATGTGTTATCCCAAGCTGTGCCCAGGAAGGTTCTGTCTAAAGTGTGATGGTTGAGTGTATTTCTACCCCATGTGGTGCCCACCCTCAGTGGTTGTCCTAGCGACTGCGGAAGTCCCATGCTTAGTGATGGCTGGCTACCCTGTCTGCCCTAGTCCAACCCCCTGTGAGTAAGCACCTGCTGTTGTTTGTGTGTGTTTTGTGAAGGCAACGGCAGGATAACCCCCTCTAAACCCAGGATAGATTTTACCCCTGAAAAGTGGTGTAATACCCTATGGCGCCTGAAGCCCAGGGGCGCCACAGGAGGGTAGCACGTGTGGGTTGATTTTGATTAACTTATTCATTATTTATATATCTCACCCTCTCTCCTTCAGCCTATGCTTTAGTATCTACATTGTACCTTGAGATCAGCAGTGTCCATCGCCATCTGGTGGCTTGTTTTGGTGCAGCTCTGTGTCTCCCAATCTTTTCCATCGTGGTTGCTATTGTCTGTCATGTTGTTCACTATGATTATTATTAATAAAAACTTTTGCATTTGTTTATTAATTTCTTTGGTCCCCTTTTTTCAGTGGTTCCTCGTATTTATATTTATGTATCTATCTGGGGTAATCACTGAGTTTTTTTGTTTTTCAGCATCCGCCCCATAGCCTGGAAGAGCTCATTTACATAAAGTATTTGTTATGAGGCATACAGGTATGGCTTTTTTCAGCAGTCTATAACCTGTGTGCCCATATTAATAGGTTAGAAAGGTCAAAGTGGTGACAGAGAGTCTGCCACCATCAAACTCATTGCCTTCCAGTGATTAAATCTACTTGTATGGTTACTCTTTTCTGTCTACAATCACCATCTCCAAGTGTAACCATTCGACCGGGGCCACACGGGGACTAATGCGATCCTCGCATGACACTCGGCTCATACTGGCAGCACAGCAGGAGCAGAGTGTCATGCGAGTGTCACTGCGACTGAGGTCCGATCATGCAATTGGACCTCAGCTGCGTGGGACGGGCCGGCACTGAGGAGGGGCGGGCCGGCACTGAGGAGGGGTGGGGCGGCACTGAGGAGGAGCGGGCCGGCTCTGAGGAGGGGCGAGCCGGCATTGAGGATGGGAGGAATTTATCTCCCTCCCTCCTCCGTAGCTGGCTATTGCCATTCTCGCCCTGCACTTGCGGTACAATCTTTCTCTCGCCCCATAGACTTGAATGGGTGCGAGAGATTGAGTCTTGCATTGCAATCGCAGCATGCTGCGATTGTTTTCTCAGTCCGATTGGGGCCCAGAAAATAATTGCTCATGGGTGCTGGGACATATGTTAACATTGGTCCGAGTGGAATGCGAGGTTTTATCGCATTCCACTCGGTCCACTTTTCATGCTGTGTGGCTTAAGCCTTCCGTCTAACAATGGCCAGTGCTTTGTAAAAGGGCACACTACATCACCCGGTACAGCTTTACAAAAGTCTCCTATGAAATGGCCTCTTTCTAAGGAAGTTGACTGTAGATAGCATTGTTATCAGAGTGGATTTTTAAGGGGTTAAATGAAAAGATTTCCCAGCCGACATTGTGAGTGGGTTGCTGGCGGTGGAATAGCCACCATTAAGTAAACAAATAAAAGCCACATAAAGCATGTAATTGCAATACTATAGAATTGTAAAGAAATGCCCTGATAGCCAAACGGTCCATATTAAAGCATTGGATACAAAGGGAGGGACCATCCATAAAAGAGGTCATCGGGGAATTACATAATTTATTGAGGCTGGAGAAAGTGGAAGCGGAAACGGACAAAGACAGGTTGATACCCAAGTTCTTTGGGAAATGGAGAAATTTCATTGAAAGTCAATTTACTTAGGGAGAAATAAATAATCTGATGACACCTTTTATACAATCGGAATGGTACCTTCTGAATGATATCCAGGACAAACTGGGTAAATTGAAAATCACGGAGGTGTGGGTTCCGGAGGAAAGGGAG